>NC_090922.1:386321575-386635047 GCF_040938575.1 Ambystoma mexicanum
GCTGTTCAAGACCATTTGCATTCATATGGAGTGAAAAGGTTTTTTAACTTTACCAAAAATCAAAAAGATCAATTTAGAAAGACTTCTCTGAGAACACGCAGAGCAGTCTTTCTAAATATTAACCATCACGCCCCTGCCACACTCCAGTGCGCAAAGGGACACACAGGCGGGCCGGGACGGGCATGGGAAGACGGTTGTGAGGTGTTTGTTTGGTGCCTGTGTGTATGTTGTGGGGCAGTGTTTGTAGTGGGGAGAGGGCTGGGGAGAAGGCGTGTGTGTGTGTTTGTGGGTTCTTGTATGTGTATGTGATGCGGGGGACTGCGGAGAAGGTGTGTGGCTACCTGTGTTCATTCGTATGTGAGGCTGGATTTGGGCGGGGGCAAAGGTTGGCCTATTCATGGTGCCATCGATGCAAGATCGTGTTGTATGCCTTTATGGAGCAAACTGTAGAGGTAGAAACACCGGAGAGGACAGAGTACAGAAGTGGAGGGGACAGAGGGACTGTAGAGACAGCACATGGACAAGCAGCTTTAGAAGCCTGCATGGGTCAGATGCCTTCAAGACAGTGGTGTAGGAAAATAAAAGCTGCATGGGAAAGAGAAATCAGCAAATTTTAGACTACTGTGGAAAGCTAGACTGCAGCGGAAGACTGTCCAGAAGGGACATAGACTGCAGTGGCACTATAGCGGGCAGGAAAAGTGGGCACTGTATGGTTGATAGAGCAATAAGAGACTTGGAGAGGAATAGACAGACCGCAGGAAAAGAGGGGCATACAGAGGAGGGGAGAGTTTAGTAATGGAAGATTGAGATTGCAGTACTGTGGAAACTGCGGGTGCGGCTGGATCTTCTTAATCCATCTTGGAGATAAAATGTGATTTAGTTTATCATTCACAGCACAAGCCCAGAGCAGCGGTTTACAATGTGTACCAGTCGGCATTGGACATGGTGTTTTTGGGCAGTAGCGCAGTACTGTTAGAGGGGTGGAAAAAGGTGGATTTAGTCCTGGGGCAGGTAAGGGTGTGATGTGATCACCAGAAGCTCATAAGGTCTTAAGTCAGATTATTATTTTCTGATTTGTGGAGAATCTGGAGTGCCTAATCTGCCTTGGTTTCCGTTCAATTTGAGCGTTGATCGTGGTTTGAAATGTTCATGCAGTGGCATGTTTGCAATGCTGTTGGAATGTTTGTCTCACGTAGGTTTTTCGCTTCGGTGTTATGCTCTCGCTACAGCGTTTATCACTCTAAAGCCTTTGTAAAGAGCAGATTTAAATTGGGCCTGTGTTCTGATAGCTGCTATACAGTGTGGGGGTCTGCCTCGGATCACCGGGCAGGCCCCTGGGTGTGTCGGAAGCTCCCGACACAGACCCTGAGTGCATCGCTCACGACGCGAACAAAGGAGTGGGGGTCACCCCACCCGCTCCGGATCACCGGAGCAACCCACGTGTCTGGGGCACCCAGTGCACCGCGGCCCCGGCTCTGGGGGCACCCAGCCAGGGTTGCACCAGCCGCCATGGTCACATGGCATCAGGATCCCCATGGGACGGAGTTGTCCAGCAGGGGCACCGTCCTCGGGCTGGGCCCTGTCCCAGATCACGTGGTATTGCACCAGCATAGTGCCCGACAGGAACGACACCGGAGCCTTTGTTGAAGTGACTGACGAGCCAGAAACAGCTTGTGCTTTTTATTAGCTTGGTCACATGGTTCCCCATGTGACCAAGACAAACACACTGGGAGATACCATGTCTCCCAACAGGGGTGACATGCAACACTCCTCCTTTTTCATAACAACAAAATAAATGGAACACCATAACATAATACACACACTACCACTACAAACCATAACTCCCACACACATGCACCCTTTATTAACCTGGGTGAGTGGGTCGCATGTCACTAAACGGCACCACTAAGGAACCCTGGCACCACATAAAGCTCTTCAATTTCGTGGCTTGCGAGTGAAGGGAGGGGCAGCGCCTCCTCACTGTGGCGCGGGCCTGGGCAGCGCAGTTCTCCTTGCGGCACTCTATTACTTTTCTGCTCCGGAATGGAGCACTACAGCAGGTCAAAACAAAAGAGGTGATGGTTGGAAGGTTTAGAATAAATCTTAACCTCTGGCATTGCTCTGGGCAACCCTCCAGACCATCGTTCTTCGCCTGCCAAGCCATTACAAAAGGGGAAAGACCATATGCAAATCAGGCTTGGCCCACACCCAAAGGGGTAGTCGAGCCGGAACTGCTAGGTCACATCCCTTTTGCACGAGACCACAAGCATCCCCAGACATGTTTCAACCTTGTTGGGCGTCATCAGTGAGGAGTAGCTTGGGTCTCTAGGCCCAGCAGGCACGGGACCCACGTCTGGGCATACCCGTCCCACTCGGGGTGACAAAAGCAAAACAAAAGAGGTGATGGTTGGAAGGTCTACTACAGCACTACAGCAGGTCACCACTGGAGGGCCCGGGTCTTGTGGGGTCCAGCGTAGTTCTTCTCTTCAGGTGGGGGAGGGCAGCAGCAGCTCATGCGGCCGATGCCGCTTTCCTTTGTTTGTTTTTTTTCTTATCACCGCCGCGGCCTGGTACCCAATGATAATTTCACCCTGGCAGGCCCGGGTATTCGTAGACCTCGCCCCTCTTGCTGCGTCCGAGACACTCAAAACTTTGTCATTCGTGTGCCTCTGCAGCCCTCATCATTCTTGCGGGCAAGATGCTTTCATGGATTACTGTCGGGCCCAGGCATTGGAAGGCCACACCTCCTCCCTTTGTTCATTTCAAGCCTGTTGCAGGGCTCCGTTGCCTTTGTTTTTTTTTTCTTCTTGCTCCGATCCGGGGCACCTTCCCGTCCTTGCGGGCCCAGGTGGTGGTGTGCCCGCCTCGTGTTGGGGTGGGGGCGCCGCCTCCCCACATCCGCGGCTCAGGCCACCTCCCCTTTGTTGCGGCCGACGCCGCCTTTTCATTTTAGTGCAGCCGAGGCTGCTTCTGAGCCTCCTCTACGGCTGATGCTGCGTGTGTCCAGCCGCTCCATGTTGTGCGGCTTACAGATGGGGCATGGGCAGCTTACCCTCCCCCCCACGCGGCGGATGCAGCTTCACTCCTCCTGGTGCTGGCAGAAACCACACCTCCTGGCCAGCGTGGCCGCTCCGGCCCCGCACAGCACTGCTCCCATGCGGGCACCAGGCATCCCGTGTCCACGAACACAGGGCCCAGGGCCACCCGCATAGCCACCTCCACAATAGCGGCCGACGCCGCCATGCACACGCGGCTCCAGCCCTCGTCGCCATTGTTGGGGGCCTGCCTCGGATCACCGGGCAAGCCCCTGTCTGTGTCGGAAGCGCCCGACACGGACCCTGAGTGTGTCGCTCACGGCGCGAACAAAGGAGTGGGGGTCACCCCACCCGCTCCGGATCACTGGAGCAACCCACGTGGCTGGGGGCACCCAGCGCACCGCGGCCCCGGCTTTGGGGGCACCCAGGCCGGGGTCATACCAGCCGCCATGGTCACATGGCATCAGGATCCCCATGGGACGGAGTTGTCCAGCAGGGGCACCGTCCTCGGGCTGGTATTGCACCAACATAGTGCCAGACAGGAACAACACAGGAGCCTTTGTTGGAGTGACTGACGAGCCGGAAACAGCTCGAGCTTTTTATTAGATTGGTCACATGGTTCCCCATGTGACCAAGACAAACACACTGGGAGATACCATGTCTCCCAACAGGGGTGACATGCAACATGCAGTACAAAGTACACAACAGAACCTCTAGTGTTGATCAGAGTCCATAATATTTTGGCCCAACATATCCTTCATACAGTAGTTAATTTGACTAAAAAGCTGGCAATCCTTTCTATGAGATTGAAATGAATATGTACATTCTTATATCGGCCTGACTAAGGAACCGTGAGAAACGGTCTATTGATCCGTAATTCGGCTTCCCAGAGGCGCCCATGCATAATGTAAAAGGTGGCTCAGTGCCGCAACATCAAAATGGCGTCGAGGTAGAGTTTAGTGGCGCGTATCGGGAAGAAAGACTGGAGGGATGTATCAGCATCGGCAGGAAGTGTCGTGACTCTGGGGGAAGGGTTTCCCACAGTGACTTTGAAACGAGGGTGGCTGACGAAGGGAAGAAGCATGGTTAAATCATAGGCAGTTTTTTTTCTTCAGTTTTATTGTTGGCTTCTACAACACCAAATGTACGAAATAGCTCACTTCAGGGCGCTGAAGGGAAAAGGGTGGAAAGTGGGGGTGGGGGCGTTTGGAATGCAAGGGAACAGTGGGAGACGGGATTTACATACATTCACGGGTAGACCACAGTCCTGCAACTTTAAGGCATCTTTAAGAAAAGTGCTCGATTATCTGTCAGTAGTAGTAGGGACGTCATCTGCGGGTCCCCAGATATGGCGGCTGCTACCCCTGGTGAAGGGTGAGAGGCAATCAGGCTGGGCTACATGCTGACACGTGCAACAACACTGTTGCAACTATGCCCAGACTTCAGATGGCCCATACGTTCCTCTTGCACGTGGAGTGCAGACACTGAGAGCCAGCACTTGTAGACACGCTCTGGAGGGCTGTGCACTTTCTGCAGCCTGACCACAGTGATACCCTCATCCAGTTCCAGCCAGACACTGTTGTGTAATCACATGGGGGTCCACACGTTCTAGTATGTAGCAGATGTATTCACCACATTAAACATCTAACTATTTACATGACACAGCTGATTCACTGTCCTAAATGTCCTCACAATTCTCATTACAAGAGTGGTGCAGGAGCAGTCCTATTTAGGTCTCGCTGTAAGGAGGCGTGCCGGGGTGCATCAGCTTGTGCATTCTTCCTGTTCTGTGTCTCACGCCGTTCCATTGCTGGCACATGCGCCCTGGAGTCTCGTGACATCGCAGCAGAGTCACCTCTCGCGAGACTCCGGCTCCACACACTGCCAACTTACCCACCAATACTGACCTTTTATTAAAGTGAGCGGGCTCAGTGCTGCTCCATGCCCTGCCACCCTCAGCACATTCATGATGTTGTATGGGCCAGCGCTGCCCACAGCCCTCCTTTGTCTGTTCTCTCTGCTCCTCACAGTGCAGCGGCAGAAGGTGGTTCCTCCGTCAGCCGGCACCTGCCACTGGGAAACCACCATGTTAGGGAGACCAGCAGGGCTTCATTTGTCAAAATAAATAGATGCCAGGCCCCATCTTGACTCACTAATGCCGGCCCTGGCGGGCAGTGCCGCAGCGCCGGTGAACCGGCTCAGTGCTAGATCAGCCCACCACCAGCCCATCACACTGCTGCTGCTCCATGTCACATGTTTTTGCGCTGCAGCAACTGCTGGCACGGGCTAGTAGTGGGATTGATGGGGAAGGAAGGAGCACACATGGGTTGAGGAAGTATGAGTGAGGCAAGAAACAAATTGTGATGCGCTATATGCCAGAGCTCCCTATTAACACACATGCAACAGTGCTATCGCCAATTAGACCATGAGTGCAGATTTTTTTAAGTGTGCATACTCAGAACTAAATTAATCGGGGGAGCTGACCATTTTGAAATATTAGGGACTGGGCCCGGCAATTTTTACAGGTTAGGTCAGAGATGGAAATGTAGTACAAATCATTGGTACGCCGTACCACTAGTACATTTCATTGTTAACAGAGCGTAAGTTACCTTTAGTTCAAAGCCTCAAGAAATGCGTCCTTGACGCTTTGTCTTTCTCCTGAACCAAATATAGAATTGGCTCAGGCCGGACATTCATGCACTGCCCCGTTTCCCAAGTTACAGCTAGGCAGACACACACACAGCGTCTGTGGCTCTGCGGGTCGTTAAGGTGCTCAGGTGGCAGACACATTTCTTTTATCAGTGTCAGTCAGAGCCTTTCCTATGCATGATGGGACATTTCCATCTCAAAGAGCTCACAAAACACCAGTTACCTTGCAAATCTGTGCAAGTTCAAGTGAGCAACACAAAGTGCCCGTTTGAAGATTTTTTTTATATCCATGATGTCTATCTTGATATGCAAAACAAAGTTGCTTTAAGTCACTAATCAAATGTTTTTCAACATCATGAAGGAACTACATCACTTTGAAGCTCTGTCGCTGAATGAGCGCATAAAATGCTTCATGGGAAAGAACCACCGCGCCTGCAGCAAAGAAAAGGGGGGCAGCAATTAAACGGTAGGCGCTGCTAGTAATGTATTACGTGCTGCCAGAGCAAGCATACATTACCACGAAGAGCAACGTGCACCAACAAGCTAAAGGCTGACGCAGCGTTTCTGTGCAGTGTAAGCCTGCATCAGACGGAGGCCAAATGAATACCCCGGGGAAAGAAAACACACAATGTGTAATAGGCACACTAACACGATCGGCTGAAAGTAAAGGCCGAAATGTATGTATGCTCTATAACAAAATCAAAGGATAACTCACCAGAACGCAGGGTGCTCGTGGCAGTGTTCCCCGGCAGGTGAAAGACGTACACCGCGCTGTTCCAGACCATGGGCCTACAGTGTTTTACAGGCATGTCCCGCACGCTTCTACTCTTTTCCTGCAATAGCTGCTGATCCTTGGGCCTCCCTTCAGGCTGGCAAGCTCCCTGAAGCCCCTGTAACGCTTGTGGCAGAGGAAGTAGAGGTCCTGGGGTGGTATGTGCATGACCAGCATGAGAGCTGTAGCTCTTTGGTCTCCCCTTTCAGCAAGAAGGTCCTGCCAGAGTCACAGAAGCTCTGCTCCTGTAGGATGCACTGGAAGTTGACCGTGATGGCGACATATTTCAGCTGGGACACCTAGAAGCGATTCCACTCCAGGCTCTCGTACGCATAAAGTGAAAATACTTGGCGGCAAATGCGTGCCGAGTCAGGTGACCCGCCGAGCAAGAACTAAGCATGCCCGGATACATTGTAATACAAAATACCATGTCGAAAAGGCTTCAGTTATAAATACTCTCAAACTGAGAAAGATTCCCGGTGCCGAAAAAAGAGTGCCGGTGTTAGCCACTGGCAAACACATGCACAAATTAAGCACTGGAGACAAGTGCTTTAGGCAAGCCAGCAAAGTCTTCATCTGCAGTGCTTAATTTGTGAGGGTTTTAGCCAGGACTGAACCTGGGCACTTATTTCTGAACACCAGCACTTATTGCCTCCGAATCAGCTTGATTATGGTGTTCTTTTGCTAACTTTATTATTTCAACTGTGAGTCAGTTGTCATCACACAACAAGCAACCACTGTACAGTGTACACAGGTCTTGTGTACCTTCACCCTAGGCAAGCTCATTGCTATTTATGAACCTGATGAACCACGCTGGCAGTGCTATGCTAGTTATCCATGTTCATGAATAACACTGTTAAGCCTGCATGGCTTACAAAGGATAAAGTGGACTCGACACCAGTGTAACATTCAACACGTCTTCTTATTCAACACGTCTTCTTTATTTGAAGTTCCTGCATGTACTGAATTTCCCTTTCAATCCCCCTCCCACTTCCGACGTCACACATCACGTGACAACTGCCTCAGTCTTAAAGAGGCAGTATGTTGCAACAACACCCCCGGACAAATGTCCCAACGGCCACCTAGCACTCTTCCACTAGTCGTGGTGGTCTTCTGATGTTTCGCCGGGGCCTGTCGCCTGCATCCTCTCTCGTGGATGGCCCTTCTGTCTCGGGAGGCTCAGGGTGGCAGCCAGGGGGCCCTTGTGGTGGGGTCCACAGCTCATCTCTGGGTTCATGGGGTTCTGGGTCAGGTTCGGGAGGCGGAGGTCCTTCCTCTTCCCTCCTGACAACATGTTTGAAGAGGGAATTGTTCCTGGTTACTTCTCTGCCATCGCTGGCCCCTGTGACCATGGTACCTTTCACTGATGTGACCTGCAAGGGCCGTGGCATGAACCGAGCCTCAGTCTTTCTCAATGTCTCTTGCTGTACCCACACTTCATTGCCAATTTGGAAGTCTTTGGGTCTGGCTCCTCTTCTTTCGTCGGTGTCTAGGCATGTTCTTTCCTTCCGCTCTGTGTCTCTTCTTATGACTGTCTGGTTTCCCTCTGGCTGAGATGCTGGTTGTCTCACGATCTGTGTGTGAACATCATACGTCATCATAAGTTCAGCAGGGTTTTGTTGGTTGCCTCTTGAGGGGTGTCCCTGAGCAGATGGCATAAGGCTTGGTGCGGGTTAGTCCCTTCGATGTGCGCCCTATGCAGAGTCTTTTTGATTGAACCTCTCAGCCATTCCGTTGGCTTGTGGCCAGCGGGGTGTGATTTTCTGATGTGCAAAGCTGATTTTGTGGTTTGCAAAGGTCGCAAACTCGTGCCCGCAGAACGGGGGTCTGTTGTCTGACTTTATTACGAGCGGGTTTCCCCATTTGCTTATCACTTCATCAAAGATTGCTGCTACTTGCGCAAAAGCTGAGGATGGTGTGTTCTTTACTATGGGGAATCTGGAGTGCTCGTCTATGAACAGGAGGAGGTAGTCCTCTGACTCTAGGACGGGTGGTCAGGGATGCAAGTGGGGTGCAGTGGGGCTGGGGCTTCTGCTCTGGCTGTGCATTGCCACGCAATGCAGGTTTTCACCCACTGGCTGACCATAGAGTCCAGGAATGGGTACCACACATGGCACCTAAGTTGTCTCTTGGTGTTATCCGCTCCTTGGTGCCACTCGTGCGCTGTCTTAATTACCTCTGCCCTGAGGGTTGCGGGATGACTAGTTTACACCCCCACAGTAGGATGGCTTTGTCTTTGATAGCTAGCTCTGTGTGGAGTCTCTCTAGTTCATCTCTACATGCCCCAGGATGATGTAGCAGGGCTCTGCGGTAGTCCTTCCATTGATTGTTCTCTGTCAAGCTGATTCCCAAGGCCATTGAGGGGTCCGCAGCTGAGGTGAACACTACCGCTTCCAGTGACACGGCAGGAGGTAGTGCATTCGAGGCGACGTAATTGATATGCTCTACATCCCTGGGCCTGGAGATGGTTGTATCTGTTGGGTGTCTCGACAGGTAGTCTGCCGGGTTGTTGTGAACCCCGAGCTTGTGGACGATCTCAAAGTCATATTCCTGGAGCCTGATGCCCCAGCGTTCAATCCTGGGAGGTATTTTGGTATTGGGTTTCTGAACAATGATAGCAGGGCCTGGTGATCCGTAATGAGGGTGAACCTTTTGCTGATCACATAGTCATGAAAGTGTTTGCATGACCAGACGGCAGCAAGGCAATCTTTCTCTGCTTGCGAGTAGGCGGATTCCGATGGGGCTAACGCCCTGCTGGCATAGGCAACTATGTGCCGTGGGTGTGTGTCAGTCCCATAGGTCTGGGCTAGTATGGCTCCTAAACCTACCAGGCTCACATCTACCATCATTTGGGTGTTCCACTCCAGATCAAAGTAGGCCAATTTGCCAGCCTCGGCCAGCGCTAGCTTGATCGCAAAGAAAGTTTCCTGGCATTCGGCTGTCCAGGCAAATGACGTGTCCTTCTCAAGCAGCCGGCATAGTGGTTCCGTGATGGAGGCATAGTGCGGGATATATCGGGCGCAGTATCCTGCCATCCCTAGGAATGAGCGCATATCCACCGCTTGGGTTGGTTCCTGCAAGTTAAAGATGGTGGAGACCTTGGCGGGGTCAGGCGTCATGCCATCCGCCGAGAAGATGTGGCCGAAGAACTTTAGTTTGGTTTTACTGAAGCGACATTTGTCGATATTGAGGGTCAGGCCTGCTTCCTGGACAGCAGTGCAGGTTGCAAGCAGGGCAGCGTCATGTTCTTTGGGGATTTACCAAAAACCAGGATATCGTCGCTGTAATTTAGGGCGCCACATATTGGTCTGATGATCTGCCTGACGGTTTCTTGAAAAATCTCGGCCACAGACGAGATTCCAAAGTTGAGGCGTTTATACCTGAATAGGCCATCGTTTGTGGCAAAGGTGGTTATGCCGTGTGATTCGGGATGGAGCCCCATGTGATGGTAGTCCTGGTTGAGGTCTAGTTTGGAGAAGAGGACTGACTTGTTTAGCTGGACGATCATGTCGTCTATGCGTGGCCCCGGGTGGCGTTCCCTCTGGATGGCAGTATTGGCCATTCTTATGTCCACACAGAGTCTCCTTCTTTAACTACCAACACTAGCGAGGAGACCCATGGTGTCGGTCCAGTGGCTGGTACGATGATGTTGTCGTTCAATAGCTGCATAAGTTCTTTCGAGACTGCAGCTTGCAGGTGGAAGCCTACACTTCTTGGATGTTGGGTGACTGGTTGAACCACCGGGTCGATGTGCAGTCTGACAGGAGGACCTTTCATTTTGCCTAGTCCCTTGCAGAGGATTGGGAACTCCGTCAGGATAATGTCTTTTGAAAGGGGTTTGTTGAGTGGCAGTTCAGGTCCTGCTGTGCAGATGAGTTCTTTCATCGCGTTCGGGGAGCGGTGGATTGTATTGTGTCACCCTCCAGGACATGTATATCGATAAGTCCTAGGCAAGATGCTGTGCGGAAGCTTAGGTGGCATCTCCCTTTTGTCGGGCTTCTAATCACGTGAATAATTGTGGTGGTGGACATTCCTTTGTATATGAGTCGACCACCAAAGTGCCCAATGGACTGGAGAGGAAGGTCTGCTCCCCACTGGAAGATTTTGGACACCGTCCTGGTCAACGTCGTCCTGTCGGGCATCTGGAGGAATTTGTTCTCGCCCATTATGTTTACAGTGGCCCTCGAATCAACTAGGAACCATAACTGCTTGCCACAAATTCTGACCGGTATCCTGGTTGCCTCCCTCACTTATCTGTCATTCTGAATAAGGTTGACATACTCATCTTGCTCATATTGGTCATAGTATTCGCCTTTGTATGTTTTGACTTTATGTTGCCGTCACATACGGGTGTGCTCGAGGTGGAGGGGGTCCATCATATTCGTCTCTGAGGTGCGGGTTGTGTTCATATGTCTCAGGATCTTGGGGGTCTTCTTCTGGATAGTGGTCTTCAACCACTCTTATGTACCGCCTGGGCCCTGGTTGATATGGGCGTGTCTGGTATGTTGGGGCTTGCAGGGTCCGGCTGGATGTTCTATACTGTGACGGCGGCAGTGGTCGTGGCGTGGGAAATGGCCTGCCTTCCCTGCAGACTGCCTGGAAATGTACTTCTCTGCCACAGATTCCGCATCTCTGAGAGAGAGCGGGGCACGTCCATGAGTGGGGGAACGCCATCCCGCATCGGTAGCATTGTCTCTGCATTCTGGGTGTCGACTGGCAACCTACGGTGGCGCTCCTATCTCCTGCCCTACTGCTGGTTAACCGGGCTTCTGATATCAGTTTGCCTTTTTCAGGTTTGATGATGGTGCCCCCCCCCTGACATCTGGGTGGCCTGTGCATCCACCCTCTCGAAAATACGGGCCATTTCACTGACCTCATCAATGGAGAGTGGTTTCTTGAGTAGCTGCTTCTTTAGTGTTTGGGACACGCACCCCTCGATGACTCTGAGTCGGGTGGCTTCCTCTAGTGAGAAGGTGTGGAACTGGCAGCACGCTCCTTTGATCCTTAGGTGGGTAATGAACTCGTCCACAGTCTTATCCTCCGTCTGGGTGCATTGATTAAACATATATCTTTCGTAATCACGATTAGGCTTGATGTCTCTTGTTGAGAGCAGTGATGAGTGCAGCAAAGTCTGGTTGTTCCTCCTGGGGAATGGTCTTGGTGAGTGTCTTCAACTCACTACCGGCGATATTGAGAAACATGTTGAGTAGATAAGGGGAGCCTTCTTCCCCTGCAGCCTTGATGAAATTGTGGAAGTCCTCTATCCACTCCACCCATCGTGGGCCTTTGTCCACCTGTGGGGCCATGGAGAATTGGGGCAGCATGCGCCATGTCATGGTGGTGGATCTAGTAGGCTGGAGAGGCACGAAAGGTGGTGGGACAACAGGGGGAGGCACCGGGGTGTCATTCGCGCTCCTAGCTGTGGCTGCGGGTCAGGGCCCCACTTGGCACTGTGGCTTGTGGATTCCGTATGAGGAGGTGGGCACATCGTGTGTGAGCGTGTCTTGGCGTGTTTGGCACGTGCAGCCTTGGGCGGTGCACCCTGCGTTGTGCACGTGGGGATTGGAACATGCTTGTCAGGACACTTTATTTGTAGCACTGTAGATGCGTTTTTATTTACTTATTTATTTATATATTACTTTTTTTCGTCCTTATCAGGGCCTTCCTGTGGTAGGGGCAACAGCAGGGCCGTTACTGCAGCTGCTGGGAGGGGCTGTACCCTGGCAATGTCTCTGGCACACCCACCTGCTGTGCCTGCCGCCATGCTCCCGCACGTGAGGAGAGGGAGAAGGAGAGATGGCCGCTGGAGGTTTGCACCGCAGCAAGGAAACAGAGGTTCCTGCTCCACTCGCATTCCGAGTGTTAAGAAAGGAAGAAGGCAATGTGCACGGAATCTCACAGTGTACAGCTTTGAATCTAAATATGTGCATACAAAACCTAAGACTTGTGTATACTAAAACCCAGGAGAAACAATAATACCTATATATGAAAAGGAATGTGGGGTAAGCACTTAGAACCTCATTATGACTGAAAAGAAAGTCGGCAAACTCCTTACCCACTATGCTATTACAGATACTGACAGCGCTAAACCCACGTAGAGGGCAAGCAAAGACAGGATCTGTGAGCTGACACTCTGGATGATACAGAATAAGGAACTTAGAAACTGTACTCACGAGGACCGGAAATACCACTTGAATGTCAGTAAACTCACGAACCCAGTTGATCAAACAGGAACCCTGAAGGCTATAACAGCAATGGGTGGAGGAAACTAAATACATAAGACCCTAGTCAAGGGGCGAGTAGAAATAGTGATATAAAATAGTGAGGAAACAAAAGGGCATTTACACTGGGACTAGTTACAATAACACCCACACCTAATAATCCATGGGAAATGAATGCAGAAGTGAGATGGAAAACATGGAATGGATCCCAATAGAAAGTAAGGATCAGGAGCAGGGAAAATGATATCACAAAAGGAAACCTTGAGGCAGGAAGCTAAATCTATAAAGGGAAAGACTAAAGCATCAGGTTTTTCAGTAGCAAAGGACAGCAACAAAGAAACAGAAAACACAGGCGAATTGGGCAGCATTAAAGGGTAAAGCACAGAGACAGGCTGCCTGCAGACAGAGGAAGACAGGAAGGGAAATCCAGTGAGCAGAAATCAATTAAGCACAAGAATCCGAAATCCAGGGCAGAGGAACAAGAAACAGGAACTGGGCACTAGGCACAAAAGCAAGGAACAAGGAACAGGAACTAGGAACTCGGCACAAACGCTAGGAATGGAAACGGAACTAGGTACTAGGCACAAACGCTAGGAACAATGAACAGGAACTAGGTACTAGGCACAAAAGCTAGGAACAAGGAACAAGAACTAGGTATTAGGCACAAAAGCTAGGAACAAGGAACAAGGGACCAGTCACAACAGGAACACAGCAACAATGACCAGCGCTGGACTTAAGCAAACTGAGGCTTTTAAAGCTGCTTAACGAGCACACCCCTCAGGCGTGCCGCCTGCTGCACCTGCAGCCACAGGTGTTGTCTATCCTCCACCCAGCCTAGTCCTGCAAGGGAGGAGGTGAAGCAGTGAGCCAGGCATTCTGGGAAGCATAGTCATTTGATTAAAGTAGCATGCTGGCTGCCAAAAACCTGGAATGGATCCGGAAGGGAAGTAATTTGGGAAATAAGGTTTTAGCGCTCCCAATTCATCAGGACAGTGTAGCATAAGGTTCGGAGGAAATGTCCACTAGGGAATAAACCCCAAAACATGCCCCCAAGTGGCGGGAACGGGAGCGAAGGGAGCGAGCCGTGACACCGAGGAGCTCAACGATAGGGGGGGTCCTGGGATCCTGGGATCAGGCGTCCGACAACAGGATAGCAGGAGCGGGCCTGGGATCAGGCGTCCGCGAGGCTGCGGGATCGCCCGCTGCTCGGAGGACCGCTGTGGAAGCAGGCTGGCTCAGGATGCTGCGGCGGAGAGTGGCACGGTGGGATCACTAGCACGCAGGATGAAGGATGACCTGGTGTGGGAGAGGAGAGGCCTCGTCACCAGTTGTTAAGCCTGCAGGCTTACAAAGGATAAAGTGGACTCCACACCAGTGTAACATTCAACACATCTTCTTTATTCGAAGTTCCAGCACGTACTGAATTTCCCTGTCAATCCCCCTCCCACTTCCTACGTCACGCATCACGTGACTGCTGCCTCTGTCTTAATGAGGCAGTACTTTACAACAAACACTGAGCTGGAAGGTGACAGGGCTGGGCGCTCATGCCGAACATTCCTGCACAGTGGCCAAGTCGGCACGGATGACATTGATGCTGCTCTGCTAATGTAAACACTGGAAGCAGGGTGGGTCCCTCAGGCATCTGGAGCAGGCAACAGCTAAGCAGCTGGGTATCGGGGGAAACCAACTAGTTCAGTAGGTGGGCGGGCATGCAGATGCATATGCGCTAGTATCAACGACATGGGTGGCACACACATCTCTGACTTTGCATTGTCTCTGCAGTAGGGTGCACACAGCATGCACACGCATTGCCTTGTTAGGATGTGCACTGCCTCCTTCTCTTCGGGCATGCAGCCAGTATGGGGCGCACTCATACGCAGGGGCGTGCCAGGCCACCAAATCAATGAGTCTTAAATACAGACAGGCACGTGACTGTGAATGGCGCTATGAATTGGTCAATGCCATTGGCAGGCCAGATGGGCATAGAGCACAGAGTTGACAATAATAGTACAGTCAGCAGACAGTGCCACCCACACAGGGACAATGCCAGAGTAAATGACTTTGTCGAAGCGAAGTGCTTCTGCTGAGTGCCGACCTATGTAAGAAGGCCATGCTGCAGTTCTCGACAGTTCATCAGTTCAGTGCTGATTTTGTGTGCAATTGTAAATCAGTGTACTGTGGGAAGAAATAATGTTTGCTTAGCAGAGGATGGGGTATAGTATAGGGCATGAATGAGTGCTGGTATTTTGTGTGTCGTGTGAGGCCAGCTCCATGGAACACAAAATGGCATTTATACCCTAAATGTCAACAGAAGTAATGTTTACATACAACATTATTGTGTATCCATCTGTGCAGTGGCTGGCCTATACTCACATTGATTCTTATGTACTCTTATTTACTTGTTGAAGATACATTTTGTTCTGAAAAGAACAAAATAAGTAACTAAAAATAAGGTTAGCAAACAGTCTTTGATTTTGATACCTTTTATGGGGGTCAACAATATGAAACAAAATTGGGGTTAACAGGCAAAATGTAAACATTGGAGGCCGACAAGTGTGGCCCTTGACTGGAGCTTCTACGGTCCTTGCAAGTCCCTACCTTTCGACCCAACCAACAGAGGGCAAGCCTGCAGTTTGTAACTAGCAAAACACCGTAGGGGTCTTGGAATGCCAAGTGTATAGAAGGGCAGAACTTGCAAGTGGCATAAGTGGTCTTCATTACCCGATGCAAGACATTCATGTAGTCTGTGTATACCCACTCATGCCCCACCACTTGAAAAAGCAAATGCCCAAAGCTTGAACAAAGTAGATGCCATAGTAATCTGTGCATGTGTGCGGGGTGCAGAGGCGGGTTTCAAAGTTGATCGTGTCCAGAAATCATAGACATCTAATGGAATTTCTACTCAAGTTGGACAACTTTATTCATAACACCGTGTGATGCAACATGGACAATTGATTTAGAAATCCCCGTACATTTTCTCTGCATTATTCTCTCTGTGATGGCACAGTGTGTTGTACCCATGGCAAGTCGCCCAATAATCTTTTCTCAGGTGCCAGGTTTTTGGGAGGCAGTTTAACAAAGCCACCCATAATATCGTAGGGCACTGTATATCAAGGTGGGCATGACCTACAAAGCAGAGGCTCAATAAACAAACCATGGAGGAACCTCTCCATCATGGAACTGGATATGGGTGTCTCGTCTTCTTTCTTTTACATGTCAATACCCCACTCCCCCTGAACTCCCCGCCCCCTGAAAAGGAAATAGTCGTCCAATCTGTGAAGCACATAGACTTGATTCTTGTGTTTTTATCTTTATTCACGGAGTCCCCTCTACAACACCACCTTGTGTTTTGCCACTCAGAAGGTATTCCCCCCCACCCAGGCACTCACTAAACCCACTGGGATTGCTTTATTCTGACATCTAGCAAAGAGAAGGCCGCCCCTCGGAGGGTCCTTATGCACTAGTAATACAATGATGTTTTGTTATGCCTTCTCATATCCTTCTCAGGTCCTTCTCATGCCATGCTGGGCCATGTTATGACTTTCTATAAGGAGTTTGATTGCAGCCCTAGTCAACCTGCTTACCATTCAACATCCTATCTCATACCAGACTGCTCACATATGCCCCTCTCTGAATCTCCCCCACTGGGTTTTGCTCCCATGCATTCTGCTGTGCTTTTGCTCTGTGTGTCACACTGTAATTTTGCTCCTCTGACATTTTGCTCCCTGCTGTCCCACTGTGACTTCGCCTGCTGGTGCCCAATGCAATTACTACCCCACCCTGTTTTGCTCTCCAGTACCCAATATAATTCACGTGACTGGCTCCTACAAATCACACCTTGACCTCGTAGCATGCTGAGTTGTTCCTGGGGACCGCACCAGGAGTCTGCCCTCTCTAGAATCTTTATCAGAACTCCCCATGGGAACTATTCTCACCCGCTGTCTACTCAGTGCCCACTGCTGTATGGTCCCAATGTGTTTTGCTCCTCTCCATGTTCCTCAACTCTCATTAAGGGTCAGTCACCTCACACTGTCTGCTCCCAGAGATACTACCACACTCAAGGGTCCCTCAGAACACCTCCCCACAAATACAGGGACATCATTTGGGGTCACCAGGGGTTGCAGCTGCGACCCCTGTGGTCCCTCTTGCTAGCCCTGTGGTCTCCCTTGCTACACCTAAAAATAAAAATGGAAAACAAAATAATTTTTATTTTTTGAAAAATGTAAGCTCCTGGGCTGTGGCTAGCGCCATGTGGCTCTTAGTTTTCTGGAGTGGCTGGCTTTCTTGTTCAAGCCTCTTAACAAAAACAGGGGGTTCCACAAGTGTAACACTATCAGCAGTGACCCTAAATAGGAAAGAACAGGAATAACAAATAATTTGTCTTTCTGGAATTCTATTCAATAATTACTAGACTCATTAAAGGTTAATTTCGGGCACACTTCAGGGGGTGAGTGACTGATTTAGTCTGTTCTTAAACACCTCAACCCAGCCTTTCATCCTTCTGAGGTCGATAAATGATTGCCAAAACAGGTTGGGTGATATTGTTTGTATATTTGTTCTGTATGAAGCACTTAAGCATAAGTGCTATATAATAACACATAATTATCATTTGATCTAGGACGTCTGCTTACATTCACCGTAATTTGGTAATATAGGCTTATACACACTTATATTAATGATGCATATGGTGATCCATTCTTGTATGAAATATATATCACATTATTGTGATATCGTAACCATATATTTCGTAGTGTATGTAGGAACATTGCTATGT
The DNA here is from genome assembly GCF_040938575.1 of Ambystoma mexicanum. NCBI lineage: Eukaryota > Metazoa > Chordata > Amphibia > Caudata > Ambystomatidae > Ambystoma > Ambystoma mexicanum. The sequence continues at coordinate 386,339,027 of NC_090922.1, forward strand.
GATGCTAATTCCTGTTTTGTTAAGGGGTGAAAGGGTGTGTTCCATAGCTTCCAGTGATGTCACTTCGGGGTGGGGTCAAATGACATAATTTCCCCGGATGTCATCAGAGGTCAAGGGTCATGTGATGTTACTTCTGCTCCCCGTGGCATTTTGGTGAAATTACGTCCATGCACAACTACCTTACCTGAAGGTCACCACTACCGAGACGTTGCCATGGCCACAGTGAATTGATGCTTTAAGTTTCCCATCAGACCCTGTACCAACCTCCCAGAACTAACCTTCTCGATCTCTATACTAAAACACACTACACATATACCAACTAAGCCACTTGCATATCAATTGAATATGCACCAGCCTGAGGTTTCAGGGATAATGATGATGGAGTGCCTCCACATACTTAGTGAGGGGGAAAGCGGTACATGTGCTACTCGTGATCCCCTACCCGAGTTCTTGACAAAATAGGATAAGGATATGCCTGGCACAGACAGATAGGTATTGGGAAAACAAACACTGATTGACAGGAACCAGGGCCAGCATGCACACTCAGTGCAAATCAATATGAGCACAAAATGGAATACTGGACCCACGAAAGAACAACGTGACTCTTAAGCAGGAATCAACAGAGCTTGAGTAACATGTTTGCAAAAAACCACACAAAGACAACACTGGAACAGGGTGGACTGGTTTATATGTCAAGATTACACAGCAGAGTTACAACACAGCACGTGGTTTCCTGACTATTGTTTTCCTTTGTAATGTGTGTGTGTGTTTTCTTTTTTTTTGTTGTCATTTGCTATAGTGCCTTTTACCATAATTATGTTCCCAACACACTTTTGGTTGAACCCCTTTGGAGGGACAGGAGTCCCAATATGTGGGAGAATTTGAGAGGTGCTATTATGCATGTGTGCATTTCAGCCAGTAAAGTTATGCGAGGGCGGCTAAGATCCTGCTAGTCACCCACGTCTAAATGTAGTGTGTATGGACGCAGCAGAGTTATAATGTGGACTGAAGGGAGGGATTGTGTTTAAGGAGATAGCTATGTGGGAAGCTACAGTTCAAATCTTTGTTGTTAAAAGTAGCTTCATTCTTATGTCAGAAGTGATGTGAAATAATGTTTGTGCTATATGTGAGTGCAGGTTGTGTGGAGTGAGACCCGTGCCTTCCGCTAAGTTGTGAAGGTGCAGTGTTCGAGAGGAGAAATGGGTTAGCTATACAAACAACAATGTCTACTTTCTGGGATCCATCTATGTACAAGGAGCAGTGCTACGTTTCACAGGCGAACTAAGTGTTAGATGAATGCATAATACTCACCCTCTAAGAGGTTCTCACAGTGAGAGATTACTATCCCCGGTTCCTTCCAGTGCGCAAAGAAGGTCCCCATTTCATGATTACATGAGGTGACACGGCCCACCCTCCTGTACTTTAGAGTTCCATGTAGTGCCAACTACGTGCGAGGGGTGCCTGATTGTCCTCCCGCAGGATGATCAGTGTGATTTTTCCAAGGTGCATTATAAGTGTGATGCATTGCCCACCCTATAAACCCATGTGAGTGCAATACCTGGCCCGCTGTCAGGATTCGATACAGATGCAATCCATGTGCCTGTTCATAAGAGAGGAACCCATTCAGACCCAAGAAACTATCGCTTGCTGGCAATGCTGGACACTTCTTTTAAGATCTTCTCTCGTATATTACTGTTGGAACTTGAAGAATGGTCTAGCAAGTATAGCATCATCCCCTTCAATCATACTGGCTTCCATAATGACTCCAAAACCACAATCAATTGCTTGACCCTGTGTACTGCTATCCAGCAGGCATGGCTTATTCGTGAGTCGATGGTGTACGCAGCATTCATTGATTTCAGTGCAGCATTTGACACCGTCGACAGGGCGACGCTCTGGAACAAATTGCTGACAGCTGGTATACCATCAGGTCTCCATCAGATCTTCTGAAGATGATAATTCATCTTCATGATCAGATCCGAGTAAAGGTCTGTATGGACCAAGTCGGCAGGACAACTGGCTGGATTATAACCCCAAGGGTCTTAAGCAAGGGTGCACATTGGCACCCATATTATTTAATCTTTACCTAGCCAACCTCGGAGGAATATTACCTAGCCATTCTGCTAACCCACCACGACTTGGCGATAGAACTGTGTCGTGGCTTGGTTACACAGAGGAGTTGGTCCTTTTGCATACTACTCCTGTGGGCGTTCAGGTGTCCTTGAATAAATTAGCAGACTTTGCCAAATCCAACTCTGCTAATAAATACGAACAGAACCAAAATCATGGTGTTTCGCCCAAAGGCAGCTAAGGCGACAGGCCTTAAATGGACGCTTGCTGGCACCGTAGTTAAAGTTGTCCCAGTTTCCAAATACCTGGGCATCCACCTCGATGAAGGGCTATGGGGATCTAAGCACCTTCAGCACACCAAATTAAAGTCTGTAGAAATGCCGGGAGCCATAAGTGCTTTTGCCTCTATGGCTATTCTATAGGTGCATTTTTTACAACTGTACCAGGCTAAGATCGCCTCTCCTTTTTTATACGGGGCAGAAATGTGGGCCCTGGGACTGGTTAGGGAAACCAGCCTCTTGGAAGCCTTGATAATCAAGAAATTACTTAGACTGCAGTAATGAACATCTATTGAAATGCCCTATTTAGAGTTTGATGTGATAGCCATACATGTGAAGCTACAACTAAGCTGTCTGTACCTTGTCTGGAAGATACATAATGCTGGCGTGGACTCTATGCTGGGCATACTGTATGCAGCGTTAAGATATAGACAGACTCAATTTTATGCCCAGCAGCTGCCTGGTCAAAATCTGGTTTGTAGCCAGGAGATGGCCTGCTCTTGCACCAAACGAAGCACTGGACTGGCTATTTCTGAAATACAACAAATGTATGAGGACAATCGTCCTCACTCAGAGTAGGGAGCAGCTAACGATAGATCTTGCTTCAAAAAACCATGTAGCTAAATTTTTTGCATACTACCGAAACAGATTAAAGGTGCCGAATGACATCATTAGCTTCCTTGGAAACTCCTCCGTATGGGACTACCTGAAGGTAAAGTTTAACACCCTAAAGACACATGAAATAGTTGGGGCATGGGGAAATATACCTAGTGCCACGCTTCAAAGGGGCTGTGAGCGATAGCCTGCGTGAGCAGCTGGATAAGACTCGGAATGCCGAACACTGCTACATCTGGATGGAGTGGCGTTGGTTGACCGATGCCGCATATGGACTGGATTGGGAATGCTATCAGGGCCAGATTTGGATGGACTCACGAACGCTTGCTTGCCCCGCATACAGACAGGTTTCACAGAGGTGGGCGGGGGCCGAACTTGGACACAGTTATGAATGTGGGTGGGCGTCATGTGTGGAACCTCATGTGTGGAAGGGAATGTGGGTGTCGGCCGGTGCCGGATCTGGATGGAGGTGCAGAGATGTTTGCAAGCCCCACCTGGAGGGAATATGGAAGTTTAGCATTTCACTTCCAGGCAGCAATGCCAATTAACCAATACACTTTGCGCCCAGTCTGCTAGGGCGTCGGGGTCCCCTTCCTCTCCTGTATCTCTATCTCTCTCTGCTAGATTCATAACATTAGCGAGAGGGCCTGCCAAGTCCAGCACTTTCTCTTGGCAGCTTCTCCAAGATCAATCGATGCCCTTGCGGGGGTCCTTACTGGTCTTGGACACGAAGGTCAGCATTTTAGGATCCAGCTCGGGGGTCTCCGCCACCTTCCAGGGGAGGTCTGGTCTAGGACATTCAGCGTGTAGATGCTGACAAACCTCTTTATCTAGGGCTTTCCTCAGCCTTATTGTCACATACTGTGCCACTCTGGGCGACGGTTGCCAGTCCGAGCATCTCGGATTTCAGATGCTCTCTGGGTCAAACAAGTCCTCTTGCTCCTCCTCTAGGTGCTTCTCCTTGTGGGCTCTCTTTCCCCCGCTGGGCTTCTCCCAATCTTCTTCTACTAACTCCTCCTCCCACTGCGAGGAGAGGTCTCCCTCTGATGGCTCCTCTTCCGAGCCTGGGTCATCTACTCCACAATTTTCTTCCCCTGGAGTGGAGGTTGTGAGGCTTGGCACTGCCTGGCGCTGCAAATAGGCTTCTTTGAGTTTTGCGAAAGCGTCGGCAACCTCCAGGGTCTTTTCTTCTACCCCATCTGATGGGCCCTGGGGGTCACAAGAGTGTTTCCTCTTTCGGGCCTTCTGACTCCCCTTCGACCCTGACTCTGCAGGTTCTGTGGGCGTGCGCACAGTCTCGCTGGTGCTCTCTTTGGGCTGATTCAACATCGCTTCCAGTGTCTCCAGCCTTTCTTGTAGGGGTCTCACCTCTTGGGCTAATGCATTGACCAGCGAATTCCCTAGCACCTCCTTAAAGCTGGCAGCGAGGTCTAGTGACTGCTCTTTCTCGCTCCATTTCGAACTCCGACATTCTGGGGAGAGTGCTGTGTGCCTGATTGCCTGTGAAGGTGTCTTGGCACACCCACCTGCTGGCCTAATGCCTGTATACTCTTCAAATTAACTTTTCTTTGTGTTTTTTCTTTTTTTCTTTTTTTTTTTCTTAGTAGCTGCACCAGACTGATCTTTCTCCACTGCCTACTGCAGGCTGAATGTTCATAATCTGCCTCTCAATCGAGGCTTTCTGCTTCTGTAGTATCAGAATCAACTTTCTGTCCGTGAGAGGTGTAATTTCCTCTTACTCACGGCCCGGTCTGCTCTCCCGTTCTTTGTTAATAACACTTGCCGTGTCGCGGCATGTAAGTCAATGAACTAGGCCCTTTATACGCTCAGGCTGTGAGCGGGGCATTCACCGCTGGACCCGGCTTCACTCGCTCTGTGTCGCTGATTGCAAATGCGACTATGGGAGCGGAGTGGCTCCGGCTCCACCTCGCCAAAGGTGGGGCCAGAGTCCTCCTCTCACTCAAGCGCGTGTCGCAGATTGTAGCGTGACCGCGACTTAGAAGAGGCTCCGGCTCTGCCTCCCCAAGGGCGGGGGCCGGAGCACTCTCCTTTCCAGCTCTCCGCTTCACAGCAATACGCTGTGATAATATGGCACCGTAATCCGCGGCATATGCCAAAACCCCAAATGTGCCTGTAATACGGCACAGGGCCGCCCGCCACGGAATTACCCTATTTAAATATGGCTAAAACTTACTGTAACGATGTGACAGTCACTCGTGGCGCACCTTACCAATGATGCTGCGTCGTCTCTGAATAGTTCTATGACACATACAATGTACTGTTCACAAATCGTCCTGCGCTACGCTAGCGTTACATATTCTGCTCTACAAAGTATTTCGACCATAAATACTCCTCCCGAATGACATTTCTAAACCAAATCATGAAAAGGTTACAAAAATAGCACTTATCTGCTTGAAGAGCAGTAAAAGAAGAGGAGGAGCTCAGGGACAGGATGTGGTCATAGCTGAGCTGGAGTAGAGATGGACTACAGAGACTATGGGAGTTGAAGTTCAGAAAACAGAAAAGTCACTCTGGGACATTTTCAGATGTTTTGTTGATTTTTTATAGTTTGTTGAAACTGCTGAGGAGTAGTAATAAAAGAAGTTGAAGCATAATGCTCGCCTCCAGTCTTGTCATAGAATGTGAAATAACTATCGTACTCAGCCTGGCGACATTGCAAGAGCTATGACACATATAGGAAGGAAATGGGAAAACAGACAGGCATCTACCATACTAGGCCTGACGATATTTCTGGTAGAGCTGGAATATTACAAGAGGTGAGGGAGGGGGGAGGAGAGAGGAACAAAACAAGCGACTATTGTACTAGGCTTGATGACATTTCAGACAGTGCTGGAAGGGGGGGGGACAACTATGGGAGGGGGGAGGAGACAACAATTATTGATATCACACTAGGTCCAAAGACAATTCTGATAGAGTAAGTGCAAAGAAAAAAGTAAGGGAGAGAGGGAGAAGGGAGAAGGGTGAGGAGGAGAGAGAGAACAGAGAAAACACGATGAAGAAAAACAGAGAAGCAGAGGGGAGAGTTAAATAAAGTTGCAGAGGTCAATGAAACACATGATGTTGTAAGGGAACATAAATTGTAGGCAGGGATTCAGAAGATGATGGGCACAGCATGATTCAGGGCCAACCTGAGTACGGGATCAAGGGATGTCCAGCATGAGAGGTGTGAAGGTGAAGCAAAAAAGTATATGTGTCCACAAAGTCAAATACAAGCATTGGCAACAGGTCGGAGATGGTGAAAACCATAGTGATGTTTTTACTAACTGTCTGAAAAGATGTTTTTTTCGTTATAAAGTCTGATCTGGTGTTTGGTAGCAACATTATGACTGTGATGAAAAATAATGTTGCTGTTGTCATTAACAGATGTTTAATATGGACGTTTGGGAGAAACCATTAGATTTTGCAATTTTAGACAACTTAACATGTGGAGATTAGCAGGATATATTAGACATGTGTACTATAATCACTATGAGCACTATCCAACTGCTTGTGCCCTTTGTCAACTTCCTGGTGTGCACTGATTGGTTGAATTTTTTCCAATTGTTTAGTTCGTTTTTTTCCAATTGTTTGGTTTGATGTCCAAAATATTTTTTCAAGGCTAATCTATATAGCCACGTAAACCCTTTTTTGTTAAGCTTTTCCACCTAAACCAGACAGTTATATCCGAAAGGTAGACAATTGATTGCTCTGAGTCCCTTGTGATGGTATTTACCTTCCTTTCCTTTTACAGGCCATCAGAAAATAGCTTCATTTTTTTGTTTGCCCGCACTTGTGATAGTAATGGGACTGTATGCACTACTAATCCCATGAGGCATTGGGGCGTGTTTGCAGACAATTTGGTCTGCACCGTCCCTTTCCCATTCTCACGGCAAATTTTGATGCGGTTCCTACACCGCGTTACACGTGATGACGTCATCACGCTAACCCGCAACGTGATCGCGTCTCGCTAGATACATTTAAGGTGGCCATTTTGTTTTTTTAAATGGTACGTGTGAACTGGAACCCTTAATTCAGCAAGGAGCGCTTTTTCTGATTCAGAGATAAGAGGGGGATATATGAATTTTGAAATTGGATTTTCAAATGGGTGTTTAAAACCTTTAAAGATAAGGCACTTGGTTTCTTCCCCATGTGTTTTTGGTTTTTTTTGGGTTTGTGAATTTATATATCCCCAATCTTAGAGACAGAAACCATTCAGGCACGGAATTTTAGAAAGTGTTGTTCTAAATTATTGCATTGAGTGCATTTGAGTATGTCTATTTCACATACTCTCATACCCACGTTTTTTCTTCACTTTCTTTTCTATTCTATAGAAAGCATTCTACGCCACTTCAAATACCACCTATCAAGATGGAGGCGTATCTCATATTTGAGCACTGACTATTTGAAGGCTCTGTAAGTAAGGGTCCTTGGGCTAAAGGGATATAGGATTACGAAAGGCTCCTACCCTATTCTAAAACGATTTCTTGTATTTTTTGTATTCCATATGTTTTTTGTAGAACTTGAGAGGACGTTTTTGAGTGATCTTCCCCAACAACTTGGAAATCGCTCTTACCAATACCAAATCCTTTTGGTGTCCGGTTGTGGAATTAATTACCACATTCTATAAGGTATGTAAATTAAGGTATATACCTTACACCCTATTTGGATCGGGGTGCCTATGTTTGCAGTCTATTTACAAGACACAAACAGCCGAACAATTTAGTAATACATGTTGTTTTTATTCTACAGGGTTGCCATTTTAGAAGTTCTTTGGCTGCAAGAAAGTGATAGGAAGGAAATACCATCACCGTTGGAAAACACATATCATTTTACCCCTGATGAATGTCCCACATTTATCTGTGTTTTAAGGACAGAAACTTGTACAAGTTGGGTTTTGAAAACATACTAATAGGATTTAGATAAAAGAGAAATTACTCCAGTGTGGAGTTTTACACGGAGTCAAGTAAAAATCAACAAAAAATCAACCCAAAATATGGGATTTTCATGTGTTTCATGTGTTTTGTCAAGTACAGTCTTTTATATGTTTTATATATTGTGTGTTTGACTATGAATTTTATGTAACGTGATCATTTTATGAGTGTCATAATTAAATAAATATATGTATTAATAAGTATATTTGGTAATATATGTTTCTTGCTTTGTTAGCCCTGTACATACAGACTTCTGTGTTTACACCTTCTTTTGTATATACTAATATTCTTATCCATGTGGTAAGGAGTGTGTTGGATCCAATAGAGCATGGTTTTTGCCGTTTGAGGAAAACACGAAAACCATAGTGAGTCAGGAACTCCTGACTTCCTTATGAGAGGAAGTGTGCTGGGGATAAATTAATTAAAGCACACAAAACAAAAAAAAGTAGACATTTTGCTATGGCAGAGCTAGAGTACAGTCCTTAGAGCAGCACCAAACATACCCAAAAATACTCACATCTGCGCGACGGGAAGGAACACCCACTGGCTACCTGTCCAGGAGCGCATCCTTTTCAAAACACTAACTTTGACGCACAAATGTCTACACAAGTCAGTCGCTAAATACCTGGCAGTTACAATCACTTCCCTTCAATCTAACAGGCCCACTCGCTCAGCAGAGCAGCACCTGAATGCAATCCCTCGATTCAAACTGCAGAAAGCTGGAGGCAGCAGCTTCCCTGTGGTAGCTGCTAGACATTGGAACACATTGTCAGTTTCGCTAAGGTCAGAGGACTCCTTCTGGACCTCCGTAAACACTTGAAAACCTGGCTCTTCTCACATGAACTACTAAAGTAAGCTATGATTTGCAACACCACAAGGTATCTACGACAAGGACAAATGTAATCCTAAAATAATGTTATAAGCTAACGTCTTCTATATATACCTCATGTCTTTGTATGTGTGCAACCACATGGTTGCACACATACAGAGACATGAGGTATATATAGAAGACGTTAGCTTATAAAGAAAGAAACCACTGTGCTTGTCTACTATGAATAGCGCCAAAATGCCTGTGGGTTGGGTGCGCTTTACAAAATACTACATAAATAAAAAATTATTTCCGCTGTAGTTCATTGACAGGAACCGCAAGCCCGCCTCGCCCTCTACAGGCTTAATTTGTCTGCTGGCATTGGGTCACCCCTTATTTGAGCTCTGAACGCAGTGCCGTGAAAGGCCTTCCGAGAGAGAACCTTAGGTGATAAAAAATGAATGGCCAGATTCCAAAAGCCCCCCTCCACTCCCTTCAAAGCCACACTGAACAAATACACCTGTGCCTTCTTTCAAGACAATTCAACTTTGTCTCAAAATAAACCCTCCATTTATAAACTCTTGAGTTTATTGCCATTATGCCTGCTGGTTTGTTCGCACATTGTCTTCAGATCATGGATAACAGCAGGGCGAATGCATGTGTCAAACAGCAATTACGCGCAGGTGCCCACATGGTGGCGTTTTGTTTTCGCTGTGACTGTTTCAGTCTTGAAAGTACAGTTGCAAAACCCAGAAGAGATTTTTTAGCATGAAAAGTCTAGCACCTGTGATCTTCCATCGAGGATGGGGAAAACAAACTTTAATCAAATTTGCTTTGCTTAACATAAAGATTTCTAAGCTCTCTGAGGCATACATGAGCATATGTCTACATCAGCTGGAACTGAGAAGATACAAGGTCAATTGTCTAGAATGCAAACTGGGTTCAAATCCCAGTGTAATCTAACTGTGTGATACTGGGCAAGTTCTTTCTTCTCATTGTGTATTGCTTGCCAACATTGGGATGAAAGATATGGGTTTTGTGTTGCGCACGATGTGGATACATGGTGCTACGTGGAAAGGCAGAGCATTATTTGACATGGATTGTTTGCTGACTCAGCTGGTGTTTACTCTTAGAGCCAAACCCCTGACTCAGCTCTGACTGGCTTTACACATGAATTATTTGGCTCCTGCACATCTAAGTCTGAATGAGTTAATCCCTCTATTGATGTATATGTTAGTAAAGAGCGTCAGTGCAGTTTTCTGGAAAAGGAAGCCTTTCAAGGGAGATCAACACTGTCTTGTCATGAAAATAAGCATATGCATGCACAGAGTTTTCCCTCCCTTCACCTTGACATTACACCTTGGAATACAGCACAAATGCCGTTTATCCACCCAGTGTACTGTATAATTACTATTTTAGTTATTTTTCATGTATGCTTCCTCTGTACTCTTTCCTCCTGCCAGTCATCATTGTTTTTTCCTCAACATCTTTCCATGAAGATGTCTTATATGTTGTCTTGTTGATTTCCCATGTCATTTGGTGTTGAAGGCATCAGATCCTAGGACTACAAGACCCAGATTCTCCTGCTGACAAAACCAGCCAATTCCCTGAAACAGAGAAGTAAGGATCCATGTAGCCTGAATATGGCTTTGAAGTTTACTCAGATGCCGTCCATCATCCCATGTTCATTGGACTGGTCTTGAGGGGTCACTAACTATTGACTGCACAACCAGGAGCTTTTTCCCTCTTGCCTTTGCCCTCTTATTTCAGTATCCTTATGTGAGGAAGGATATCTCAGGGGCAACGTGTTTGTCTTGGAAGCAAGACAATGCAGCGCAACACAGTTTTGTATCCCGGTCTTGTGCTTAGAAACCACTCACTGGTATTAAGCGTGTTATAAAAGAACAACTATAATTATAGCCGATGCAGAGGGGCTATCAATGTTCATGGACAGCACCTATATGTTCATTACCAGGCTCCTCAAATGTAACCTTTGTTCAGTACCACAGCAGCACAGTAGTTCTCACCATGACAGTGCTTTGAAGTTGTCTCTTCTTAAAACGTGCATTAACTAGGAATACAGTTAATCCAGGCAACCAACTGAATTCAATCCTTTCTCAACAACCGTACTATGCGAGTCTTTTCCCCACTAGCAGCTGCTGACCCAACGCCCATTACCTGCGGCGTGCCACAGGGCTCCTGTGTCTCCCCTACACTGTACAACATTTTCACAAAGCCCCTTTTCGATGATCTAGATGGTCTAGGTATCACCTACACAAACTATGCTGATGATACCCAGATCCTCATCCCTCTGATGGGGGATTATGAAAAGGATTTGGCCTTTGTAAATAGAGTGTACCTCATCATCCAGGCATGGATGGCCTCTCGCGGTCAATGCCTGAATGATGACAAAACAGAACTCCTCATCCTAGGTACTACACCCAACCTTAATAAACTTGGCCAAAACTACTCTTCCTTTATAATAGACAATAACAACATCGCCGTAGCCAAGGAGGTTAAAACCCTCGGCTTCTATTTAGACTCCACACTCAACTTCAAAAAACAAGTCAATGCTATGGCATCTGCCACATCTTATACATGCAAACTTATTAGAGCAGCCAAACCATTAATTTCACCTAATAACTGTATCACTTTAGCCAGAGCGTTGATCCTGTCCAAGTTGGATTATTGTAATGCTCTCTATGTAGGCAGCAATAAATACATCACAAACAAAATTCAAATTTTACAAAATAATGCTTTAAGAGCAGCCCTAAGCCTCCCGAAGAAAGCTCACATATCAGATACTAGAAGATCTGTCAACTGGCTCTCAACAAAAGACAAAATCTTCCTTAAATCTGTCTCTCTGACCCACAAATGTCTCCACCAAGCTGCCCCTCAATACTTGATAACGAGATTCACTAGACCGGTATCCTGCCGCCCCTCTAGAAAGGCCAATTGCAACCTCCTTCTAGTGCCAAGATTCAAACGTACTATGTCTGGAGGGAACAGCCTTCCTGTGAAACCAGCACAATGTTGGAACTCCCTACCACCATCCCTCAGGGAAGACCTTCCCTACCCACAATTCAGATCCAATACTATCCGTTGGATTAAGGAACATGACATTTAATGCACCTCCTTGATGTGCTATACTATAAATTCTGTAATTATGTATACATTGTGTATATCCACCAATCTTCTATGGTTAGACATATGATATAACCTGTAAATGATGTATATTTCCTTGTAATTATAACTTGATGTATCGATTCTCAATGTTTTAGATTATTTCCAGCAATGTAACTCAGTTGGACTCCATCTACTGTGCTCTCTGTAACTTAAGCTGTACAATCCTCTTTTCGCTCTTGCGCCCTGCTACCCCCGGATTAGGTGCGCACTACAAATAAACAAACAAACAAACAAACAGTGGTCACCATAATAATGACACAAAAATGATGTTTCAGTGAAAAACGATCTAAAATGTGATATTTGCTAAAGATAAATATCAATTTACTGGGGATGATAATAGGGCTAAGTTGCAGAGCATTGTTTTCTGCAGCCTGGAAAAACATTTTTCTTTCCTGAATTCGAGCAACCCCTTTCCCCCAAAAATAAGTGCTTCGAAAAAGTTATTTACACAAATGTGTATATAAAAAAAAAAACAACTAAAGGAAAAGGTATTCTTCTGACAAAACAGAAAAGCTATGGACCGTGTTCTGAGAAACTGTCTGATGGTCAGCATAATGGATGGACTCAAATGGCTGCAAGATGGCTTCCCAAATTACATGCCTCTCTGGGATAACTGCATGACTTCTATTTGATGGTGTTATGGAAAATTGCTGATATTTGACGACCAACCTACAAATGGTCTTTGTTATACGTGTTGGGTAAGATATATAGCGACTAATAAATGACTATGGTGAGATTACTAAAGCGTGGTGGTAGCCAAGGGGTAAAACAATGATTTGATACATATGCGCATATACACACATATCCTTTGTTATGAAAGATTATGTCTGGCTGTGTTCCCTTTACTCCGTGGCGCCTGCCTTGCAAATGTGAACCATAGACATGCCCTTGTGATTGTCCTTTTTTTTAACGTTTTTTAATGGCTGATGGTTATTTTTGTGTTCTGTTGTCATTAGTATGGTTTACTCAACAATTAGCCCTGTGTGATGTTTACAATTCTGAATTTGAAAAAAAAGGTGTCAATTGTTCTCCCACCCTTTTTCATTTTGTCCCAACTTGGACGTTCCAAATTCTGAAGGCAGCCCTGGTGTATGTTCCTGGGTGTTGGTGTCTTTACAAGTCGTGAGTGGATCATGCATAGCGTGGTGTAGACAGGAGTTTCATAAGGCAGGGCGTTTCCAATTTTGGAGGACACTAAACATGCTTTGCAGGTCATAAAGGTAATTATGTAGGTAAAAATGCATTTTAGATGGAAAACACGCCACCTTTAACAAACCTAGACATAATAGGGCAGGGCTTGCCATGCACGTCTAGGGCGCAGACCTTGCACAGGAGTTCTAGGCAGATCACTTTCCAGTTATTACTATCTCATATTTCTCCCAGAATGCTTTATGTGTAAAGACATGTTTAGAATAATGGAACCTGCCCAGCCTTAGGTTAATACCCTGATTGCATATTCCGTTTAGCTAGCCTTTGAGCACAGGCAATGCAATCTGGAGTTCAGTTTAGCATTGGCCAAAGAAACTAACAGGCCCATGGGCGTAATTTTAGGGAGGGAGGGGGGCAGGGGTGTTTGTCCCCCCCAACGTTCATGGCACACCATTTTATCCCCATTTATTTGGCTGGGGCACTTTAATTTCAGATGTCATGTCCCCCCAACATTTTCAGCAAAGTTACTCTACTGAACAGGCCCCTTTTCCAAAAGGAAATTTGGTGACAAGCAAAAAAGGTTTTGGAGCAGATTTCTACAAAATTCTCCATAGGTGGAATATTTCGTGGTGACATGTCACATTGTTGGCTGCATAGTCAGCCACACCCAGAAAAAAAAGAATCCTGTTTTTACTTCTGGTTGATGTAACAATTTGGCAAATGCAACTAATGCCCTGCAGAACCACGGCCCCTCCCAGTCCCTTAAGCAAGCAGTGCAACCACGAGAAAAGAGTTGCCAAGGAAACAGTGCAGCAATGGTACAGCTTTTCCACAGTGGGCAGACCCTGGAGATTGCTGGTGCTCATCTCCTTGGTTCACACCACTGAGGATGTACCCGGATTTGCATGAACTGCTTTAGGAATTTCTTTCACTAATCCAAAACCTGAAAGCAAATGCACATGCCCATGATATGCCCATAATATGTGCACCCCAAAGTAATTCAGTGCAATCTTATTCATGAAATGCACTGTGGTAGATGAAAGAGTCTATGCAAACCTGGGGTAGCTACCGGTTAGCCTCAGTGTAGATAAGACTTCAGATTGCTCTCAAACCTCAATTATTTTAAAAAGAAACCGAAGACCTTGCTCTTCAAATAAATCACTCACGCAAATCATAGACCATAACTTCTCATGCCTATATGTTGTCCCGTCACTACTGTCCTTGTCTACATGGAACGCGCTCTGATGCCTGCGGGCTGCAGCACTATACAAACATATAAATAAATAAATCATGAGTAAGTTGCAGCACTTATAAGATATTGCAATCAATCGATGGAAATCCACGAGACACCTATAACCCAAATACCCTAAATACCCTAAAAAAAGACTGATAGATCCACGAGACACCTATAACCCGAATACCCTAAAAAAAGACTGATGGATCCACGAGACACCTATAACCTGAATACCCTAAAAAAAGACTGATGGATCCACGAGACACCTATAACCCGAATACCCTAAAAAAAGATTGATAGATCCACGAGACACCTATAACCCGAATACCCTAAAAAAAGACTGATAGATCCACCAGACACCTATAACCCGAATACCCTAAAAAAAGACTGATAGATCCACCAGACACCTATAACCCGAATACCCTAAAAAAGACTGATAGATCCACAAGACACCTATAACCCGAATACCCTAAAAAAAAACTGATAGATCCACGAGACACCTATAACCCGAATACCCTAAAAAAAGACTGATAGATCCACGAGACACCTATAACCCGAATACCCTAAAAAAAGACTGATAGATCCACCAGACACCTATAACCCGAATACCCTAAAAAAAGACTGATAGATCCACCAGACACCTATAACCCAAATACCCTAAAGAAGACTGATAGATCCACGAGACACCTATAACCCGAATACCCTAAAAAAAGACTGATAGATCCACGAGACACCTATAACCTGAATACCCTAAAAAAAGACTGATAGATCCACCAGACACCTATAACCCGAATACCCTAAAAAAAGACTGATAGATCCACCAGACACCTATAACCCGAATACCCTAAAAAAGACTGATAGATCCATGAGACACCTATAACCCGAATACCCTAAAAAAAGACTGATAGATCCACGAGACACCTATAACCCGAATACCCTAAAAAAAGACTGATAGATCCACGAGACACCTATAACCCGAATACCCTGAAAAAAGACTGATAGATCCAGGTGACACCTATAACCCGAATACCCTAAAAAAAGACTGATAGATCCACGAGACACCTATAACCCGAATACCCTAAAAAAAGACTGATAGATCCACGAGACACCTATAACCCGAATACCCTAAAAAAAGACTGATAGATCCACGAGACACCTATAACCCGAATACCCTAAAAAAGACTGATAGATCCACGAGACACCTATAACCCGAATACCCTAAGAAAAGACTGATAGATCCACGAGACACCTATAACCCGAATACCCTAAGAAAAGACTGATAGATCCACGAGACACCTATAACCCGAATACCCTAAAAAAAGACTGATAGATCCACGAGACACCTATAACCCGATTACCCTAAAAAAAGACTGATAGATGCACCAGACACCTATAACCCAAATACCCTAGTAAAAGACTGATAGATCCGCGAGACACCTATAACCCAAATACCCTAAAAAAAAAAGACTGATAGACTTGATTCTGAATCTTTTTTAATGGTGCTGCAAAATTGTCTTGCTTATATAGGCATTTCCAAAAATAAAATCTTGTCCCAGTGCTATGATGGTGCTACAGCAATGACAGGGATGCACAAGGGTGTCCAATATCTCGTCAATGATGTTTTCAGACTGAGGTTCTGGGCACGCATTGCAAGCCTCTCTCCCTTAGTCTCTTACTAGTGGATACGATAGCAGTTTCATTTTCTTTGGACACCTTGAATCCTTGTACACTTCCATTGAAGGAAGTAGTGCTGGCCATGCAATCATACAGAAACATGTTCTTAAATCCCTTGGGCACCCGGTTCTGGCGCTTCAATAGTTATTCCACACAACATGCTGAAGCAGTCAATGCTGTCGCAGCCAGTAGCAGGGGCCTTGGGAATGATCTTAAAGAAATTGACGCTACAACAACGTACAGTACAACCGCTGTTAAAGCAGCAAATATGCCATAGCACAGGGTTCTTTCCATTCTCTCTTCTGGATAACCCTGCTAAGGCCCATTGTGAATGGCATTAATGTAGAGAATAAGGAACTGCAAAAGGTTGGACAGAATCTCCAGTCTGCCAGTCATGCTGAGTACACACTTCAGGCTGTCATACAAGGAACGAGGGATGGAAATGATGATTTCTTTGCAGAACTGAAAAGTGAATGCAAAGCAGCAGGAATCTCAGTAGCGGGATTGCAGAAAATCGAGTGATGAATGATAGCAGTGCTGCACTAGTGCCCAGGAACACTTGCGGCAGGAGTACAGCGAGGAGCGTGACCACACGTTCTTGAATCTCAAGGATAGGTCCCCACAGGATATTGCTTCTCTTGTGGAAGGCTTTGCAGATGTCCACCTAAAGTGGTGTTCTTCAAGGGAGGACTTCCATCAGACTGCAGATCTTTGTAATGCTATCTTACAGAATCAGGTGAATCGCATGATGAGGTATTCCTGGAAGAAAGTGGCAATGCAATAGATTAATTTATTGGAAACTTCAATAACTTTCTATCCACACTGTAGGTTGGTTCTGTTACGTAATAGCTGTCGTTTTCTTTCTTAAAATGTGCCAGTCTGCATTGTCAGTATTCCCTGTCAATTAACAAACGGTTATTATTGAAAACAAACCTGCAGTCCATAAATCACTGTTTTGCCATTCTGGCCTGTGCAATGACTACAGAGCCTCTCACTAGGTTACACAGACTAAAAGTTCTTGGACTCAGGAAGGCAATAATACACACCTAGACCAGCAATTGGAATATAATTGGCTCTGTACAGGCCCTTTATTCACACATTATACGAATACAAATAACCAGTGGAATAAGTGCAGTTAGTCATGCATATGAACGGTTATACATAAGCATACAAGCAAAGATAGTTACAGGTCTACATCACTGCTGGTGTAGTTGCAGGAGAAAACTTAATCTCTGCCACGACAACACAACCCAGTCTCAAGGCAGGTAGGCAGAGAGATCACACATACTAACGGGGTCTGGAGCAGAGCAAACTCCCTCTCATCAATACTTCATCATCCAGGGTTCCAATTCTGTGTCTGCCACCAGGATACCTCTCCTTTTATGGGTTAAAAATCTCTGCTCCTCTTAGGTTGCCAACCGTCGCCGGCCAAAGGACAGACAGCAAAAAGTGGAAAACTCCAATTAGTAGTGGAAAAACCCAGCTTGTCTCCCACGCGCTCGTTCCCAGCACCCCTTATCACTGCACCTGCACATCTGCAACTCCCTTCTCAGCTCGTCCTTGAGCGAACAATACAACCACTATCCTTCATAGTGAGCTCATGGTGTTTCATAAAATAATCTTGCCACAGTTGCAGAATTCATGTCTGCCTTCTAACTGAGCTTACAGAAACGCAAACATTCATTGTGGTTTGGAAGTGAATGTCCAATATGGCAGCGCACCGGCGCCATGTTTTCAGCTCATTTTCGCACACGCATTACAGTTGCCAAATCAGGCAAATAATCATCAGACGTTAGCGAGAGCATAATCTCAGTTTATGTAATTGACCAAAAACGGTGAAATTCTGGATAAATCACTTTTTTCTTGCTTTGTGGTCATTTCTGACAAAGTGTTTTAATCATCTAAACAACGGTAAACCAGAAGTGAAAGCTGTGGGTGTATTTTTTTAGCAGCTTATTCTACTGTACCACACCTTTCCTATCACTGTAGCTCAGTAACTATCCTTGTAACATGCAAACCTGACTTTTAATGTATGTATGGCTGCGATTTAAAAAGTGAAAACCTAGCCGAGAAGCAATGGAGCACCGTACATAGGGGCCCACCCAGGGGATTACAATTGAAAAGTAGGGTTTCAGATGCTTTCTGGATTGTTTGTTTGGAGGGGGCTTATAATCACTATGTCGGCAAATGACTACAAGTTATTTAATTCTGGGTAAATCTCTTTCATCTCCTCCAATCCTCGCTCTGTAGACATTCTTTAATTTCTCACGAGCTGAAGGATTTGTCTGTTTTAGGTTTTCTCACCTAGATGCATGTATGCGTACAGCTGGTAGTGCAACATTTGAACATTGTAGACAACACTCAAATCCCGTCCCTCTAACCTTTCATTTTGGTTGAGTGGCTAAACTGCTGATTTGTCAGCTTGTTTTTGCAGCATTAATCTGAGCTTGCTGTGTAAGCTACTTTTTCGTCCCTCGTGCCTGAAATAGTAAAACAGCAATGTTGTGGCAAGTCCAACTGTGCAGTATGACAGATAGTAATATCTCAATTTCATGTTCACAAAACCAATTCCAAGCTCATCCTGGGGCCTGTAATCCAGCCTCAACCAGACCCAACAGACCAGTGCATATTTTGTACAGCCCCTCCTGGTTACTAGTCTTGTCATCTTATAATAAATGTTCTATGATGAATAAGACAAAATACACTACATACAAAAAAGAAATAAGCCCTTTTCATCTTTTTCTATGACGCAAGCTTTGCACGTGCACTTCCCACCTACACACCTTGTCCCCCATCTTGATACTGGACTTGTTTGAATTGTAGAGAACCGCAAGTGCAGAAACCTTTGAGCGATAAAAATGCCATGACTTTCTTCAAATACTTTGCTTAAATGCTTCTTGTGCCAACTCTGTCAATAGTGCTGTTGGCAGGCTGCGGCCTAGCACTGCCGAAAGGAGAACACACAGTCGGATCAACTGTGAAACACAACCGTTTATTAGCTTGCATACAGGAAACTGGCGCAACGGCGCCAACACATTCCCTCCCCTTTGCATCACGACTATGCCGCCCACATGGTGGGTAGGGCCCCTCTCTTAAAGGGACTTCACAGGGTAACACCCCCCCCAGACGAAATGTTCATACGTCGGGGTTAACATTCTTCTACCCAGCGTAGTGGCCTCTTAGTGATCCTCTGAGGCCATTCCCAGCTGGGTTTGCCGGCCTTCTGCTTCAGGCGTCTCTGCTTGATGTTCTCCTTGCGTCTCAATCCCTGGAGGTGGGACCCAAATGTGATCTCGCTCTTCGCGGATTACTGGGTCTGGTTCGGGCAGAGGGATCTCCCCGCCTTTTCTCTTGGTATAATACTTAAAGACTGAGCTGTTTCTCGTGATGGCCTTATCTTCGTTCTGTGCTGTGACCATTGTCCCTTTTACGGCCGTGACCCTCATGGGGCTTGGTGCAAACCGTGAGTCCATCTTCTTCACCATCGGTTGTTGTACGAGTACTTCGTCTCTAATTTGGAATTCCTTGGGAGCGGCTCTCCGTCTCTCATCAGCATATTGCTTCGCTTTCTCTTTGACTTCTGCATCTCCTTGTTTCACCTCGGAGTCAGGTTCCTCAAGCGTCGAAGGGCTTCTGCAAATGCGGGTGTGTACGTCATACCGGACCATCAGCTCTGCTGGGGTTTTGTTTGTGGCTTCGTGCGGGGTGTTGCAGTAATCCCTTAGAAGTCGGCATAGAGCTTGATGGGGGTTGGCTGCTTCTATGCGTGCTCTCTGTAGGGTCTTCTTTACTGAGGCCATGAAACGCTCGGCCATCCCGTTGGCTTGTGGCCAGCAGTGGGTTATTTTGAGGTGTCTGAAGCCTAGATGTTTCGCCAGTGCTTCAAATTCATGGCCGTTGAAAGGTGGCCCGTTGTCGAACTTGATTTCTCTCGGGATGCCCCACTCACTAAGGACCTCGTCCAGGACGGCTGCAAGTTAGGCGAAAGCTGTGGTGTCTAGTTTCTTGACTATGGGGAAGCGAGAATATTCATCAATGGGGAGGAGAAAGTATTTCCCTGATTCTAGTGGTCCGTAGAAATCGGCGGCTACTCTTTCCCACTGTCGTTCTGGTATTTGCGTCGGTTGGAGGGGTACCAGTGGTTCTGCTGGCGTCGTGCACTGGCAGGCATGACAGTTCTTAACCCACTCATCGACGAGTGTGTCTAGGAAGGGGAACCACACGTGGCATCTTAATTGTCTTTTTGTATTTTCTGATTTTCTGCTCCCCGGTGTCCCTCATGGGCAGTCCGGACTACCTCTGCGCATAGTGTGGCAGGATGACAATTCAGTAGCCCCTCAACAGTATATTATTGTCTTTAAAAGCTAGTTCAGCTTGCACTCTGGGTAGTCTTTCGATCTCTTCTTTGCACACCCCTGGGTGGGCTAGAATTGCCCGTCGGTAGTCTTGCCATTTGTTGGTGTTGGTGAGGCCGATGGCCAGGGACATCGTGGGATCCGCGGCTGAGGCGGCTGCTACTGTTTCCAGGGACAGGGCTGGCAGAAGGGAGTTTGCGACGACATAGTTGATATATGCGATGTCACCTGACCTTGTGGTAGGTTGGCCTGCGGGGTTGCGGGACAGGTAGTCAGCCGGGTTTAGGTCACCTCCAGGTCTGTGGACGATATCATAGTCATATTCCTGCAACCTTATTCCCCATCGTTCGATCCTTGGAGGCATTTTGGTGCAGGGGTTGCCGAACAAGGACAAGAGGGCCTGGTGGTCGGTGACTAGGGTGAATTTCTTACCGATGACAAAATTGTGAAAGTGTTCACAAGCACAGACAGTGGCCAGGCTCTCCTTCTCGGCCTGGGAGTATGTTGCTTCCGTGGAGGATAGTGCCCTGCTGGCGTAAGCCACGATATGTCTTGGGTTGACGTCAGCGTCTGGGCTAGGATGGCCCCAAGGCCTACGGGGCTGGCATTTACTATGATTTCAGTGTGCCACGACTGGTGAAGTACGCTAGTCGATGTGCATCTGTCAGGGCTTGTTTGATGGAATCAAATGCTTGTTGGCAGTCCGGTGACCACTCGAACACTGCTTTTTTCTGTAGTAGTTTCCGTAGAGGGTCGGTGATGGTGGCATAGTGGGGGATGTACCGTGCGCAGTAGCCGGCCATCCCGAGGAAGCATCGAACTTCTGCACTCTGCTTTGGCTCGCTCAGGTTGATGATTGTGTCAACTTTATCTGGGTCAGGGGTCATCCCTTCGCTGGAGAAGATGTGTCCAAAGAATTTCAGCTTGGGCTTGCTGAACCTGCATTTGTTAATATTGAGCGTGAGGCATGCGGCTTGGACGGCTTTACAGGTGGCAATGAGTGCGGTGTTGTGAGCCTCTTTGTCAATTCCGAAGATGAGGATGTCGTCACTGTAATTGAGTGTGCCAGGGATGGGCCGGATAACTTGGCGTAAGGTTTCCTGGAAGATTTCGGCCGCAGAGGATATGCTGATGTTTAGTCGGCGGTATCAGAAAAGTCCCTCGTGTGTGGCAAATTTCGTAATTCCTCTGGATTCTGGGTGCAGTTCAAGCTGATGGTAGCCTTGGATGAGGTCTAGCTTGGAGAACATGCGGGCGTTGTTGAGTTGTATGATCATGTCTTCGATGGATGGTCCCGGGTGTCTCTCTCTTTGGTTGGCAATGTTTGCCATTCTCATGTTGACACATACTTGTAGTCTTCCTCCCTCTTTGGCTACAATGACTAGTGGTGAAACCCACGGGTTGTGCCAGTGGCTGGTTCAATTAAGCCGTTTGCTAGTAACTGGTTCAGCTCTCTGGATACCGCCTCTTGCAGATGAAATCCGACTCTTCTGGGGTGTTGTGGGACTGGTCTCACCGTAGGATCTATGTGTGATTTGATCGGGGGGTTTGGAGATGAGGTTTAGCTGGTCCTTGCAGGCGGTGGACCTTATGGTCTCTTTGCAGTGTTTGTGAGTTGCTGCTGACGTTATCACATCGCCAGCCCCGACATGAATGTCAATGAGCCCTAGGCAGGAGGATGTGTGGTAGCTAAGGAGGCATCGGCCCTTGGTGAGACATCTGATGACGTGGATGGTGGTGTCGATGTGTCGCCCTTTCAGGAGGAGTCATCGCTTGAAGTGACCGATGGTTTGCAGTGGTGACGAGGCGCCCCATTGAAAAATCCTCAACTGTGTCACCTCCAGTGGGGGTGCATCCGGGATTTTCAGGTATTTGGATTCCCCCATGATGTTTACAGTAGCACCCGAGTCCTCTAGGAAGTGGAATAGGTAGTTGCCCATTTTAACAGGGATTTTCGGGGCTTCTTTTGCTTCTTCGCAGTCTTGGATGAGCTTGACATATTCGTCCTGTGGTGATAAGTCGTAGTAGGATGTCAGCGTGACTGGCGGGAGGGAGTAGTAGGCTTCCTCCACGGAATAGCCTTTGGGAGGGTTATCATATTCATCTGTCAAGGGTGGGGGGCGGGTCTTGGCTTCCATAGTTCGGTGGGTACTCCTGATAGTGGTATTCGTCCACGGCCCGTACGTACCTTTGTGGGTTGTTTTGGGGTGTTCTCTGGTAAGCATATTGAGGTTGTGGTGGCCAGAATGGCATTCTTGTGGGTCCTTGGGATGTCGTGCTGGGAAACGGTCGACCTTCCCTGCACACAGACTGGAAGTGTCCTTCTCTTCTGCAATTGGTGCATCTTTGTGAAAGTGCTGGGCATGATCCGGAGTGTGGAAATGCCATGCCGCAGCGATAGCACTGTCTTTGTAGTCTAGGCACTTGCAGGTTTGATTGTATGTATGGATATGTATTTCTGTCTCCTTTTTGTTTGATTGGTTGCTGCATGGCTGCAATGAGTTTGGTGGTGTCATGTTTTTGTGTGGTTGTGCCCGCCATGGATGCCGCCTGGGCGTCTACCCTCTCGAAGATTCTAGCTAGTTCGCTCACCTCTGGGATGGTGAGAGGCTTCTTCAGTAGTTGCTTCTTGAGTGTGGGGGATAGGCATCCTTTGATGATCTGTAGTCGTATGGCTTCATCTTGTGAGAAGGCATCAAACTGACAGTGGGCCCC
Organism: Ambystoma mexicanum; assembly: GCF_040938575.1. Lineage (NCBI taxonomy): Eukaryota > Metazoa > Chordata > Amphibia > Caudata > Ambystomatidae > Ambystoma > Ambystoma mexicanum. Next base: position 386,362,042 of record NC_090922.1, read on the forward strand.
TTTGATCCTTAGGCGTGTTATGTATTCATCCACGGTCTCTTGTGGTTTTTGTGTGCATTGGTTAAAGAGGTATCTTTCATAGTCGCTGTTTGGCTCTATGATGAGTAGTCTGTCGAGGGCTGTGATTAGCGCCGCAAACGTGTTCTAGTCTGCTGAGGGGATAGTCTTGACGATTTCCTTTACTCCCCCCCCACCAGGTTGAGAAAAATGTCCCTTTTGTGAGGGGAATCGCCGTCCCCTGAGCCTCTGACAAAGTGATGGAAGTCTTCCATCTATTCAGTCCACCTGGGCCCCTTTGTGGACTGGGGGGTCATGGACTATGGTAGAGGCATGTGCAGCTGAATGGAGTTTGCGCTGCGGGTGGGGTGTGAGGTGCCTGGGTTGCTCATTGTGGCAGCAGTCAGTGGCGGAGCTCACGTGCTGTGGTTTTAGGGTGCTGTGGCCTGTGGTTGGTGGGTTGGGGCCACAGTCTCACCAGGTGGGCTTGGAGTGGAGGCGCACCCTTCTTGCAAGTGGGGAGGCGGCTGGATTGGAGGTCAGGTGCCTCTGGTGGTGGCCCCAGGTTAGTGGGGGGCGTGGGGTAGCTTCATGCTGGAGGTGGCACCTGGGAGGCTTTGGTGTGCTTGCAGGGCACTTGGGGTGGTTACTTCTGGGCCCTTGAGGGCGAAGCTTCGAGTTGGCCTGCCCCCTCTGCTGGAGCGTTCTGTCTAGACAGGCTCATGTGGGCTGGTGGCTCTGTGAGGTCTGCGGTCTGGGGGGGTGGATGCTCGCCTCTGCAGGCGCGGAGTCGTGTAGCCGGAGATGTTATTTTTTATTTTTTCCTCACGTGGGCGTCGCCTGGGTGGTCGTGGAGTGCAGGCGTGTGTGGCGTGTGACAGGACGCTGGCGGCAGGAGCAGCGCAGCGGAATAGCCGGGTGCGCAGCAGTGGCCACCGGAGTGGTGACGGAGGACGGGCACGACGGGATCGCTGACCCAGAAGGAGGAGGAGTACGGCTGACTGAGGATAGCCTCGTCGCCAGATGTTGGCAGGCTGCGGCCTTGCGCTGCTGAAAGGACACTTAGTCGGATCAACTGTGAAACACAACCATTTATTAGCTTGCATACAGGAAACTGGCGCAATGGCGCCAACACATTCCCTCCCTTTTGCATCACGACTATCCCGCCCACATGGTAGGCCAGGCCCCTCTCTTAAAGGGACTTCACAGGGTAACAAGTGCTTTGCTTATATTCTATACACACTTTGATATTTTCCACATACTTCAACAACAGACATCTATAAAACACTGCATTTCAATTGTAGTTCTGTAAGTAAAGGTTCAAATGCTTTTAGAACCCAAAGCACCTCAGTGTATGCTTCCCAAAAACATTCAGTGTTACTGTTTTCTTTAGTTGTAGAAGTGTATGTTCTGTTTGTCGCGGCTACTGCAGGAGCACAGAAAGTCCACCAGGGAGATAAGCGAGCTTGAGCATGCTTAAAGACACTGCTCAAGCTCATTTCGATCTTAATACATAGTGATCGCTTCACAGTTATGCCTGAAAGATGGAAGTATCATCCACAAGTCTCCTCAAAATGAGTGAACATACTGTGGACAACACATACTTGCGTGGTGAAAATATATTGCAGATTAGGCGACTACTCTTCTGTAGCATGGCCATTTTGAGATCTCGTTTTAAAGCGTGACCTGCTGAATCAAAATGGAGTCATTAAAAAAATGATTTTTTTTTAAAACAAAACATTTGTGCTTATGAAATGGACCAAGTAATACATAGAATTAAGAAGTCAACTTCCTACAGAGAACAGCCACAACTCAAAAGCAGGCCATAAAAGGGAAGGACCAGACATACTGTGGAAACAGAAAAATAATATGAGGTCGGGAAGCCCAGAAAGAAACACACCAACACAGGTTAAAAAGAACATACAAGTGCTTTATTTAAAAGCTACAACAGTTACCAAAATCAATTGACAAACGGATAGCTATTCAGCTCTCAGAGTAACATAACGAACTTCAACGAGAGTTCAATGCGTTAGTGAGAGAGACCGCACATTGGAATACTTGGGTCTTTTATACAATTTGTCCAGCCCTTGGCCAACCCTCTCGCGGGTTAACCATTCTGTGAGCCGGGCCTATGGGTTCCTTGCCAGGTCAATCCTTTAATGTATGCATTTTTGATTAGTTTCACTGATATAGTTGTACATTTACATATAGGTCAACGGTAGGACAAGGTCTCAGTTCGCGACCCCGACAAGTGGCCTACAGGCATATTAATTATTCATGTGTACGGAGGTCACAACGGCCAGAATCTTACTCAGAATGTCATTCGGCCTCCATTTTGATGTTCAGGGTGACTTCCATATAACAAGAGAACCTAAAATGGCGGCTTAATCCAAGATGGCGACTTACATTACTTTCTCTAAGGTCAAGACCTTGCCGTGGAGTTTGTTTGCATATGATGTTTAGACAACTTGGCGTAGGCCAATACTCATACAATTGTTGCGATAGGAGGCATAATATTGTTTCAATTCCGACAATACCTTAACGGATTTAATGTCGAGCTGTCACCATTTACCTCGCAGACTACGACTCTGGAGGTCACTAAGCGATCATCGAATCCGTGCGTAGTGGGTAGCCAACCAGGAATCTTAGGGTTGGCTCTGACAGAACCCTTCTGGGAACAGATTGGCCAACGAGGCCATCATGAAAAGAGCAACTGACCTAATTGATCATAGCTGTGTGACAGGAAAGCTCAGACAAACTGAAAAAGATCTACTGCCTCACAAAGAGAGCTAAGTGGGGATATTAAGCATCTTTCAGGAGGAGGAGCCAAGAGATCATGGGGAGTTATGTGATGTGAGTGTTTGCGTTTTCTTCTTGTAGATGTACTGGTGTCAACCCATGAATGCGCTTGAAGGACAGGTAACTCAGCTTAACTGTTACCCTTCGGGGCTGGGTGTAGCAGCATGCCAAGATGGCTGCAATCTTCTGGAGCTCTGCACACGGCGCTCTTTGCATAACATTACATGTCAATTATATACCAGCATAACATTTAATTTTAGTAGGAATTTTGGTGTCCCATCAAAATGTAAAAAATAATACGCATTTGAAACATTTTTTTTCGATCCTTTTGTGTCAAAACCTTTGTATTTCGACACTATGACTGTCGAACAATTCACTATAAACCAGGAATTTTACCTGACAGCCAAAGGAATTCTGCAATTCACTATAAACCAGGAATTTTACCTGACAGCCAAAGGAATGCTGCATTTGGACTCCGGATGAGAACCTCCTGTCAAGCCCCTGCGAGAATGTGGTAGCAGGAGAAGAACAAGCAAATGTGACCTGGCAGACTGCATTCCGTCACTAAGTGCATCTCTAGAGAGATCAGCTCTCCACGCTGTGGTCTCCTTCTGTCCTTGATCCTATTGATAATGATCTGTGTGATGTGCAATGGGTTGCAGTGTTCTTTCCAGGATGTCTGCAGTGGTGCAAACACTTAAGATAAGCATTCAAGCATTGTCAGGGCCGAACACCATCAGGATCATGCCTGCAGACGGCGGCCTCAGGAGTCTACTTCAATAATCACAGGAAGGGGAATGCTCCTTCATACAAAAGTCATACGCACCCTAGAATGCTGGACATGTTCACTGATGTTCTCAATATGCTCAATCTCTTATGTTTAATCAATCACAGACTCAGAAGTCCTCTTAGGTGGACAAATATGTGTATTTACTGCTGTAGCACAATCATAGTGAGAGCCTTGCTTTGGCAGGGCAACACATTGTCTCCCCCCAATAAAACCACTGGAATTACACATACTGGTCACAAGAATGTGTCTCAATTGCCCCGGTATGCAAAGACTGTCATGTACATTGCTGGATTCTACTGAGGAACTACGTTTATCCGTCATGACAACTACTGCGATGGTGACTAAGCAAAACAAAAGAGGTGATGGCTGGAAGGTTTAGAATGAATCTTAACCTCTGGCATTGGTCTGGACAACCCTCCAAACCATCAATCTTCGCCTGCCAAGCCATTACAAAAGGGGAAAGACAATATGCAAAGCAGGCTTCCTCCCACCCCAAAAAGGGCAGCCCAGCCCAAACTGCTTGGTCAAATCCCTTCTGCACAAGACCACAAGCATCCCCAGATATGTTTCGGCCTCATTGGGCCTCATCTGTGTGGAATAGAGAGGGTTTCTAGGTGATGGTGACAGCTGTGGATTGTGTATCGCTATCTTCTTCTAGCGAGCTACAGGAACATAAAGCAAAACAAATGATTAATGTCTGCACACTGGACATAAAATCCATCCTGTCGACACTTCTTCACCAAATGTCAGCCCCATGCTCTTCTATAGACACCATATACATTTGTGTTATGGCAGCACATGCAGACAGTACGAATCTCAAAGAACTCAACTCACATGCTGGTGGACTGATATTGTAGACTGTGTCAAGGTGGTGAAAACAGGGTTGAAGGCTTTGTACAGTGTGATAAGGCGTTCAACCACAATACAAATTCAATAGGTTATCAGTTTTTATCATAAAATTGTGTTACAAAAATAGGCAATTGGAGCTCACAGTGTAGGTGGGGTCCTGTACACCTTTCACTCTAAAGGGGACTCCGCTTCATTCAGTAAGTTAGGGGTCCAGCAGGGCTTGGGGAGTGTTCCTCGGTCTCCCCTATTTATGGGCAGGCTCTTGCTGGTCCCTGCTCTGTCATAGCTGCCCCATTGTTCCTCTGTAGCCAGGCTGTGGTTTGTGGGATAGGTTTTGGGTCATCTATTCGGCTCCTGAATGGGGAAGCCTATTCTGTTGCCATTTATGTAGCCAGTCAAAGTGCAGAATTTCATATGGGTTAAGTGCCATCTGTGTGATGATTTTAATAAATATATATATATATATATATATATATATATATATATATATTCAAACATGCATACGTCTTCTGCTTTCAAACATGCATACGTCTTCTGCTTTCAAACATGCTTACGTCTTCTGCTTGGAAACACTGCATCTATAACACCCATTTTCTTTAACTGGTTTAAAAGCTCAGTGGAAACATCAAATCCTGTGCCTTAAAATATGCGTGGTTTGCAGAGGAGCCCAGAATAATGTAAAAAAAAATCCTTTGGCTTTTGATAGTTGACCTTTGCAACAAGGTAAAAGCTTGCCTCTGTGGTTTTCGGTCCCCCCTCCTTTTCCCTCTTCCTTTTTTCTCCATTCACACTCATCAAGCAAAGAAACTGAATGATTGGTGTATTATGTTAACCAAAAGGTCAGGAATTATTTTCTCTGACTAGAGGGTATTGTGTCAAACCAGAAGAACGACTCAGACTACTATATGCCATGTTAAGGGTTTTTTATTTGAAACTGGTAGAAGTACCCGTTCTCCAAATGAGTTCTGTAGAAAGACATGATAACACTGATCTTCTAGGTCGCTGTTCCTATTTGCTTATTGCTTCATATGGTTTGCACCCTGAAGTAAACTGCACTGACAATGGGTGCATGTGGCTGGCTGGCATACCCCGGAGCAGGCATTGGGGGGAGGCTGCATACTGGGACCTTCTGTGCTCGCTCCCCACCTGTCACCTCACCCTGGCATGGTGCACTTCATTGTGGTACATTGCAGTGCACATATCTTGAAAACCGTGCATCCAAGGGCCTGCGACCGCATTAATGCAACCGCCTCATGTGGGAAGGTGCTGAAATCCGGGGAAAGGGATGGGGTGTCAAAAAGTCACATAGCCAGGAGTGTCCGGATGGTCCTAACAGGTAACTATGCAAACTTTGGGGGGCGCTGTTGAGCAGCCTGCAAGATGGCTGCCTAGTGTAAGAGCTCTGTGCCTAGCCACCTCTTCTCCGTTGACATCTGCTGTTCTGCCTTGGATCCTGTGCACCTGCTACGATCCCTGCACTGTGGCCATCGAGATCTATCCGCACGTTGAGTTCTGGGAGAAATCGGACTCTCGGAACGGGAGATTCTTGTCCCGCCGTGCCTCGCCACCATTGGGCCTTCACTGGGCCCTGCTCTCATCGTGACCTGACCGGGTGCCTCCCGTCGGACTTGCTGCTGGCTGCTCTGCCCCTGGCACCCTGGGGCACACACTACACTCGTGGGCCGGCTCGCTCCTGCCCCGGTCCCACCAGACAATCCTTTACGCTAGGGGCCTAGGCCGCTGACGACCGAGGCGCGCCGGCGCCCCATCTGCGGCTGCGGGGGGCCTGGGCTGGGCTGCCTGGCGCGAGCCGGCGGGGACTGCTGTCGTGCCCTCACGGGGTCTCTTCAATACCCGACTCACCGGTTGAATTGACCGAGCTTTATCGTGCCCTCTGGTTCCGGCCATGTCGAGTCGCTCCAAAGGATCTGCTAAAGGGGGTGCCATGGACAAATTCACTAAAACAGTCCCTCGACCGGAGGTGGGCCACACGTCGCCTCCGCAGGAAGAACTTGACAACGACCCTAATCCGGGGGTGGCGGCGCCGGACCTCACTGCCATGATGGAATCGATGGCTAAGAACTTTGCCTCCTTTCATGAGAAGCTTGATGATATCAATGTGAATGTCGCCTCGCTGAAGACCCGGGTAGATAAGGCTGGATCTAGAATTACTGAGGCCAAAAACCGGATCTCCACTAATGAAGATGCGATACACGTACTTCAGGACACAGTGGCCACCTTATCGCGCCACATGAAGAGTGTTAAAGCAAAATGCAATGACTTGGAGTCCCGCTCCCGCAGAAACAACCTTCGCATCATTGGGGTCCCTGAAACTGCCCTGAAGGGGCGCATGGAAGATGCAGTCGAACAACTAATCAAGGACTTGCTGGGGGGCCCAGACCTCTCCCCTTATTTCACGGTGGAGCGGGCTCACCGGGCCCTTGCCCCGCGACCCCGACCTGGCGATATCCCCAGACCCATTATAGCCAAGATTCTTAATTATCGTGACAGGGACCTCATCCTTCGCCTGTCGCGGGAGAAAGGGGAGCTGCGACTGGAGTCTCATGTCATCAGGATCTTCCCAGACTTTTCGGTGGCGGTGCAGCAGGAGAGACGCCAATTCCTTGGCGTCAAGAAAATGCTCAGGGACCGCAATGTACCGTATGCCATCTTATTCCCGGCTCGTCTCAAACTCACTCATAATGGCAAACTGTACTTTTTCACAGTCCCAGACGAGGCGGTGAAATTCATCGAGATGCAAATACCGCTTCAGGGCTCTGGAGAAGGCTGAGTGGACACTAATCAACTGTGAATGGCACAGACTGTGGACACTTATTGAACTTGTTTACTCAATCTGCACTGTGGTACTGGTAAGGCTGCTTTGTTTACTGTGACGCTCTGCCCCTGCAGTCCTTGCGTGCTGCAGCGCTTGTGTACACATCCTTACTACGCACGCCACAGAGCTGGTCTCACATTGTTCTGTTGTCCTACCTCAATTTCTGTCCTCCCATTGTTCAGGTCCTTAATCTCTCGGTTATAAACCCCGGATGTACGATATTTGACTGTCAAAACTGTTTTGGTTTATTTCGGAACCGCAGGGGCTCGTGTGCGGTCCCCGATTACCTGTTTCGCGGGCGGGGCCTGCGCCGCGAGTCCGCCACCACTGCTCGTTTTTGCAACTGAGCCATTTGGCTCCAAGCGTGCTGGTGCACGGCAACGGCGCACCCCATCGCGATTGCACTGTTTCTTCTCAATTTTTTGGTGTGTGTTAGCCCCAGTTGGGCCTCGGGGCAGATTGGGCCAGGTTGGGGACGGCCCAACTTTGCGCTGTTAGGGGTGGGTGATGTTTACACTGCTGATCCATGGTTAGTTGTGAGGGTGGGGGGTGGGAAAGGGGTTGCTTTACAAAAAGGCACACAAGGTTTCGCGGCGCGCATGCTGAAGGGCCCCATGCCCACTTGCTGTTCCAACTCTGGGAGCACATACCATCACGGGAGCTGGGATGTTCACTGATTTATGGGTACTGTGTCTGTAGATGCCTACCTCTGAAATGGCTACTGTCATAATGTCCTGGAACATTCGGGGGCTGAGCAACCACACTAAGGCCCGCAAGATCATTGCATATGCTAACAGACACAATTGCAAGATATTGCTTTTACAAGAGACACACTCCGATGGCCTCATTCCGAGGGCTGTTGCCCCATCATGGGGATCTGCCAGGTTCTTTACTTCTTACTCCACACAATCTAGGGGCGTTCTCACAATGATCCACAAATCAATTAAGTTTGTGCTGCATAAAAGCTATGTTGATCCTGAGGGTCGTTATGGTATAATACACTGCACACTGGTCAATAAAGAGTACTTGCTGGTTAACATTTACTGTCCCAATGTAGATTCTCCGGAATTCTTCGACACTGTAACTACCATACTGCTGGGATTTGTGGGGGTGCAGATCGTATGGGGGGGGGGACCTCAACCTTATACTGGATACTGCCCTGGACAGAACTGCCACTACACCCAGAGCTCTGTCTGGCGCGGCGTGCAGGCTGCATGGCCACATGCAGTCGCTCAACATTTGTGACGCCTGGAGAACATTTCACCCCCAGCAGCGGGACTACACTTATTACTCTTCTGTACACGATAGTTCGTCCAGGATAGATCTGTTTTTGGTCTCGAGAGAGGTCATGGGTAGGGTGGAGGATACACGCATTTTGCCCCGCACATTCTCGGATCATTCTCTAATCATACTGTCCTTGGGGCTGGGAATTCCCATCCCAACACTCTGCACCTGGCGCTTTAAGTCCGAAGCTCTAAAAGACATTGTGTTTAAATCTGAGATTCTAGCGGACATTGAGTCCTTCTTTGAGCTTAACTCTCTTCAAGACACGACCGCCGCGGTCAGATGGGAGGCTTTTAAGGCTTACATTAGGGGTATGTCTATTTCCCGAGAGGCGTGGGTGTTGAAAACTATTAGAGCCGCCCTTGGGCAATCTGAGGCCAAACTGAAAAGGCTGGAGCAATGTTGCTCCTCCGGGTCTGACCCCACCACTCTGGCCCAAATCTCTGACGAGCTCCAGGTGTTTAACACTCTAGCAACCAGCGAAGTTCATTATTTCAGCCACCTGCAGGCCACTAGGAAATATGGGGAGAGGGACAGACCCGGCAAGACTCTTGCTACACTTGTGAGGGGGGAACTGGGCCGCACGCAGATCACTTCCATAAAAGATCGGAAAGGTGACGCTCAATGGGCGGACCATCGAATACTTGATGTATTTACCAAGTTCTATAGATCGCTTTATTCCCAGCCCGCAGAGCACACTGAACAACATATGCGAGAACTCCTTGACCAGATCCCCACCACAGATATTTCCCCACAGACCCGAGACCAGCTGAATACCCCGTTCACGCTAGATGAGATAGTATCAGCTATCTCAGACTTGCCTATAGGCAAGGCGCCGGGACCTGATGGCCTCACGGTGGACTTCTATCGAGAGCACGTGGCTATTCTGGCCCCCCGGCTGTTGGAGGTATGGAATGAGGCACTCCGAGCCGCTATCCTTCCCCCTTCCATGCGGGAAGCGGCCATCACGTACTGCTCAAACCAGGTAAACCTGAGGACGAGTGCGGGTCCTATAGACCTCTCTCCCTCATGAACCTAGAGACAAAGATCTTTGCTAAGATCATTGCTAACCGCTTTCTGCCCATTATGACGCACTTGGTACAAGAGGACCAAGCAGGCTTTGTCCCCGGCAGGTCCACCTCCCATAACATCAGGAGATTATTCAATGTCATGTCCCGTATAGACCAAGACGTCCAGGCCGTAGCGGTTACGCTGGACGCTCAGAAGGCCTTCGACATGGTATCTTGGAAATATATGTGGCTGGTCCTCGAAACAATGGGCGTCGGCCCTAACATGATAGGGTTCATTAAACTATTGTACACTTCCCCCATTGCGCGGGTATGAGTCAACTCACTAACATCCGAGATGTTCACTCTATTCAGAGGCACCAGACAGGGCTGCCCCTTCTCCCCGATCCTTTTCGCATTGGTGATAGAACCGATGGCGGACTTTATCCGAGCACGGCACTCGCGTAAAGGAGTACGATTGGTTGACGATCCTGAAATAATATCTCTATATGCTGACGATGTCCTACTATACGTCAGAGATCCCACAACCCATCTGGATCCCATACTGAGAGACATCACCCGGATCGGCACCCACTCCGGATTTACGATTAACTATTCCAAATCTGAGATGTTCCCGCTCACTAAGGCTACCCTGCAGCCCACCACCGAGTACCCCCTGCACTGGGCCCCTGAGGGTGTGAGATACCTTGGGGTGCAGATGTCCCTCACTAAGCCCACCCTGCTTGCCGATAACTACTCAGCTGTAGCACGAACAGTTGAGACCAAAATTTCACGATGGCGCACTCTCCCGTTGTCCGTCGCTGGTTGTCCATCCCTTATTAAAATTATCTTGCTTCCCAAGCTCTTGACACCTTTTGCAACATTCCTATATGGTCCGGGAGGGCCTACTTCACTAAACTGCATACCCTCTGCGCACAATTTCTCTGGTACTCCGGTGCGGTGCGCAAGAAGTGGACTGACATGGCACTTTCATACAAACGGGGTGGTATTTCTGCTCCGGACATAGAACTATATTGGATCGCGGCCCAGGCGCAGCATGCTACTCATTGGTACCCGGGTTCCCCAGTGCGCCCACATGTCAAACTGGAACGGCTTGCCTCCGCTGGTATCAACTTAATGTCCCTGATATTGCATCGACGCTACACATCGGATTCCCCCGTTGACCCCATTGCTGCGACTCTGTATGCCTGGCCACGTCTGCTACACTCGACAAGTGGGCCCTCCCCATATTACAAATGGCTTCCCGTGTGGGCCTTTCCGGGCCTGGAGCCCACGCTTGATACCGCCTTGGCCTGACACTGGGGTGCACTGGGGTATCGGGCCCTGTCCGACTTCTATCCCGAGGGCAAATTCATAGGCCCCCAAACCTGGAGACCGGGGGACACCAGATCCCCCCTAGAGACTCTCCAATACTACAGGCTTCGCGCCGCGTTCCGCACCATGTGGCCTTCCTTTGCGGATGAGCCCCCAGACAACCGAGCGATAGCCTACATCGCCAACTCGGGCGGTGCACATGGCGTCGTCTCCTCACTGTATGAAATCCTACTAAACATCATCCCCATCCCGACTCTTGGGGCGCGCGACGGATGGTCGGCTGAACTGGGTCTAGACATTTCGGATGAATTGTGGGAGGATATGTGCTGCCACACACAAAAAGTGTCTCTCAATTTCCGTTTTCATGCCATGCAATACAAGCTCCTCAATAGGCTTTACTATACACCACACAGGACATCGTGGTTTGCTCGCTCTGAGGTGCACCTCTGCCCACGCTGTAGGGCGGTGGATGCTGATCACTTGCATATGTTCTGGACCTGTAACAAATTGTCCGGTTTCTGGGACAGTGTCCTCCATACACTAAGTGCGGTAACTGAAACTGTAATTGATCCCGATGCTTTGGCAGTTCTGTTTGGGGTCTGGGGGTCTGACGAAACTAAGCGCTTGAAAAAGTTTTTGAATATAAGCTGCATGATTGCCAAAAAATGTATACTTCAGAACTGGAAGCGCTCCTCCCCACAGGCCTCTCAGAAATGGCTGGGTATGCTCACATGGTCGCAGAACTTTGAGGAGGAATACCTGACAATGCTGCCTGCCCAATCTCGCCCCAGGAACATCTGGAGCGAATTTAATACATATCTCAACAATCAAAGTGAGAACACGCCCGGTTCTGGCTTGTCTCCGGTCTCTATCCATGCACCGTGATTTCTGCAGTGTACTTCTGTATTGTTGATGCTCTATATCCACTGTTGGAACTGTATTCTGTAACCATTACAATGTTTTATGCTATGCTTGATTTAATTGTTTGTTGCCTTGACGCATGTGCCTTGTGAACCTCTGCCGACAAAAATAAAAATTTTAAAAAATAAAACTATGCAAAATTTGGTGCAGATTGGTGAAACAGTGTGGAATTGTGTAAGGAACAACGCTTTGCCAAGCCACAAACCCACAAACAAATTTTGACTTGTGCTGAAATCCAGGGAATGGGGTGAGGTGTCCACATTTCTTTTAGGCAGTAATGTCCAGAGGATCCTAACAGGTAACTATGCATAATTTGGTGCAGATTGGTGAAAGGGTGTGGAATTGTCTAAGGAACAATGCTTTGCCACAAACCCACAAACCCACAGACACATTTATTCCCTGATTCATGGATTATTTTTGCCGAAAAAAAGGGATTTGTGCGCCATTCTGCCCGCAAATCCCTGTTTAACAAATGGGGATTTGCAGGCAGAATGGCGCACAAATCCCGTTTTTCTCAGCGCAAATAATCCATGAATCAGGGCCTTTGACTTTTGCTGAAATCTGAGGAAAGGGATGGGGTGTCCAAATGTCAAGTAGCCAGTAAGGCCGGGGCTCCTAATAGGCAACTATGCAAAATTTGGTGCACATTGGTGAAACAGTGTGGAATTGTATAAGGAACAATGACTTTGCCACAAATCTCGCCACAAACAAACAAATGTTGACTTTTATATGTATAGATAAAAAGAAATGCCTAGCTGGTCCCAGTGCTATGAGAGAAGTTCCCTGCCTAACAAAACTAAAAAGTAAGGGTGCTCGACAAAGTCCAAAATTAAATAGTCCTGAGTCCAAATCGTAGAAGGTAACTGGCCCTCCCACTTAGAAAAATAACAAAAGGAAGGAGGCCGGTGCAATAGCCTCTGTCTTCGGCTTCTGCCTGGCCCAATCACTTAGTTCTCTTTCCAGCAGGTTTACACAGTTCGTCAATGTTCCAAACCACAGTTCATAACCTCTCTGCAGGTTGTTAGTTAAATGTTAATATCTTCCATACACTTTCCTCTTCTTCAGGAAAAATAAGGTATTTTTCATACAATTCCTCCAAATTCGACTGGATGCTTAAAACCTTCGAGCTTTTCTTTCTGTACAGTTCTCTTTATTAAACTTCGTGATTCTCAGACTCACCAAAGTCCTCTGACCCTCTGACAGCCTCACTTTCTTTAGGTCTCGGTGGGTCCTCAGCCCGTTCGGGTTTTCACAGTTTCCGCAACCCTGATGGCTCTCCCAGCCTTGAACGTTAGAGTCTATTTGTTTCTGAGGACTTCCCAAAGTCCTCTAGCTTTCTATTTCCTTTGTTGCAACTTTAAATAGGGCTCACGGCCCACTCGGGTTTGTCAGGTTTCCGTAACCCTGCCGGCTTCCCAAGCCTTGACAGTCTCTTAATGTCTTGGGGCTCTCCAAAGCCCTATGGCCCTCTGATAAACTAGCTTTCTCTCTCCACAGGTTTGTCAGGCTCCCATGTCCTCATTGGCTTCCCCAGCCGCGACAGTCTCTTCATTTCTTGGGGTTCTCCAAAGCCCTATGGCTCTCTGATAGGCTTGCTTTATCTCTCTGCATGTATATCAGGCTCCCCTAACCTCATCGATTTCCCAAGCCTTGACAGTCTCTTAATTTCACGGGGCTCTCTGAAGCCCTATGGCCCTCTGATAAGCTTCCTTTCTCTCCGATTGGATTTATCAGGCTCCCGTAATCTTGTTGGCTTCCCAAGCCTTGATTATCAATGTTCGTACCTCTTAATTGCATTCTCTCCTCAGGAGCATTTGCTTCCCTTCTGTTGCTCATCTTAGTGGCAAAGGCACTTCTCTTGTGGAGCTCGGGAATCTGGTCTCCCCTCTGCAGTCTGGTTTCGGTGTCGGTTAGTGGGCCCCAGGCCCACCACGCCTTCCTTGTGGTCGCACCACCAGATATGACGGTTGCTTTTCGGTCTCTCTCTCTTTCCGGGCCCTGATTTCTCAAACGGTTAGGACGCCAGCATTCTGGTGTGTTGCGAGCGACTTCTTTGCTCTCCACGCTACCGATGGCTCTGCGGTTTAGCATGGCTACATCCCTCCAGGACGTTTCTTCGTCAGATGCTCACCTCTGTGTGGAATTCTTCCTTCTCAACTCAAAGTTCCTCTTCGTTTTATGTACGCTATCCAAAGCAAAAGGAGTGTGTCCTTTTACTGTGGAGTTCAGGAGAGATCCAGCACTACCTAAATCCAAAGATTTGGAAGAATTGTCAATATTCGGTGAAGCCAAAATACTTTCACAAATAAAAGGGGTGTGCTGTTGTTCTTTGACTGTGGAGTTCCGGCGAGATCCAGCATTATCTGGAGGCAAAGAGATAGAAGAAATGTCACTGTTTGGTCAAGTCACAAACAGACGTAACAACAGTCTTTCCAATTCCCATGTAGGCAGGCAATGTATTCCGCACTGGGAGTTTATCGGATTTGGGAGTCCTCTGCCTAGGCAATTTCACAAAAGATTGTACATAACTACACAAAGAAAATGGCGCACTTGGGGTTTCTTGGGCATCCTATAAACAGGTAAATAACTTAATTTTCTAAAAGAATCTGCAGCATTGCAGAGTGGCTGTAGTGCTTTTCACATTTTCACCACTGGCACTCAAATTAATATTCAAAGGCTATGCGAGTTTCAGGGCCCCAGAATATTGATTGCTACTGCACCCCATAGTGTAGCCGAGAGAGTGTGCTGATGAGATCTATTTGTCTACACAGAGACAGTGGAGAAACTTTGCTGAAAATGTTGGGGGGGACATGACCGCTGAAGAAAAGGTGCCCCATTCAAATGAATGGGGACAAAATAGTGTGCCATGAAAGTTGGGGGGGACAAACACCCCCGTTCCCCCCTAAAATTATGCCCATGCACAGAGACCACCAACATCGTCAGGGCAGGCCTCAGCAGCAATTTAAAGTGGCACCTTTGGAAGGCCTAAAAGTAATTTTAATATGTTTGTTTTAATATTGTGGAACTCAAGTTCATGCTCAACACGAGTGTGGGTTATTAGAAGGATGCAATAGAACACAGGGCCCAGAATTGACCCATGTGTGATGTACACAAACGCCCATGGGTAATTTAAGCATCAGGAAATGCATGCAGGCAGTGAAAAGCAGTGCACCGGTTCCATAGCTTGCCCCTTCTGAGTCAAGAAGGGTCAGAACTGTTAAAATGTCCTTGGGTCCTGTGTGTTTGGTTACACAAATCTGCTTAGGGAAATCAGCATGTGGCAATCAGCATATGGAAATCAGCATATGGAAATCGACATATGAAAATCAGCATGTGGCAATAAGGAAACCAGCCTTAGGAAATCAGTATATGGAAATCCGAATATGGAAATCACCAAATGCAAGCCAGCATATGGAAATCTACATATGCAAATCATCTTATGGAAATCGACTTTGTGCATTTCAACCTGTCTCTACTTTTAGCTATGATACCATTGACGATGTGCAAACCCTGGGTATGAATCCACATGTATGTAGTAAATGTGCATATATTCTTGGGGCTGGACTTGAGGACTGGTGCCGACGGTAAAAGCAAATGGTATCACCGGGCAGCCCCATACTCAGGTCGGGTCACACCCGATGGTGCACCCACAGGTGCGGCGATCACGCCGCTAGATTAGGGGTGGGGGTTCATCCCACCCGCTCCAGGGACACCGGAGCTCCGCACATGGCCGGGTGGCAACTGGCTTACCGCGGCCCCGGTTCTGGGGGCAACCCAGGCCGGGGTCCCACCCTGGCCCGACTCAAAGGGCCAGGGGAACACACAGGGACGGTTTTGTCCAGCAGGGCCACCGTCCGGACGCCGTTGCCCGGCAGGGGTACCGTCCTGGAGCTGGGCCCCGTCCTTGGGCCCAGCACACGTGGTGAGGCGCCAGCATGGCGCTAACAAAACACACACCACAGAGTCTTGTTGGTCTGGACTGCCGAGCCGGAAGCGGCTCGTTCACTTTATTAACTTGGTCACGTGGTTCCCCACATGAGCACAACAACACACTTGGGCGATACCATGCCTCCCAACAGGGAAGACATGTAACAGTATCTTAACTACCTCCTAATTTCAAAATACTACCTACTTAAAGGCTAAAACCGCACGGGATATCTATGGCATGGTCTACATTGAAAATACTGCACGAGGTAAACAGGAGTTATTCACCTCATGCAGTACTCCAGTGCAGTCCATGGGTTAAATTTTTTAAATAGTGGTTATTTAAAATACCATGTGTTTTTACCATTACCCCATACCTGTTATAGGGCCTGAAGCATTTCCTTCACGTGCATGAATGAACCCTCTGCACATGCAACTATGCAAAGTGCAGTTATTTTGTGTGAGGACCGACTCACTAAACAAAAAACGACATGCTCAAATGCCTTTGCTCAGGTATGTTTGCCCTCTTGCAAATTGGCATATTGTGGGCATGTCAGGGGTGCGAACGTTGCACCCCTGAGCATAACCCTTATTTGCAAAGGCATGCACTGTGTGATGACTTTCCGGGGTGGTATCTTTCCGTGGAGGGGAATGTGTAAATGAGTCGGCGGTGTTTTCAGACACCTGACTGCCACGCTTTGCCTGAAGTCGAAACGCTAATGTAGAGCATCACGGTTTCCATTATATTTGTAATCAGCGTGGAGTTAATGTTTGAAATATATGCATTACAAGTGACGACTCCTTTATAGCCTGTTGCCTGCATTGTGTACCCTTCACATATGGGACTGGTGGACAGCACTTGTATTACAAAGAAACCCGACCTTTTACTGGACGCGAAAGCCCCCTACACTTTTTGCAGGTTTTTCTGGGTTTGGCACTTGTTTTTCTCCCAGTCAGGCTTAATCTCAAGCCTGACTGAGAGTGTGGCTCTACCATTTTGTGTATTGCCTTAAGAATCCTTATGACGCCTAACACAGGGGTTCCTCTAAGTTATCCCTTAGTCTACAGCGAGAGCACACTCTCTCTCTGTTATTAATGTGGTGGCTATTCAGACATGTAGTGGCTTTTTTGCCACTATAAAATGGTTCAATTGGGTACACTCCATTTTACCTGGCTGGGTCCTTTCTGACCCCCTTTTCAACATAACAAAATATAAAAAATAAAGATTGTAATTGCTTGTCTTAGAGACCTGAGTGGTCATATGACTCTCCCTTATCCCTCTTTGTGTTGGTGAGAGAGGGTGCCCCCCTACCACCATAATTGGAGCTGTAGTCAGCCAGAAAGCAGCTCTGACAGGCAGATGCAGATGCCTGTAAGGGACAGTGTGGATTCCTTCCTTTGTTTGAGAGGCCTTCCAAGAATGTATGAATGCATGTGTGTGCTTGATGGGATGGTCTGCCATTGGCTGACTACCTCTCTGTTGGAAGTATGCCTGGATTGTGATTGAGTGCAGTATTAACACATTGGTTACTGATAGGTATAAAAGCAGATCCCCCTGTCAACTCACCTAGTCTACAGCTGAATCTCTGAACCTTCACTCTAGAAGGCCTGCTGCTCAAGGAGGGACTGCAGCTCTGCACCAGCACCTCTTGACAACCAGAAGAATCCAACTGCTCGCAAACCTTAGCTCCCTCAAGCTCCTAACTGCACCTGTATTGCCTAAGGAAGAAGCATCTGCCACTTCACTGCCAAGACCCTAAAGGCGCTCATAGCCCAACTGACCTGAGAATCTTCACCACAAGACCCCAAATAAACGATCTGGCTATGACCCCCCTAACCTGTGAATTTCCAGAGGCCATTCTGTGCCACGTCCTGTAACTGCGCCACTAAACTCGCCTTTCCAATATATCTTCCATGGCTATCTAATCTATGAGGTGCTCGCTTGAATTTTTCTTAAATATCCACTCTTCGAGAGGGTTCCACAAAGCTGTCCCCTCGCTCAGAAGGCAGATCCTGTGCCCGAGTACGCAGTGTGAACCCTGCATCACTGGCAACCCCAGGCTGCATCCTTCTTGCCTTTCTGCTCTTCTGACTCTGACCCCTAACCTGGGAATCTCCAAATTATGATTTATCACATTCCCAATGGCCTGGGGTGGTTCGATCTGAATTGGTGCGTCAATGCTGACATCGAGCGTGGTCGCTGAACAACCCGTGAAGCACCTGCCTCTCAAAACCGCCAACCGTTTTTTGCAGAACTGATTCCCTTATGCCAGGGTATTAAGCTCCTGGCCCTCTGGGAGTGCAGGCATTTTATTTGTTGTTTTCTTCATCTGTGGGCCTCTTCTTCATCTTCAGGAACTCTTGAGCATCTGCCTCTAACGCAATTCCGGGAAATGTGGCTTGGGGGCATTTTCGCACTGAAGTAACACTCTCCCACCAAATAAGGTCCCTGTTCACAATACTGGTCCACCATGGTCTCCTGTGAACTGGCCTGACTGAACCAAAAAGCTTTTACATACCAGTTACTGCTGTTCCTTTTTCAGGAAGTGCTTTGACTCTAAAAGAACTCTCATTTAAAAAGTGATGCTTACCTGCTACATCATGGCCTCTATGTTTTACAAAGTTTTTCCTGTTTGTGTATTGTTTTTCTTTTTTTGTCTTTTCCTAATATAAGGGTTATGTTTTATTAAACATATCGTGGACCTTCGCCTATTTTGTATTAACGAAAAGTGAGTACTGTACCCGTGGACCACCCCACTCCACCTCCGAGTTAGGCTTATGCTCCTCTGCCGCGACGACCACCAGTAGAGCCTGCCGAGCTTGAAGGACTCACTAGTAGTACCTGAGTCAGGAAGATATACCTAAGGACGTGACCACGCCGCCCTAAGGACAGTCTCCCTAACACACCTGTGCTAGACCCACGTGGGTCCAGAGTGTCAATGTGTGGAACCCCAACTTATATATGCACAGGAGCCCAGCCGACAGGCCAGCCCTTTCCCTGCACCCGGGACCCCTTTGGGAATACATCTTATGGCCAACAGCCATCATGAGTTAAGGCCTGGTGCTTATGTTCCAAAGGTAGGATTGTTGGTATATTGGCTAATATTGGTGGTAGTGTAATGTGATGAGCACTTATACTGCCGACTAACCACTGTAGTGGAGTCCAGGCACTTTTATTTTGTTGTTGATGAACTGCGTATTGTGCACAAGTCTAGGAGCGTTTTAAATAAGTACATTTACGCTGTTATACGTATCTGCTGCACATATTTTGAAAAGCTGTTCCAGAAGTATCAAACATTTTTGTCATAGAAACTCAAGGGAGGAGTATGTTCCTTAGAGAGCTCCAATGCATCAATGGTGCTGTTATTGCTCTTAGCTACAGAGTGCTGCAAACATGCAGTGTACCCTGGCATCTATTCATGCAATGAGTCATCACTTGGGATTTACCCAACCTGCTCAATGGGCACAATAGCCTCACGCTGAACATCCGCAATGTGTGTCTACACTCCAGAGCGATTGATTTTCCATTGTGGGTGACTCATAGGGAACACATAACCAAACAAATTGGCCCTGTTTATGTACCTTCCTTTGAGCTTGCTCAGCCATAATCCTCCCCCTTGGTGTTTGTTAGAATTGTCACCCATGACCACAATGCACACAACACTAGATGCTGGAGCCATGTGTAGAGGTCGCTGGCAGGGTAAAGAGGAAGAGGCTTCGTTTGTTTATCTAATGCCCCACAACACCTGCCCTCACCTATTCATAGTCAGATGTGAGACAAAGGGACCCCACCGTAATCATGACTTTTCCTCTGCTGGAGGGGTGGAACCCAAGGCGTAAAACAAAATGGGCTCATGAAGGATGCAGCAAACAAGAAGCACAATGCCTATCAGCCAACAGAGAAAGAACGTGCAGTGTAGGCAAACATAGCTATAAAATAAATAGGAATATGTCAACCAGTTACACAAAAGATATTTGGGATACAGAAAGGAGCAGAATAGAAAATAAAATGCCACACCAGGGATTAACAAGCTTCGGCAAGGGCAATAGTTTTGGGCTGTCATGTGTGAATTGAAGCCTCAAATGACCGAATAAACGGCATCACATGCTTAGTATAGTCATCATATGTCAAGGTGTGACCCCTCCCCACATGTGCAGGTGTCTCAAATGCTCCCGCAATGCCTTTCTGTACATGGGATAGTCACCATATGTAGGTAGAAGCCTCCCAAGTGATACCAATTTGAGAACTGCAGCCTCAAATGCCCCAATAATACCATCATCTGCTGGCAAGTCACCATATGCAAAGTAGCGTCTTGTTGGTGCTGCTATTGCGGAGGATTGATTGCCAGGTGGCATGGGTATACGAGCCCTAGTTTATTTTATTTTTATTAAATATAAAATGATGTGGGTAATTCTGTCTCAGAGAGGGTGGTCTGCTGACCAGACCCCCTCTCCACAAACGCTACACCAAAAGCATAGTGTACACCTATGCCCTGTTGGATCAGTATCCTGATCTCTACCACCTGCCTCCCAGTGGCACTGAGCAGGTTCAGTGGGCAGCTGCAATGACAGCCATGTCACTGCCGCACAGGGGCTGCATTTAAGATATGCACCCGTTCCCAAAACCACATAACTATGAGAGTTACTAGCTTGATGACAGTTGTAAACTTTAATATATTTATTAATGTGATATAGTTTAGTACAAACGTACAAACTTTACACATATTACATCATAAAAGAAAATAGAAAAGTAAAAAAGAGAAAGAAAAATAACTAGTTAACCATCATAAAAAAACATCATAAAATATATATACAAATATGCAGAACAAATTTACAACTATATAAATCCATTCTATGTACAAATAAACACCTTCATTCAGCTCGGATCCTTAACTGCAAATTAGAAGAATGGTTATACATATTGCATATTACATACTATATGACTCCAAGGGCCACTCTAGTACTTAGTTGCATGCAAACGAGAGCTTCACGCCACACCTGAAAAAGTGCTATGTGTAATTTAGAGTTCAGAGTGTTAACACACTGTACCCAAAAATCTATCTGCTCAATGAATTTGGGGTTATGGACAAATCCCCCTAGGTGTTTAATGCGATTTGTTCTCATCCTAGAGCAGAGTGTTAAGACATATCGAGCAGTTTCATTCTCATTGGGAAGTTCACACATTGTACAATACCTCTCAGTTTTGGCTAAGCCCAACTCCTGACCCCTGGCCGCCAAAGTTGGCAAATGGTTGATGTGTAAGAGTAAAATAAAACGCCTCAATTGGTCCGACGGACAGAGGTTTAAGTAGGGTTGCGCCTTCATAAAAGTATAAAGAACATGCGTAACAAAGCTATAGGTTTTCAGGCCTTCAAGGTGCGTATAATTACATTGCCAATCCCACAAATTTAGGCGGTTACGCAACTTGTTAAACAGACATTCATTTTCTCTGCCCCATTCTGGTACCCAACTGATTTCTTCACACAAGTTATTCAGCTGAGTTGCGAATCTTTTCAGTCGGCCTGCCTCCATATCCCTGCTAATACACATGAGAAGGCTGTTAGTAGGATTATTCTTAAGCCGGATGTGAAATTCCATCCGCTTTTTCAGGAACATAGCCTTAAGAGATCTAATTCCTAGTTCCAGTCTGATCATGGCCATAGGGATGCATTGTGGGAGGCCGAGGATTTTCCTCCAGAATCTACCTTCTACAAGCTGTAGCCATCCCAGATTCATATTAAAAAGAGGGTCAAGGCCATAGGTAACCAAAGGGGCCAAACACTGAATATACAAGTGGCGTGCCGCCCATATTGAGAAGCCACTCTGTTCACGTGTAAATTTGTGTATAAGCGCGGTGAGTTGCACCGCTTTTGCACTGCGCACCTGAATGCATGTGAGATAGTTCCCCTTATGATCGAATTCTACGCCAAGATATTTATACGTAAGGGTGTATGTGATTTCAGTCACTCCAATCATCATGCGAGGCCTGGCTACTCTTCCTGCCGAAAACAGTAGCAGATTTGTTTTACTGGTGTTTATCACAAGTTCATTGGCCTCAGCATACCGCCATCGCTGCTCCGCAGATCTTAGGATCCCACTAAAGGTGTGATCTAGGATCACTAGGTCATCCGCGTAAGCCAGTATGGGGCAGTGACTAGAGCCAATCTTTGGTGGACAATTATTGATCCCCTGTAAACACTCTGGCACGTCAGAGACAAACAAGTTGTACAGGGTAGTAGCTGTTACACACCCCTGTTTTACCCCTCTAGTCTGGAGAACGGGTTTAGTCACAGCGCCTAAATTATCCAACCGCACTTGTATCGTGTTGTTCGTATGCAATAGTTCTAAATAATAGAGTAGAGATTCCGGACAGTCCAGTTTCCTTAATTTCTTCCATAATAAGGATCGATTTACTGAATCAAAGGCTGCCCTGAAAGCTATAAAGAGTGCATATATTACGGAGGATTGGCGCAGGTCAGGGCTTTACTTCTCAGTGCATTCATCACAAACAAATTGTGGGTTGTTGAATAGCCTGCTCTGAAACCACTTTGGAAGTTATCCAAAATGCCCTCAATCTCCACCCATTTTTGTAACTCATTGAGTAAAAATGCTGCAAACAGCTTACCAGTGCAATCCAACATAGACAATAGTCGATAGTTCTCAGGTTCAGTTCTATTGCCCTTCTTGAACACTGGTATAAGGATTGCTGCCTGCCAAGATGATGGTATTTGGCCTACATCCAAGATCTTCCTAAATAGAATTTTGAGGAGACAAGCCCAAAAAAGGGAGTTATTCTTCAACACCACATTAGAGAGGCCGTTCGGCCCCGGGGCTCGGGAGGAATTTAGCTTTTCAATTCTACATTGTAGTTTTTCAATTGAGACCACGAAAGGCGGGATTTTGGGTTTCGTAGAGACAGGATTATCAATATTACTGCTAATCCCACCATTACGCTTTTCCAAATAGGTGGTCCATTCGATATAACCTATAGGGTTTACCATGTATGAGGACTTTTTCCCTTTCACCTCCCCTAAAATTGACCAGATTTTCCGAGTATTTCTGCTAAAAAGAGTACTGACCGTATAATGCCAATTGGCAAGTTTCCTCAACCTTTTATGTGTTTTTAGCCATATTCGATAGCCATTTTTCAATTCCCTCATTTTTGTGGCTGTAGCCACTCTGGTGAGGGGGCTGTTTCTGACCCATCGTATATCGCTTCTAAGCTTACGCTTCCTGTCTCTAATGGCCCGGTCGTAGGTAACCTCTTTCGTAGTCTTTCCCACCATCGTGCGCACTTTACAGGACCCATGTCGACCCGAGAAATCCCTAATCCACTTCTCAATTTGCTCAGGAGACATTTGATTAAATTGATCAGTCGATTTTGGCCCCCATTCACCTGTGACCATAGTGGCCTTTGATATATTCTTCTCCGACCAAGAAATGCGATTTAGGGAGTGATTACTTGTCAAGTGACCCAGGTTAACCCCCCCCATCAACGGTTCAGAAACTACCATGCTCATGATCAGTGGATTGTGATCACTCCATTCAATTTCTTTTACCACCATATCTGAAACAATCGAAGCCATCTCCCCGCTAGCAAAAATATAATCAAGGGTACTTCCAGATCTTCCATTACTCCAGGTGTTCTTACCAGGCCTGTCGCTGCAGGTCCGCCCATTGATTATTTCAAGTTCCCAACACCCAAAAAAACCCAGCCAACTATCACCCTCCTTATCCGCAATTGGATGTTCCCATACACTATTCTTGAATAGAAGCAGGTTATTGCCGGTGCCACCCCCACAATTAATTCGACAGTTTAAATCCCCAGCTACAATAACAAAAAACTTCTCATTGTTTAATTTCCACTCAGCAAACAGTTCATGTAGGGCTTCTTGAATATATTCTCTTGACTTTGCCCCTGGAGGATTGTAGATGTTAATTAACAGCATTTTTTCCCATAAGCCTTTTATACTAAGGGACACTTCTACTGCACATATATGATTACTGTTAACCACTGGAATCTTTTTACTTAAGATCTTGTTTGTTACTCCAATGGCTAGGCCCCCAAATGGGCGCCCACAATCTCCTTTCTTTGCCAAAGTATGATGTATTGTATATCCATCCAAAACCGTAGGGGTCATCAACCAGGTTTCTTGCAACAGTATGAATGGATATTTGTTTATAAATGCCAGGGAACCCTTATCCGAAAGGAAGTGTTGGTGGCCATGAGTGTTCCAGCTCAAAATAGAGTAATCTCATGGCTGCTGAAGTACCATAGGTAACGAATTAGCCAGCCATTTCAGAGTGTTCTGAATGTCTGCCAGCTGAACCTTCTTTGTAGGTGGTTGGGGGGGTCTGCCATCCTTATTCTTGGGCACCACATAGTCTTTGCTGGGAAGGGAAGGGTCTTCCTTTTCTTTACTAGCATCGACTTCCATACCAATCTGCCTTAGGGATTTCTTGTAAGTCCGGATCAATTGCGCCGATGCTAGGACACAGCAATGAAGGGCTGTGACATTGGGGTTACACACCTCCAGTGGTTCAACAAAAGAGAAGTCTTCTGAGCGTATTACGCGCAGCTGAGGAATCTTGTGTAACTTGGCCAGAACTTCAGATCTTGTCAACCACATGTCTCTTTTTTTCTGGTTAAGATTTTTAATTATGCAGATTTTACTTGCATAAGTGTCCTCGCCTTTGTTAGTGGCAGGAGATTCATATTAATCCTCATCCACAGCATCCCCGTTTCTGCACGGTGTAGAGCATTTAGTAGATTCTCCGATTCAGCTAGCTGAAAGCTCAGATTCTGCATCTTCATGGGCCGTACTTATGGAGTCGTGTGTTATGTCTGGAATAATCCAGTCATTTAGGGACCCCACCCCTTTTCTCACTCGTTTCTTATTTTTCCGAGCCCTTTTTTTTCTTTTTTTGGATCGTGCAGCCAGAGGAATAGTTGCCGGTAAAGGGGAGGCCATTTCCACCACCGCGTTTTTGGCGGCTTCCCTTTTCTGTTGTCTACGATGTTTCTTAGTCAGTGGTACTCTCGTACCCACCTCATCTCGTTCCTCTGGATTAGCTCCATCAGCCGGTGTCTCAGGCACAGGGGCACCCTCCGTAGTAAACAGAGTTAACAGGGCTGACTCCATATTCCCGGTCGGGTGAGGCAGCCCAAGCTGGAAAATGGCGTTTGTGTGGATCCTTCTTTAAACATAAACTATACCTGAGATGAGCCACATCAAACTGATATCACACGTGTCAGTCCTGGGAGCTCATCTAAAGTATGGAAGCATAATGTATATTCTGGTCAAGCAGCCTGGCCCTGCCAGCTTGCAGGTCAGGAGACTGAATAGATGTGCATCACCTTTGATCCTTTATAAGGTCTGGTATCCCCTCTATCCAGCAGGACAGCTGCCCATCAGGCACTGTCCAGAAAAACAAGCATCAAAGGGAACACCCATCCCTAGAGGACTAGCCTCATTCCAGGGCGATGCATGCCAAGATGCCCTGTTGCTTTTGACAAAGGAGGGGCAAGAGTTAGCGCAGAGAGTGGAAGCTCGGTACAGTTGAGGAAAGATTCCACCATTTTGCTTTCTCTCTATCTCTATCTAAGCACTCTGGGTGTGATGTCAGAAGGCAAAAGCCACTTTTCCCAAGAACAGGAATTGGATCCCTCAAAGCAGGTTTGCATCAGTCCAACTACTTGTGGACTTTTGCCTTTGAAAGAAGATGTCTCCCACCTTTTCTTTAATTCACTCTTGCGCAAGCACCTGAGGAAGAATTAATTTGGACCTCATTTGGGAAGGTTTTTTATTCCAAAGCCTTCAACTGCCAAGGCTAAGAAGGAGCTCTGCTCCCTTCCCACTCTGAGGGCACATTGGGGGTGACACTTGCTGAGGCCCATGACCTGCTACTCTGCACCAACCCTCCCTAGGATGGGAGAATGGGACCTGAAAGGACTCATCCTTTTCTAGAAGTCCTGAAGTGGGTCTTACACCATCTATAGGACCAGATCAGCCAAAGCCATCTATTCTGTTGCATCAAGCCAGTTGAACCGCATTTGAACCGTGTTCACTGCATGTGAACTAGAGCAACTCGCAGGTGCTGCTTTTGGCACTCCATCAAACTTGAACTATTGCTGCATCACATCTATTGAAATGGCTTTCCGACACATCATGCCAAGCACAGGACAGGACCTGTTTGGCTCGAACAACCTGCTCGCAACTGCAGACCAAACTTGAACCGCTGCCTCTCCAAACCCTGCACCTGAGAACCAAGGTCAGCATTGAGCCAATAGACCTCGATTTGAACTGCTGGAGCATCGAGTCACATGCGAAACCCAAACTATCAGTAACTAATGTGTCGAACCATCTCAACCCCTGATCTGACCCTGTTGAGTCATCAAAACTGCACAACCCGAACAAAGCATTCAAATCCAATCAACCAATTCAAACTGATCCCAGTTCACTGCTTGAACCAGCACAACATGCAGTACCTGACCCTTGTCTGACCCATCCCGCAGCTCGAACTTGGCTTGCTGCTGTTGAATAACCTAAGAGC
This sequence comes from Ambystoma mexicanum, assembly GCF_040938575.1. Lineage (NCBI taxonomy): Eukaryota > Metazoa > Chordata > Amphibia > Caudata > Ambystomatidae > Ambystoma > Ambystoma mexicanum. The sequence goes on from NC_090922.1 coordinate 386,388,338, forward strand.
AGCACAAAGGTACTCTGTACCCATCACTTCCCCCCTGGTCAATTATTGGGCCCTGGAGACTCGTTAGATCACTTTTGGACCATTTCCACTGAACAGCATATCCTTTCAAACTCCTTGGTTGCTTATTGAGCTCTACCCTGCTTTCATTACCCAGAGTGATGCATCTCCCTATTGCATATTCTGGACCTGGTTTACAAAAGCATATTACTGTGGGGCAATAAAGCACATATATTTTTATCGACGCTTAACTGGACATTAATTTGGACTCTTATACTTTGCAGCATTAGGTCACTACTGGATCACATTCACACTTCTTCTATGAGCATAGCCTTCCCTTGGCTCACATTACCACAAAAGGCAAAGGAGATATATCTTGCGACTGTGCCTGTTTTACCCTTATGATTGGATCCCTGTTGGTTTGTGGAAGTGTGAGGGCTGAGCAGGGAGTTTAGCCACCACTTATCCATATACTCCTGAAGAGCAGAAGTCATTTCGTCACAGCTATCATATTTCAATAGCAGCCTCAAATCCTTGGCTCCTGCAAGGGAAAGAATACACTTGGAAAAATCTGGCTTGACCCCTATAGTCCTTCTCTTCCCTACAGCAGCTTATAGAAATGTGTACAATGCCAGATAACAATTTTGAAATGTTCGGGACTTGGACAAGCAAAGTATGTGCACTAAACCCAGAGTTCAAAATCCAAGTGTCTTATTTTAGTTACTAGACACATTGCATCATAACTCAACCTTGTTTTTCTAAAGTACAAGTACAATTCATGTTTCTACAGTTGATAAGAATGTTTCCTTTCAAAATATGTGTAGTTCAATTTGGTAAATTGATTGCATGCTCCCTTATCATCCGGTAATTCAAGTAATTAACCTCCTTACTATTCTAATGACAGTTCAAATTCACTCATTAAAGAAAATGCCTCTCAAACTGTCACATGCCTTCCAATCAGGTATCCTTCTCCAATCCATTTCATTAGTTCACAGCAAGTTCAGATAGTTGGGAATGCTGTTGATTGGCGGGTGCAGCAGGAATCACTGTCCCCAAAATCAGAGTGGTAAAGAATAGTATGTTTGGTAACGCTTTTCAAGATAAATTCATGAAATGCCATTCCAGCACATGTGGAAGAAATTGCATTATATGTTTAGATGTCATCATGCATGCGTAAAATCTTATCTAAGGGTGCTCATCAATTGTTTAAATCAAAATAGTCCTCAGTACGAAGCCTAACCCCTATCTGGCCTTACCACTTTCAGAGAAACTTAACATAAAAAATATTCATAGCCGTAGCCTTTCTACTTGGGCTTCTTCTGGTTAAAGATACTTGGATTGCTCTCAAGTACTGTTCATCAGTCTAACGTGGGTTTCCACTAGTTTGTAAAAGTAAGGTTTTCAGTCCTATCATCATATTCCTTTTAACAGGTTTTAAGTCTTTACACAAATCCAATGGTTCCCGTTCCTTAAAAGGAAAAATTATTCACTTATAGCATTTCCACAAATTTGTGCATTGTGCCTCATTACGGGTCAGGCGGTAACCCTACTGGTGCTACCGGCGGGTTGCCCCCGGACCCATGAAAAATTACAGCGCCTTATTCCCAGTGCCACTGGGCTATTCCAAGTCGTGCAGCCGGGAAGTCAGGCGCCGGTAATTACATTAGTCCCCATTCCCATAGAGTCCGGTACGACTCTGTGGGAATGGGGACACGGGAGCACTGTCACCGTTGCTAACAATGCCAGTGCTCCCGTGAAAACTCTGCAGTCGGTTGCCGTCCTGCCTGGCAGGTCTGAACTACCGGGCGGGAGGGCCCCTGCCTGGCAGCATTGTAGTGTGCCGGTCTGGAAACAACGTGCCGGTAAGCTTACTGGCACCTTTGTTTCCGGATCTGCACACTTAGAATGAGGCCGATTGTCTTTCAAATTGTTCTTTATTTAGCATGAAAAATGGAACCCTCCAGGTTCCCTGTTTTCCAAGTATTGAAAAATTTTACTTATTTTTCTAGGGCTCCTCAAAGCCTTCTTCCCCTCTGATTTGCTCAACTGAGCAGGGTCTCTCTTGGGCATTTGGCTGTGTCCAGCGATCAGGTTTCTCAGGCTCTCGTAACACTTTTGGCTTCTCCAGGTCCTTATCTCGCTCACTTTAGTTAAGCCCATTTGCCTTCCGATTTGCTTAACTGAGGGACATAACTGTCCCTCCCTCACCCCAACTTTACTTTCTCAGATGCGCTTGCTTCCCTTTGCCTGCTCGGCTTGGCAGTCGCTACACTTTTCACATGGAGACCAGGGATTTGGTTTCCCCATTGCAGCCAGGTCTCGGCATCACTTAACGGTCCCCAGGCCTACCACAGCTGCTGTGTGGTTGCCCTACCAGGCGACACATTCTCTCTCTCTCTGCCCCGACTCTATCTCCAGTTTGGCATTGTCTCTCTTCACAACGCTGACTTTCATTCTGCTCTCTCTCCAAGCTACCGATGGCTCCGCTGTGCAGTGCGGCTCTCCACAACCCCCCGCCCCCGCTTCACGGCTCCAGAACATTATTCTCACATCAGTGGCTCGCATAGGATTCTTTTCTCTCCATTCCAGCTTCCTCATCTCTTTATTCTCGCTGCCGTATTTCCAAGGGGCAGGTTGATCTCCATCAGCTGTTGACTTCATGAGAATCCCAGCATTGATTTCAGCCAAATATCTGGGAGTAATTTTAGTATCTTGGGTATGCTGATCCACAGCAATAAGTTCAGTATTTTCGATTCCCATATAGGCAGACACAGTGTTCTTTATAGGTATTTCCTTGTAGGTAAATCACTCCCAGTGAGGACCCATTTTCCGAGACACCTAGGGAGGATCTTGCTTAGCGGCTCCCCTCCCTTTCCTCGAAGGGAGTGGCTCCCCCTAAGAAGAAAGGACAAACTGCCCAGATTTGTTACAGAACCCATTGAAATCTCACTAAGCTGCAGAATAAACAGATCTCTGCACCAGATGCTTAACCCACTGGACTATGCCACTCGGTTTTGAACACATCATGCACATTGCCATTGTTGCTGCATTCGATAATACCAGTGTGTGATCTCCAACACACTCACACCCTATAGTGCTAGTCAACCCATTGCTTTAAAATATGTGCACCTATAGCTGACAGTCGCAAACAACCATAATTTCACCATAATCTCCCAGTCCATGCAATACCGCCATTCACTCTACATAGTCAGCAGCTCTGACTTTGCTTGATTTTATGAATATACCGTGAATTCATAGCTATCTAGAAGTTTACAGAAATGCTTACGAGAACCTTCTAGCGTGCACCATAACTCCTACCTACTATCCAGATGATTTGTTCTTATGTCTTGAATATTTGTAATGTTATTTGGTATTTGAAAAGTACTAAACTCCCTGTGTGGCATCAAAGCGCAGTGATGCACCTTAATCGGTTTCATTAGACCATAGTCTGAAACATAGCACACTGCATTCATGACGAAGAGCAATTGCAAGTAATAAGAGACAGGCTATCCAGTAACTTTAGAACTAGTTTCCAGGCAGAAGCTATAGGTGGCAGCTGTGCGGGTTGTGGTGTACAGCGTGAGGCTAAATCTCTGGATAGGGTTGGCTGCATTATGGTTCAGAGTGGAGTGTGAGCATGCGTAGTTTCATTTCTTGATAGGTTTCCCTAAACTGTACTATTTACTGCATGTAAACTTCTTATATGAATTGTCTTATAAAACCTCCTTAAAACTAAAGAAAGACTCTGGGAAATTAAAGGCAGAAATGGTCCAAAAAAAGGTTTAAGCGTGAGCTGCTAAACTAAGGAACCCAACAACCTTTGTACTGTCTCTTCTGGAATTGAACAATGAACACAATTCATTCAACACATGTAAGATGTGTCGCCCACACCATTAACAAATAAACAATTAAACAATTATTACAATTTATTTCTTGAGCTTTCACAAATAGATTAAAACCGTATAAAAAGCATGCAAACATCGTAAACAAAACATCAATCTGACAAAAATTACAAGTGCAATGTAATATAAAAAGTGCAAATGTTACTAAGACCATATACAGAAAAAATCTGAATCCAGCTGGCTACCTAAAGCCAGTACGATGTGCTTCACTAGAACATTGTTGGACAACAGTGGAAAGCCAATATAAATGAAGGCTATTCTAACTTATTAAACACATATATTTAGAGGTGGATCCTTTTCACCAAAGGTCCTAAACCAAATTAATTAGCTGATTTAATCAAACTGTTGAATATTACAGAGTCCTTAAAAACCCAACATGTTTCGTTCTAATACCCTTGTCAAAGTGGCTAGAACTTCATCAGGGGGCCCAACGTAATGTACTTAAATCTGCACAATCTTCAGATTCAATAAACTGCTTCAACAAGCAGACTTGTATACCAGTTCGGTACGTGACAGTAATCCATTGCTGTTACGACGCGGTCTGGTTAAATCGTCTCATAAGTAGACTGCAATCTTCATATGACCATAGTGCCGCTGCTCGTATTTAAACTGCAGACTACTTTCTTCATGCACATGAGTCTGTCTCCCATTTGGATACACAGCGTAGCTCACGTCTCAGACCGAGACCAAGCTCAATAAGTTGTAGTAGATAATCTTTAATGGCGGCATCAAACCTCGCACGGAACGGAGCAAAACCTCCACCATAGCCTCATACACCGAGGCTGCTTGCTTCAAAACTCAGACCTACCAAATTTTGGATATTTAATGTGAAGTAACTGGGACATTTCAATGGCATTGATATAATATGATAGTTTATTTATATCGCCCCATACACAAATGTTTCAGAGCGCGACAAGGCAAGGGAGGGGAACACAGGAGGACAAAACAATGCTCTTACTAGGCCCAGTGACATTGAGAACGTGCAAGTGCAGGGGAGAGGGGAGGGGGGAGTGCAAAGGGGAGGGAGAGAAACTGTAGGGTTGCAGATACAGACCCAAATACAAGGGTTGAGGTGCTTCTGGAACCGAAAATGGTTCTCCTCAAGTTTCAGGGAGGCTGTTCCAGAAGGAGGCCCCAGCGAAGAAAGAGATCTACCCCCAACTCGTTTCTTGGAGAAGCAATTGACCCTGAGGGAGTTGGAGGTGGAGGAGCGAAGAGCTCAAGTAGGAAGGTATTTCCAAAAGGAAAGTTGAAGGTACTGCGGACCCAGGCCCCAGAAGGCCTTGTGGCCAATGCAAAGGCTCCTGAATTCAATCCTAGCAGCCACTGGAAGCCAATTAACAGATTTCATGGCTGGAGAGATATGATCCCTGGGCTTGAGGCCAAGGACAAGTCTTGCAGTCTGGTTCTAGATGAGCTGCATATGGCAGAGAGTAGTTGCAGGCAGATTTAGAAAGAGGCTGTTGCAATAGTCTAGCCTACAGAGAACCAGAGCTCGAGAGACAGTGAGCTTCTTGGGGAAGGAGAGGAAAGGATGAATACCTCTGAGGAGGTATAGTTGGTAGTTTCACTTCATAGAGACTTCAGAGATGTGTGCAGAAAAGGAAAGCGTGGAGTTGAAGATGACCCAGAGGTTCTTAGCCTCACAGGTGGGAGCAGGGAGGGGGCCAAGGGAGGCCGGCCAGAGAGTGATAGGAAAGGAAGGTGCAGGTGAGCCGATGAGGAGCATCTCTGTCTTACTGGCATGAAGGCAGAGGTCGTTGGTGGCACACCACTCCTGGATTGCAGACAGACATTCAGAGATGAGAGAGAGAGAAGAGGTGGCAGAGGGGAGCCTGAAAGGTGAGCTGAGTGTCATCCGCATAGCACTGAAAATTAGAGCTGATAGCAGCAATGTGGTGGGCCAGGGGTGCCAGGTATTGGTTGAAAAGCCAGGGTGTGAGGTTAGACCCCTGGGGAATACCACAAGTAGAGAGTGAGATGGAGGAAAGGAAGGACCCAAGTTGGACCTGGGAGGATCGGTTGGAGAGGAAGGAGGTCAGCCAGGCCAGGGCCTGATCAGTGATACCCAGGTTATCACGGAGGCAGTTCAGCAGGATGACATGGTTGACCGTGTCAAAGGCAGAAGAGAGATGAAGTAGGATAAGGACAGATGGGATATTAGAATCAAGGTTGGAAAATAGGTTTCATGGATGTTCAGCAGAGCAGTTTCCATGCTTCTGGCTGCTCTGAAGCCAGGCTGATGATGGTGAAGACAGCCAACAGAGTCGGTGTGAACATTAAGCTGGGAGATGGCCAGCTTTTCCAGGAGTTTGGCCAGGAAAGGTGTGATAGAGATTGGGCAATAGTTAGCTGGGCAGGAGGGGGCAGCTGTGGGTTTCTTGAGAAGAGGGTGCACAAGAGAGTGCTTCAGAGAGGAAGGCTCCAGAGGTGAAGGAGTGGTTGCAGAAGTCGGCCAGTGCAGGAGCGAGGGTGTCAATATGGTGCTTGATGGCTTTGGATGATCAGGGAAGAACCCGTTTTGACGAGACTTTCATAGATCAGACTTGTCTGGAAATCTCGTCGGGGAGAAAAGATGAATGGAAGAGAAAGAGGGAGGAGTGACGGCAGCAGGGGGTAGAGGAGAGAGAAGAGGGAAGAGGGGGAGAGGACAAGAGGGTGGATATGATGTCCTGGGTTTTAGAGATGAACTGAGAGGCCAGGGCTGTGAAAAGGGCCTGTGAGAGGAGAGGTAGATACTGCAGCAGGGTTGGCTAGCTCCTTGCAGATTTTAAAGTGTTTGGCCGAGTTGTTAGATGCAACAGCAATGTGGGCTTGGATATGGGCTATCTTCTTGGGGCGGACAGAGAGCCGAAATTGCCTCTAGATCAGACGGCAGGCCATTTTGTCAGAGAATGTACAAGAAGCCTACCTACACTTGCGTTTAAAGGTAACTAGGTCAGAGTCGAACCAAGAGTTGCACTTGGCTTTGGGCTTCAAGCGGATCCTCATGACAGGGCAAGAACATTGAGGGTATCAGTGATAGCAGAGTGGAACTTGGAAAGGGCAGTGTGAGGATGGGAGTCAGCCAGAGGTGGAAGAGGGGGAGAGAAAGTGGCAGTGAAAGCCTCAACTGACACACGATTCATGGGCCGGATGACTGCAAAGGTACGTGGAATTGTCGGAGTAGGCTTGGCTTGCGGGTTAGAGAGGGAGAGATGGGAGGCGAGGAGAAAGTGATCGCTCCAAGAGAGAGAAATGGTGAGGGGGTTAGAGAGGGGGAAGTCAGAGGAGATGAAAACATCTAGAGTGTGCCCTGCAGAGTGAGTCAGGCCAGAGGGAAGAATAGAGAGAGAAAGAGAGAGAGACAGAGAAAGAGAGAGAGAGAGAGAGAGAGAGAGAGAGAGAGAGAGAGAGAGAGAGTTGCAGAGGTCGCAAAAGAGTACAAATGAGGGATATTGAGGTCTCAGAGGAGGAGCAGTTGAGTGGTCGAGGCCAGGAGGGAAGAGGAGAGGTCGGCCCACTCAGAGAGGAAAGAGGAAGCCGGACGAGGTGGCTGATAGATAGCAGCAATGGTGAGAATGGTGAGAGAGAGGCCGGGAGAGAGAGAAAGCCTACAGACAAGACTTTCAAAGCAGGAGTATGCCTGCATCCGAATCACAAAAGCAGGAATCCACTCTGGGAAGATCACGGCTACACCACCACCAGGACGGTTGGATCTGGGTGCAGAGAGGATCTTGTAGCCATCAGGGAGGAGAGTTTCAAAGCTTGTGACAGAGCTGGCTGCGAACCATGTCTCAGTGAGCCCGAGGTTGTCGGGTCTAGTTCTTCCAGGAGGTATCAGATGTCAGAGGAGGGTTTGACAGCTAATCGAGAGTTGAGAGAGCAATATGGAGAAGGTTGCTAGCCTTGAAAGACTTCCGGGGAAGGGTACAATCAGAGGTATGCCCTGCAGAGGTGCTGAAGGAGACCGAGGGGGGACAGAGGGACGAGAGGGTGAGGTAGCCGAGGAGGATGTGGAGGTGGGAGGCAAGGAAGACACAGAGGAGAAAAAGAGGGCACAGCAGGAGAAGCAAGGTAGTTGATGAAGCACGGGAAACGTCTATCAAAGAGGAGAAGATTGGCCTGAGGGCCTTGGACCAGGACGGTACCATTCAGGTAGACATTAATGATTACCTTAGAGGAGTGGAAGGGGTCCAGGAGGGCCTCCACCGGGTGCCACCATTAATGGGAGAAGAAGAGAAAGGAGAGAGCACAGACACCATATGGGGGTCCATAGGTCTGTCGAAGGAACCTCAAAGAGGATGTCGGTGAGAGTCTGTCTAGAGGATGTGCTGGTGTAGGTGATACAGAGACCAGGATTTGAGACCAAGATATCGTTCTTGAACTTCTTACTGCCAGACTTAGTGAAAATGTAAGGATAATTCAATGGAGAAAAAGTTAGAGAAGATAGGGGAAACAGAGAGCGCTGTGGTGCTGCCGCTTTAAGGGCTTCGGCACATGGCGGAGTGACGTTTCACTCCGCCGCGTGCCTTTAAATAAAGGGGGCATGCCCTGATGGTCATTGCGACCGGGGAGTGCGAAACGAGCAGATGTCTCTGTGTGTGAGTCTGCGGCCAGGGGACTGGGGGCTCACGGAACATCACTGGGGGTATGGAGTGCCCCACAACAGTGGCGACAAGGCTGGTAATATACCTGGGCCCGGCTGTGACAACTTATTGAATTTTTGTCTCAGAATGAGGGACGGAATCCACTTGTTCCATGCCGGGCGGCAGCCATTTTGTCTCTGAGGCACGGGATGATCGCGGCGCTCCGTAGGGGCCCACAGATGCCATCCAAGCCTACATGCCTGTAATTTTGGGATTTTTTGAATTTTCAAGGTAATTTTCGTCGAGTGAAGTTGAGGTGCTGGGGGATACCTGCTGTCCTATGTATGTCCCCTAGACCTCCCTGGCTCAATTTTTGACCACTCCTCACAGGACTTTGGGCCAATCTGCACCTTTTGTGGCCATCTATCCTGGGTCTAGACTTTCTACTGCATTTCATGCCCTGAATTTGCACTGGTGTGGACATCTGAAGATCAAGAAGGCCTGCAGGGGTGTGCCTTAGTGTGTCCTGGTGCGGAGGTTTTAAGATCAATGTGGCCCCAGTAGGCCAGTCTGGCTGGATGAGTTCCAGCCCCTTTGTGACCTGAGAGGGGTGCTCATGCGCTTGACCCATGAGTGAACCGGCTAACCATGTCTGAGGGCAACCGGCGGCTCAACAACAGCCTCCAGGCCAGCTTCCATCTCCACTTCCAGCCATGGCCCAGATGAGGCCCCCAGTGGCACTTCAACCCATCCCTGAGTTTGATGTGTCTGGCCCTCCATCCAGCCTCAGGCCTAGGTGGAGGCGATGGATTGATCGATTGGACAAGTATTTTAGGGCAACAATGGAGACCAATGACGACAGCAAGTTGGCCACATTATTGTATACTGCAGGGCCTGCGGTGCACGAAATGTTTGATTCCCTCCAGTCTGAAGATGCGTCCTATGACGCAGGAAAGACTGCTCTCCGCAATTATTTTCTTCCCCTCGCCAATGCTGTTTATGAGCATTTTGTCATGTTCTCCACCCGCCAGAAGAAGGATGAGACACTGGACACTTTGTATGGCCATCTCAGGAGACTGTCGATGGCCTGTGCATGGGATAACCCTGACGACATGGTCAGGAACCAACTCATACAAGGGTGCTCGTCAGGAAAGCTATAGAGGCAGGTGCTGAGAGAACCTGGGATCACCTTGCCCCGCATCCTAGAGCTGGGTCGCTGCCAGGAAGTTTCGGAGGTACGTGCGTCAAGAATGGAAGTGGGGACAATGCATGCGCGTGCGACGAATGCAGAGCTAATCACGGCAGCTCCCGGCGGCCGCTACATTTATCCTTTAATATATTCCCTTCTACTAAACAACATCACCCCGGAGGCACACGGGTGCAGGTGAACACAGCAGGGAAGCCATCGCCGCATCCCCGAGAGAAATAAGAAATCGGATCGGGGGGACGCTGGAATCTACCTGAATCCTGCAGGCAGGCGAACCACGGCCATAGTGGCATGGGCGGTGCGGCTGCTCACCCCTCCACCTCCGTGGCACGGCGAACGCGAGGGATCCAATGTGAGAAGCCGCGCTAAAGCTCACTGCCGCTGCCTACAAGACCCGGAGGTGCCCCGTCGACATCGACAGACACCTAACTACGGTCCCCTTCGCCTGCAGGAGACGAGGCTAGAAGCAGCTGTGACCAGTGCCATTTATAACGGCACCTCTCCTGGCCCTGACAACGCAGCAGAGCAGCGGTTCCCTGACACGATGGATGGTGCCGAGTGAAATGCTCTGCCATACCCCCCTGGCACGAAGACACCAATCGGCATACAGGCCCACATTGCCTGCTCTCCCCCTGGAAACTCCCCTGCCCCCCCATCAGCAAGACTGCAACGACCGGGGTCGAGCTTCAGCACGATAAAGAGAGCTGTGTGCTGCGCTCCCCTGCTGGTGGATGATACGCAGCAAGCGGACCCCACAACAACAAAGTACACGTGTGTGTGGGTTTGGGAACTCACCCTATCCCCCCCACCCACGGCTCCCTATACGACCAGGTCAACAGCAAAGCCCACGGAGCCCGTAAAGGCCACTGCATGAGACAAGGACTGCATTGTCAACACTATACCAGTGCACGAAATAGAGGCGCATACTTTAACTGATAATTACTGCCTCCTCTATTCCTCTATTCATTACACGGCCCTCCCTACGAGGCTTGGGCACGGTCGAACTGAACTGGGAGTGTGGTGGCGGGAGGCACTTTTCCTTATGACCAACTAAGCCACCCCCATCCACGGTGCACCCCCAGACTTTCTTCTCCCTGCCCCCTGCTGTGCATCGACCGCAACTTGAGGGGACACACAACAGAACGACCCCCATGGGGTACGACGACCACAGGGGCGAGATCTCCCCCGCTCACGCTGTACCTTCCCCACACGCCTGGCGGCTCCGGAGGAGAGCCCCATACTCATCGAGACTACGCTCTGCAATTTTCACCACGGCCCGCGCATGGACACAGTGTGGGCACCTTGTGCTACCTCTACACAGCCATCGGGCCCACCCAAGGTCCCTTCCAACTCCACAAAGTGAAATACCCGGACCTGCCGCAATACCTGGTGGATCAACCACAACATGGGAAAGAAAAAGTTGAAAAGGCAGACTCTTCAAAGTAAGATGGACCTCTACATGATGGGGGCTCCTCCCTGCCGAGGGACTCAGTCTCCTGAAGAAGAAGGGGCCAGCAAAGACCCCACAACCCCCCAATCTCCCTGACAGACCTCATGAAAGCGATTGGGGACTCAAGAACGTCATTGGAACTCAAAATAGGAGGCCTATTCACCGAGCTGTCCCTCATACGCCAGGATCTCCGCAACCTGTCGGCTAGGGTAGGTGAGGCAGAGCAGGGAGTGTCTGCCACAGAAGACACTGTCCACCGACTGGAACAAGAACTCACCGCAATCACCCAGAAAGTCACCCAGCTGGAATATCACGCTGAGGACAGCGAGGGGAGGGCGCGACGTAATAATCTTAGGGTCCTTGGGATACCGGAGAAGGAGGAAGGCCCCAGCGCTGAACTGTTCCTGAAGGATTGGCTCGCTCATGTCTTCACCCCCAAAAATTTATCTAAATTCTTCTCCATAGAAAGGGCACACAGGGTGCCCACCGGCCAACCTACCCCAGGTGCCCCGCCTAGAACAATAATTGCATGTCTATTGAATTATCGCGACCGCAATGCGATCCTACAAATGGCAAGGGCCTCCGGCCCGATCACATACAACGGCTACAGGGTCGGGTTCTACCCTGACTACACTAAGGAAGTTCAAAAGGCCCGCCAGTCGTTCGACTCAGTCAAGAAGTAACTTCAGTCGCTATCAGTCAAATATGCCCTGTTCTTCCCGGCACTGCTCAAAGTCCATTACGAGGGCACCACTCATCTATTCTACAACCCCAAAGATGCATGCGACTGGGTTGAAACACGAGTCCTCGCTGACTCCAGAGCACGCCGCACACCGCCTGGCCCGCCTACGCAGGAGCCTTGGACTGAGCGGCCCTCACCCCCTCGATCTCCGTCCAATGCGGAGGGTGACAATACGCAGGACTCGGCCATGAGCCCCACGGATAAGGGATAAGGCCCCTGCAATATGGGGTTTAACCTTCAGTACAGCAACATGGGAATGTTCACCTAGCGGCTGCCGCTCCTCATGCGGTGCGGGCGCTAGCACAGTTTGGGTCATCCCGAGGAAGTTCTCTAAGTTATAAGTTTAATGTTTGGGTGACGGGTGCTCCCAGTTGGGGGGGGAAGTACGGGGTGGGGGGAGTTTTAGGGGTGTAAGTAATCAAATTCACAGAATGAGAAGGTATGACACCATTGCATGCTGGCAAGAGAATCAAGCACTGTCTGCGGGTGAGGCCAAGGATACCCGAGCTACCCAGTCATCAGCCACACCACCACAGGGCAACCCCCGGACGTCTCCCTCTGGTGTATACCTCTGCACACCTCAGAAACACATGGGACCACCATTAATCCTTCCAGATGCCCTGTCAAGAGACCCATGCAGTTAAAGCAACCACCAACACGCTATCCTTACTGTCCTGGAATGTCAACGGCCTTGGCTCCAGCATAAAACGAAGATTGGTGCTCCAGTATCTCAATCGGTATTCACACAACATAGTCCTCCTAAATGAAACACATCTGATTGGCACGAACACCAACTTTTTCAAAAGATCCAATTACCCGCATACCTACCACGCCGGATTCACAAGAGGCGCCAGGGGTACGATGATACTTGTCCATAAACGAGTCCCCCTACAGGTCAGGAAAGTCAGAACCGACTGAATTACGGACCCTGCTCCTAGAAGAGGAGGCCGACCTGTGGCTGATAGGAGGAGATTTTAACGAAGTGATGGACGTCACAGTCGATAGATCTTACAGGAGACCTGGGACCCGCCCTGCCCCGACATTGCTTGCTACGTTTGCCGACGCACAGGGGCTAACAGACGCATGGCACTCACTCCATAGTGATGAGGCTGGGTTCTCATTTTTCTCTGGCGTGCATAAGTCACTCTCCTGGATCGATTATGCCTTCATCCCCCGTAACATCAAGCACAAGCTTCTATCTGCTGAATTCCTCGCAAGGGGAATTTCAGACCACTCTCCGCTCCTTCTAACCATGAAGAATGCTTGCCAACGCCCGGACCGCTACTGGCGCTTGAACACATACCACTTGCGGCTCCCTGAAATAGTGGAAGAACTTGAAAAAAGACAGCAGAATACTTCGAAATAAACGAAGGCTCAGTGAAATGCCCGATCTCGATCTGGGAGGCATATAAGACAGTCCTCCGAGGTGAAGCTATCTCAGCGGTTTCCGCCCACCGGAAACTACACACCCAGAAGATCAGGGAAGCAGAAACACAAGTCCTGGAGTGCGAACGGCAAATCCTAGCACACAACACCCCGGCAACAAAGGAAGCCTTAATCACGGCACAAGAGGTCCTCAGCAACCTGGTCCTGGACAACGCACGAACAGCCCATCAGCTCGTCAGGAGCCAAATTTATGAACGAGGCGATAAAGCAAATAAAACCCTGGCTTGGTTGGAGAAACGTGAGCAAAGCAGAGGACAGGTGCATGCTATCAGGTCTCTGGAGGGAGCATTGCTGACAGAGGACTCTGACATCGTGGAAGCATTCGCTGCCTACTACAAGAAACTCTACACCCCACCCACCCGAAGCCCTGCGATCGAGCCCTCTTGCTATCTTGACCGGATAGAGATCCCGAAACTCCCACAACACCAATCAGACCTGCTGAACGCTGAAATCACGGAGCTGGAAATACAAGAGGCGCTCGCACAGCTCCAACCCGGGAAAACCCCGGTCCCCAATGGCTTCCCCACAGAGACCTGGAAATGCCTCAGTGGCACATTATCGACTCATATGCACCGTATGTTCCTACGTAGTAAAGAACAAGGGGCACTCCCCCCGGACCTCAGGAAGGCGTGCATAGTGGTCATACATAAACCCGGAAAACCCCCAGAGGAGTGCACCTCCTACCGCCCTATCTCACTGATCAACGGAGAAGCCAAGGTCCTTGCCAGAACACTCGCTAATAGACTATTGAAGGTGATTGAGACTCTCGTCCACCCGGATCAGTGTGGGTTCATGCCCAACAAATCCACCCGCATGAAACTACGCAGAATTCAACTTGCGATGAGTAGAGCCAAAGAAATACCGGCCCCTCTGGCCCTCCTGGCAGTGGATTTTGAGAAGGCATTTGAGTCCGTGGAGTGGGACGCTCTCTGGGCAATCATGGCTAGAATGAACCTCGGACAAACATTCATATCTTGGGTCAAACTCCTCTACGCATCCCCAGACGCCACGGCGAGGGTGAACGGTAGGTTCTCCAAACCATTCCCTCTGGGGCGAGGCACTAGACTGGGGTGCCCATTGTCCCCACTCCTCTTTCTCCTCGCCATCGAACAGTTCACAATAGAGCTCAGAGCGAACAAGAATTGGTCCGGATTTGCCTGGCCAGGAGGAGGAGAGGACCGACTCTCGCTCTACGCGGATGACCTCCTCATATACTTAAGCAACCTGTGCACCTCATGCCCGACTGTCTCCCTTATCCTTAAGGAGTATCAAAACTTTGCAGGACTAAAGGTGAATGAGGCCAAAACCATTTACTTCCTGATCCAAGGCGGTGAGTCAGCGATCCCTGAGGCCTGCCCATACCATGTCTGGATCAGGGAATTTAAATATCTGGGCATACGGCTTGACCCAACACTAGAAGGGTTCCTCCAACTCAACCTTCAGCCGGTAATAAAACGGTTTAATAGAGATGTCTCCCACTGGCAATCACTCCCCCTATCGCTAATAGGTAGAGCCGCACTATTCAAAATGATGACCCTCCCCAGACTCCTATATGTTCTCCAAAACGCCACGCTCACCATCCCCCGGGAAGCCTTTACGTTCATTGACAAGAACATTCGCACACTACTATGGGGAGGGAAACAGCCAGAATTTCCCTTAACACGCTCCAGAGATCGGTATGGGAGGGGGGCATAGGTCTAGCCTGCATACGTACGTATTACCTTGCGACACAGATCGGGGTGGTAAACGACTGGGTACACGCAGACCCCACACTGCCACATATCCGTATTGAAATAGAGACCATGTCCCCAATATCCCCACTGCAGATCCTGTATGCCACCAACAACCAACTCCTGGCGTTACCAAAAATAATGCACCACATCCGCCGTGCTTGGCGGGATGCACACAAACTGGTTGGATGGAAAGGGACACCAACACTATCCCAATCCATATGGCAAAATGCACACCTTCTGGAGATAGTGAAAATGGGCTCTTTTGAACACTGGGGAGCAAAAGGGATAAATACACTAGCACATGTGATCCAGGGGGGGTCACCTCCTAGACCATGCAAATCAATTCGGCTTAGCACCTATGGACCGGTTTCGACACGTGCAGCTGGCCCACGCCATCCGCGCTCAGTTCCCTGACACAACAAACATACCCCCCTGCTCTCCTATTGAGGCCAACGTCCTCCCGCAGCGTATTCCCGCCAAGGTCACCTCTACCCTCTATCAGGCAACTCCTTCGGGGCCATACAACTCGATGGGCTTAAAGAAAGGTGGGAAAGAGACTTAGGTGTGCTGGAACCTGAAGACTGGATAGATGTCCCCTAGAGAAATCGGGATTGAAACCAAGCTCAGACTAATACAACTGAGAATCCTTCATCGCTCTTATTATTCACGCACTGCCATGGCCAGATGGGGGGGATCTGAGGATGGGACATGTCTTAGATGCAAAACTGAGCTGGCCACCTTCTACCATATGATCTGGGACTGTCACGTGCTACAAGTCTTCTGGGGGACTGTATTAATACGATCTCTACTCTCCTGGCAACACCAATACCTAAAGATCCCAAGATGGCACTTTTGGGCATCTGGGGAGAAGTGGACTTGACAAAATATGGGAAAATGTTCTTGGCGGTTGCGCTGGGGGCGGGCAAGAGACTTATTGCAGCTAACTGGGGCTGTGCAGACCCACTGTGTCTGAACCGCTGGAGCAATGAACTGGACAGATGCGCAGCTTCAGAACGCCGGATCTATAACGCGCGGGGTTGCCCCAGAAAATTTGAAAGGATATGGGGTAAATGGCTCGATGCTCAATGAAATCCACCCCCTCCACCATCTCTCCCTCCCCCCCTTGTTCCGCCCCCTCCTTCCTCCTCCCTCCCTTGACTTGTGGATGTAAGCTATAACTTATGCTCCTAACATTTATTTGTCTCGCATCCATCTCATGGCCCCGGGCCCTGCAGTGCCCTTGCCACTGTTGATATTGCCTTGTTTACTTTTTCTGATGTATGTCTATGCCTAACATCTGCCTTTTCATTGTGTTGTTTAAATTCAATAAACAGAGTTACAAAAAAAAAAAAAAGAATGGAAGCGGGTGCACTTCCCATTTAGACGGAGGCGGTCTGCGCAGTGGGGTGTGACGGTAGAGGTGCCAGGAGGCCAGCTGGCAATTTCCACGATAGGGGCGGAAAGCCAGGGGGAGGCATTCCTAAAGTGTGGGTACGACCTTCCTCACCCTGCAGAGTGCCCAGCTGCGGGAAGGACATGTGGTTGGTGTGGCCTGGCTGATCACTACGCCTGAGTATGCAGAGTGTCCCTGCCGGTGATGGTGCCCTGGGGTCCAGTGCGGTCTGGCTTCTTCAGACAGTTTCACCCACCCTATGTCGCCCAGATGGATCAGGGTGTGGAGGGCGCACAACTGGACGAGGAGGAAGAGGAAGAAGAAGAGAACATTTTCTTCGTATCGAGGGTAAAGGCTCTTAAGTCCAAGAGCAGAAGGCAGCCACGGTGCATTGTACCAGTTAATGAGTCTTCCATCCCTGTACTGGTGGACACGGGGAGTCCATCAACGTGATGGCCAGAGAACACTATGATGCAATGGAATGTCCCCCGAAGCTCTCTGCTCCCAAGGCTCACATCTTCACATTTGGGGGTTCCCACCCAATTCCCCTGGATGGTGCATTTGTGGCTGAGGTGGGGAATGGTGGTTCAAGAATAAAAGCACGCTGTTATGTGATGCCTGTCAGCACCAACACACTGCTGAGCTGCGCGGCAGCGGAAGCCCTGGGAATAGTAAGCTTTGCGTATTCGGTATACGTGGAGGACATCCAGACATTACTTGACATATATGCTAAACTATTCCATGGAATTGGACAAATGGCTGGCGACCCAGTGAGGATGCATATCGACGAATCGGTACAGCCCATTGCCCTCAAGCACCGCAGGGTGCCCTTCCACCTGAGGGAATTGGTAGACATAGAGCTGAAAAAAACCTAGTTAACCTCGATATCATCAAGAAAGTGGATGGTCCGACACCCTGGGTGTCCCCCTTTGTGGTTGCCAGAAAACCCAAGCAGCCTGACTCGATAAGGATCTGTGTAGATATGAGACTCCCCAACAAGGCGATCAGGAGAGAGCGACACCTTACGCCGACCATAGACAATATTATTACCGAGTTGCAGGGGGCCCGCTTCTTCTCGAAGCTTGATCTCAGGGCCGGGTACCATCAAGTCTTGCTACACCCGGATTCCAGCTACATCACAACATTCACGACTCACAGAGGCATGTACCGGTATAAGAGACTCAGTTTCGGGGTGTCCTCTACGGCTGAGGTTTTTCAAAATATCATCAGGGGTGCATTGGCGGATCTTGACGGCGTGCTGAACATCAGCGATGATATTCTTGTGTTTGCCAAATCTGAGGTGGACCACCTACACAAGTTGGCCAAGACATTCGAACGGCTGCAGTCATTGGGCCTGACGCTCCATGTGGAGAAATGTGAATTTCTGAAGACAAACATCGAATTCTTCAGCTTCATGTTTAAGGAGGGAGGAATATCTCCTGATCGCCGAAAGGTGAAGGACATCAAAGACGCACGCCCACCAGAAAATGTATCAGAGGTCAGAAGCTTTTTGGGCATGGTGACCTACTGTGGCCGCTTTATCAAGAACTTGGCGTCCAGGTCCGAACCCCTACGGGCCCTTACAAAGAAGGAGACAGCGTGGCAGTGGGGACCGCTTGAACAGGCGGCCTTCGAGGATCTTAAGAGCGCCCTCACGGCAGAAGATACAATGATGTTCTTTGACCTTGCCCTCCAGTCCGAGATAATCGTGGACACATGGGCGTAATTTTAGGAGGGACGGGGGTGTTTGTCCCCCCCAACTTTCATGGCACACCATTTTGACCCCATTCATTTGGCTGGGGCGCCTTTTCTTCAGATGTCATGTCCCCCCAACATTTTCAGCAACGTTACTCCACTGCGTGGACACCAGCCCGTTCGGCCTGGGGGCCGTGCTAACACATATCGGGCCCGACTCCAGCATCCGCCCGGTGGCTTATGCCAGCAAGGTGATGTCTGAGACAGAGCAGCGCTGCTCCCAGATCGAGTGCGAGGCCCTGGCTGTCCTGTGGGGGTGCGGGCACTTCTGACTATATGTGCTGGGCAGACCAGTGACAGTTGTGACCGACCAAAAGCCCCTACTGCCCATCCTGGCCAAGTCATCACCAAAACCACTGGCGAGGATTGAAAGATGGATGGTAGCGCTCCTGGAGTATGGGGTCTCGCTAGTATACCAGCCTGGTTCCAACAACGCGGCCGACTATCTGTCTCGCCATCCGAGGGGAGACACTGATGGCGAGATGGACGCATCTGCTGAAGAAACTGACACCACGTCCAACTGGTGGTGGAGACGGCACCCCCAAATGCGCTGCCACTGGAGGAACTGGAGGCCGCGGCAGCAAAGGATGAATGCTTCCACATCCTCAGAATGGCCATGCAGCAAGGGTCCTGGAGGAGCGTGCAATAGTCACTGGTAGGGGCGCACGCTAGAGGGAAAGGTGGCACTCCACTAGCTGTGGAAAGTGAAGGAAGAGTTGTCGTTCTCTGCAACCGGGCTGCTACTGAGGGGAGATAGGATCATGGTCCCTCAGGCCAAGGTCAAAAAGGTGATTGGTCTGGCCCATCAGGCCCATCAGGGGCTGCTAAGACCAAGGCCTGCCTACGCCTCAAGGTATGGTTCCCAGAGCTGGAGCGACGGGTTGATGAGTATGTGGCCTCAGGCGTGTGGTGCCAGGCAGCGTCTCCTGCACAGAGGGAGCCTGCCATTGAAGCCATGCCCCATGGCACGCGCCCCTGGGAGGTAGTCCATGCAGACTTTGGTTCCATCACGCAAGGCACTCACTTCCTGGTGGTGATGGATGAGTACTCTAGATACCCGGAAGTCGAATTTATCGAGTCCATGGCATTTGAACACATAGTGGCGGCCATGGAAAAAGTCTTTGCTGCTCATGGCCTCCCCAGAACCCTGTGCTCAGACAACGGGGCACTATTCCAAGGTGAGCGATTTGCAGCACTGATGGACGATTATGGAGTGCAACACCGGAAAGTCACCCCGCTATGGCCTAGGGAAAATGGGGAGGCGGAGAGACTAATGCGCACCTTGAATAAAGTATTCTGCATCGCACAGGGGCAAGGGTGTCTGGAATGGGTGCTATACCAATTCCTGCACGTCTACCGGACAACCCCACACACACCTCCAAGGCGGTGGCCCCGGCAGAAGCGCTATTCAAGCGGTGCCTGAGGGGGCTGCTGCCTGAGGTTGGATAAAAAGAACCTGGGGTCACCGATGATGACCAGCAGGTAGAGCAAGACCGCCAGCTCAGGACTGAGCAGGAGAACGTGAGGAGTGGCCTCCAACCTCAGCACCTCATACCTGGGGATGAGGTGCTAATTCAAAATAGGCACCCACATGGGAAGCTATCCCTGACCTATGAACCAGAGCCGCTGGATGTGGTTGCGGTGAAAGGGTCCATGGTGACCGCCTCGGATGGCCGGCCATCGGTCACGAGGAATGTCAGCTTCTTTAAAAGACTGGGGGAGCCCTGGACCGAGGCACCCCAGGACCAATATGTTGCAGACGTACCTGACAAGAGTGGGGGTGCCAGACTCCTCCCTTGGTCCCCTGTCAGTGTGCCGGCCACCAGTGGAACTCTTCTCCCGGAGGCAAGCAGGAGGTACCCCCTGAGGACAGGGCGAGGGAAACCTGTTTGGCTCAGTGACTATATCCTGGAGCAATGACTTTGTGTGACCCTAGTGGAGTTTGCCATTCATGGGGGAGGACCCCGGGGTGGCTGTGAATAAAGGGGTTTTGTCTGGGACATTTATGTGGTGTGATTTGGTTAGGTTGTTTACTAAGTTATGTTTTGATTGTGACAGTGAAAGTGTTTCTTGTTTGTCCTCATGGAAAAGGAGGAGTGTGGTGCTGCCCCTTTAAGGGCTTCAGTAAGCAGTGAAGTGACGTTGTACTCCACCGCGTGCCTTTAAATAAAGGGGGCGTGCCCTGACAGTCATTGCGACCGGGGAGCCCGAACCAAGCAGACGTCTCTGTGTGTGAGTCTTTCACCAGGGGGCTGGTGGCTCACGGCACATGGCTGGGGGTATGGAGTGCCCCACAACAAGTGCCATGAGTGATGTAGAGGAAGGGAGAAGTGGAGCAGGACAGGAACAGCAGGCCAGGGTACACAAAGAAGTCACTGGGCGCAACCAAAATCAAAATACAGTACATCCACGAGGGCAAGGCAAAATTTGAATTAGCAGCCAGGTGAAATACAGTAAAGCCACATGGGCACAGCAAGACTGAAATTAGTGGCAAGGAGAAATACAGTAAAGGGGCAAGGCAAAATATGAATAAGCAGCAATGTGAAATACAGAAAAGCCACAGGGGCACAGCTAGATTCCAATTTGCAGCAAGGTGAAATACAGTGAAGCCACAAGGGCACAGCTAGATCCGAATTAGCAGCAAGGTGAAATACAGCAAAGCCACAGGCAGAAAGAGTGAGAGTCAGGGAGAGGAGAGTGGAATTGGAAAAGTCAAGGCGGGAGGAGCAGTTGAGGAAGTGGAAACTAACCCATGGTCATTGAAGTGTAGGTGTACAAAAAGTTCTGGAACCACCAGGAAGTTCCGTAGCGCCAGTCCCATTGGGCTGGAGAGGGGTGTAAGTGGGCCGTCCAGAGTGCCCAGGCAGCGGACAGGGAGCAGAGGGGGCCTTTCTTGTGGGCCTTTGTTGCCGGTGCTGGCTCACGCCTCCCGGTGCCCCTGATTCGTCAATAGGGAAGTCTGTAGCCAATCAAAGGGGGCCAGGCTGCAGGCAGAGGAAGGAGCCCCCAGTTGGTGAAGGAGGAGCAGCCATCTTGAAATAATGCCGGGATCAGGGATAAGCACACAAACCACTGGACTCCAAGATTATCTTTCTTCTCGAGAGGTGCGAATGCAAGACCAACACAGCCGCGAGCTGTGCCAGCATCCAGAAGAGGATCCAAGAAATAAGGGGCTTTAGTGCGCACACGGTAGAAAAATAATCGATATGTGCTAAAAAGTTGATTCCTTTATCCAACCATTCAGATAAATGCAGGTAAAGGTGGCAAACTCTGTGCACAAAGCCCTAATGGCTTACCTTCAAGGGGGATCTGGTAGTGGTGTAGAAGGGCTGGAGGCAGCAGACTGCTCGGCTGTTCTTCGTGGAGAAATAAAAATAATTATAAAATGTTATGACCAACAATGCTTCACCCTACTGATTTTTTAGATTAAATGGCCTGTCAGGTTGCTTAGCCTGCTCAGAGATGACCCTCACATGTTACACTGGGCCTCACTAAGGTGCTCATGTTGCTCCCTAAAGTATTTTGATAATGGGAACCTGGTAAGTTTGTACTCAAACGTAGCCAGGTCCCGGCCACCAAAGGTTTGTCATTTGTGTGGCAGAGTATAAATGTGCAGGGCAGAAGGCGGCGTACGCCACTTTTTGCACTGCACAGGTGCACTCCACTGTGCAAATGAGCAAACACTGCATTACGCTGTGTGGCATGTTCGCATGTCAGGCAGCATTTACTTTAAATTGAGACCGCTGCTTACCATGCGTGCATGGTAAGCAGCGTTCACAGTTACAATTCTGCAGTGTTTAAATTTTGTGGTACTCGCTGCCTGCCATGAGAACATGTAAGGCACCATGTACAATGGACAGAGTCTGACTAGGACAAGAAATAGGCCCGGAAACCCAAAAAAAGGTGGCCCACCCCTTGCCTAAAAAAAGTGGCCCTCAAACCATTATCCGTGAATCACATCAATTAACAACTTTACAGAAAAAGCTACTCATGGAGGGTTCATGTGTCTGTTGCATGTAATGTTTTGTTGAAACGCTTGAGAAAGTGATAACATACAACATGTATCAACCTTAACAATCTGTGCTTGCATTACCACTGTAACACGTTTTCATGCTGACTCCTGTCCCAGTTCTGCCCCAACCATGTCCCTCTTCTTGTCACAAAGTATTGCTAAAAGCTGCTATCCCTGCTCGAATTCCACCCCATGGCTGCCATTGTGCTGCCTCATATGAAATTGAATGGAAACTTGTTCCACTAAAACACGTGCATAACAAATACAGGCTATTACTTCTATGGGCCTCATTACGAATCAGGCGTTAAGGGGTTTACGGTGCCGTAAACGGCGCCGACCCTTAACGCCTGATTCCGAGGTCCCTTTGCGCCATGGTGAGTTTAACGCCTGCTTTTTGCAGGCGTTAAAATCCATGGCGCTAAGGGACCATGGTGCTAATTACGCCACCGTAATTTACGGTGGCGTAATTAGCGCCTTCCCCACTCCCATTATGCCCTATGGGGCAAAAATGGGAATGGGGAAGGGTAAAATGGGAAATGGGGATTTACCTCCCCACTCACCTTGGAATGGGGCGGTAAATCCGCCATCCACCATGGTGTAAATCCGCATCCACCTTGGCCGCTGAGCCCGCTAGTGGGGGGCAGTCTGAGTCAGGGTCTGTGGCGGCGGGAGGAGGGCAGGAGGAGACCAACATCCTTTGCCTGCGGGCGGGAGCGAGTGAGGAGGGGAGGAGAGACGGAGAGGAGCTGTGGAGTAACAGTTAAGCTCGCCTGCATGGTGACAGCATTAGCAGCTCTCCGTGCAGAGGAGGCGGGCGGTGGGTGGCACCCGCACTGGCATCCCGCCGGGCACCGAGGGAGCTCATTTAGTTACCAATACAATTCACTGCAGTGGGAGGGAGCAGGCCGGGCCGAGGCAGCCCCAGCCCCACCCAGCCCTGCCGCTCCCAGTGTTTTGTGACACTAACTGCTGCTGGCGCCATGGTGTCGAGGCAGTTGGCCGCCGGCCTGCCGCATTCATCAAAGAAAGGTAACACTTAGGTGTTACCTTTATCTGCATCTGCGGCGGGCCACAAAGGATCTCAAGAAGATCTTATGTCCAGCGCAGGCGTGGGCTTCACGAACTGGCCCCCAGGGCCTTGCCCGCCTCATCATAATTTCGGCCTGGCCACGGGCCGAACGGCCGACGGGCCAATCCGACCCTGACAATGGATACCTGTGGGGATCTGCCTGCTTTATGCTGGTCCATAAAGCCGACAGACCCTATACAGATCTCCAGTATTTGGTCCGGTATGAAAATCCATGCCAGCACAAATGCTGGAGCATTTGTATGGTGGAGAGGAACGAAGGTGGCAGAAATGCAAGTTGTGCTCCGCCCCTCCTACCCTCCATACAAAGGATTGAAAATGTGGCATTTCATGACTAAAAGGCGTAAAAGTGTTACTTTTACACCTTTCATTCATGTTACGCCACTATGGAACATGAGCTCCTAAGAGTTTGACAATGCAGTAAACAAGCATTAGCAATGTCAACAGTTTGTGTGTTTGTATATTCGTGGAAAAGGCACTTGCCAGGCAGAGCCATAGTGGTATTAACTGCCCATTTTGGGTAGCAGGTGCAAAATGGTGCAAGTACCTGGGCCTCTTATAGCAGTTTGCAAAGGTAGCGGGCGCCCCTCTCTCGACAGAACAAGACCTGATAACCTGTTCAGTGGTTATTAACCACTTGAGAGTTCGCAGCCACTGCTTTTACTCACTGTGCCTTTCACAGATGGGAAATATCCATTTGCATATCAGTCTTTGTCCTGCCCAGGGGCAGTCCAGCACCGAAATGCAATGGCAATTCCAACCTGAACGAGAGTACCACCAGCAACCCCATACACGTGTTTCACCCTTGTTGGGGATCATCAGTGAGGTGAAGCTGATGCCTCTCTAAGCACAGTGAGAGGGAGACCACGTCTGGTTGCCCCCAGGAGACCTAGGGTTACCAATCCCAGGTTCCTTGAAATTTAGTTTGCAAAGGTAGCAGGCGCCCCTCTCTCGACAGAACAAGGCCTGATAACCTGTTCAGTGGTTATTAACCACTTGAGAGTTCGCAGCCACTGCTTTTACTCACTGTGCCTTTCACAGATGGGAAATATCCATTTGCATATCAGTCTTTGTCCTGCCCAGGGGCAGTCCAGCACCGAAATGCAATGGCAATTCCAACCTGAACGAGAGTACCACAAGCAACCCCATACACGTGTTTCACCCTTGTTGGGGATCATCAGTGAGGTGAAGCTGATGCCTCTCTAAGCACAATGAGAGGGAGACCATGTCTGGTTGCCCCCAGGAGACCTAGGGTTACCAATCCCAGGTTCCTCGAAATTTAGTTTGCAAAGGTAGCGGGCGCCCCTCTCTCGACAGAACAAGGCCTGATAACCTGTTCAGTGGTTATTAACCACTTGAGAGTTCGCAGCCACTGCTTTTACTCACTGTGCCTTTCACAGATGGGAAATATTCATTTGCATATCAGTCTTTGTCCTGCCCAGGGGCAGTCCAGCACCGAAATGCAATGGCAATTCCAACCTGAACGAGAGTACCACCAGCAACCCCATACACGTGTTTCACCCTTGTTGGGGATCATCAGTGAGGTGAAGCTGATGCCTCTCTAAGCACAGTGAGAGGGAGACCACGTCTGGTTGCCCCCAGGAGACCTAGGGTTACCAATCCCAGGTTCCTTGAAATTTAGTTTGCAAAGGTAGCGGGCGCCCCTCTCTCGACAGAACAAGGCCTGATAACCTGTTCAGTGGTTATTAACCACTTGAGAGTTCGCAGCCACTGCTTTTACTCACTGTGCCTTTCACAGATGGGAAATATCCATTTGCATATCAGTCTTTGTCCTGCCCAGGGGCAGTCCAGCACCGAAATGCAATGGCAATTCCAACCTGAACGAGAGTACTACCAGCAACCCCATACACGTGTTTCACCCTTGTTGGGGATCATCAGTGAGGTGAAGCTGATGCCTGCCAAATGCCTAATACTTATACACAAGCCAAAACTGTTGGCTATGCCAATGCTTGCCTTTTACAGGACTTTAGTGAAGGACACGCAGAGAGCTTATAAATCCAGTGGCTGAAGGCAGACCTGGTAAGCCATTTTTTGTTACACCAGTAGCGAGTTTACAACTCCAATTAAGTAATTAACTCTCAGAAGCAGGCTTTGAAAAAACACTGCCAGGCACATTGAGTGCAAAGATTGATGGTAAGGCTTAATTAAAGTGAACTTAAAGAGAGTCCTATGAGGAGGTGTTTTGGGCAGGGAGGGGCAGGAACTTGGTGGAAATCACCATAGGGATTAGCATGGCCATGGCCAGTCAATGTGTGGGAACATAACCTAACAACACCTGCAGACCGTGTGCCCCCTTCATATGCCCCATTCCTCCCCATCTGTACTCTAATGCAATACTTTCAGCTTACAAGTGTCTCAAGCGACACCCAATAGATAAAACTAAAAATTGACAGTAATTCCGTTACGACCACTTTTCTGGTGGTAACGGAGTTAGTGCCATTTTCATAGCATCGCCGAATTCAGAATTTGGAGATAAAGTGGAGGATTGGTGGGCACAGTAGCAACTGTTCTTTAAGACGATAAGAACCACGCAGACCTCTGCTCTGAGAATTCATGTATGTGCTGCCATTGTGTCCTAGTGACGTCGGTAGTAATTCCACACGCTCCTTTTGCTAGCAATTAAAGATTGACTCGGCAACTCAGACAACGGGCTACCTGCATTGTTGGGAACAACATGTCAAGGATCACAGCAATCTCTTCGCCAGCATCAGTCCCTTGGGCCTCTTTGATGTTAGCACACCACAGGCGTTGTAGAGAACTGGCTGTGCTGTATAAAGAATGTTTGGATTGTGAGTACGGAGAGTGGATGTCCCCGGCCACTGCGCCTTTTTATCACCTCATTCTATCCTCGCAGTTGGGTTCTAACATGCCCCAACATGCCCGCCGCCTGCTAACCTGTAACTAGGTGGAGACTGACCTTGGTTAATCATTCTGAACCTCCAGCCGAGAGAGCAACGCCTCCTCCCAATAACATGAATCATCTCGTCCAGACCTTCCGCATCTACCAATTAACGACCAATGTTTAAAAAAAAATAGCAAGAATCGCATCAACATTGCACTTAAGTTACGCATTTTTACTTTCGGGCATCTTTTTTTTTTTTAAACTGCAGGGATTTCATAATTGCTGAAGATAGCTGAGGCAAAGAAGCCTTCTATGAGCTCAGCCACTCCGGAGCCCAAATCAAATATTTTCATTATTAGAGCGCTGTTTATAATAGATGGATGTTGTGGCGTTGCCCCTTTAAGGGTCCGCACGCGACGGAGTGACGTCAACTCCGTCGCGTGCCTGTTTAAATAAACGGGGCGGCTCCTGGTGACGTCAGTTCACCGGGGAGCCCACACCGACAACATCCACGTCTCCGTGTCTCTGTTCTACAGGGGGTGGGGGGCTCACGGAGGCGGCCTGCACGAGACCGCCAACAGTGGCGACGAGACCGGGATCGCTTCCATGAAATGCGGGGGAGTTCCGACGCGACGCAGATGATCGATTGTGAGCGCGCGACGAACTCCGAACACCGCAGAGAAGGAAGCGACGCACGCGGCCGGCGGCCATTTTGGTGAATAGGCCCTGGGGACTCACGGCTTCGTAACGAAGCGTCGGTGAGCCATCCGGGTTTAATTTTTGGACATTTCAGCGGCGGATGATCGCTGGACACAGCACATGTCAATTTCAAGGAAGAATTTTGACAATTTATGCTAATTTCGTCGAGCAGAGGCTGAGAGACTCCGTGGGAGGCCTGCTGGTTAGATAGGGGTCTCTTCCTCTACTCAATTTTTGGACACATCATTGTCGGCAGGCTGACTGAGGTGATACCTCCGCAAGAGTCACGGCTGGTGGTGAGTTGCGGCCCCTTTTCTTGTCATTCTTTTGGGGTGCCTGTGCGCTCTCCACTATGGATCCTGCTGCTGCTGCTGCTGCTGCTGCTGCTGCTGCTGCTGCTGCTGCTCCTCCTGCTGTTGTGGGTCAGGCACCGCCTGTACTTCCACCTGTCCCTCCGCCGAAACCACCGGGGTCCCTGCAACCAATGCCTGAGTTTGATATCTCAGGTGCTCCATCTGGCCTTGGACAGAGGTGGAAGATGTGGATGGATAGACTGGAAATGTATTTCAGGGCCACAATGGAAACAACGGATGACGGCAAGCTGGCCACCCTACTGTACTCTGCTGGCCCGGCGGTGCATGAGGTATTTATGTCCCTACAGCCGGTGGATGGATCGTTTGCGGCGGCCAAAGAGGCGCTCCATAATCATTTTCTGCCAATGGCCAATGCGGACTATGAACGCTTCCTTATGGGTACGGCCCGCCAAAAAGATGACGAGACTCTGGATGTATTCTTTGGGCGGCGGCGGCGCCTGGCAGCACCGTGTGCCTGGAATGACCCCGATGTCATGATCAGGAACCAACTCATTCAGGGATGCAGCTCGGGGAAGCTGAGACGCCAGATCCTGCGCGAGCCGGGCATCACCCTCCCTCGCATCCTAGAACTGGGGAGGTGCCACGAAGTCTCCGAACTGCGTGCAACCAGGATGGAAGCGGGGGTTCGCCCAGCCAAGTTGGAAGAGATCTGCGCGGTCGGAAGAGGCCGCGGGTCAAGGCGCCCTTTGAACAATCAGAGTCAGCGCGCACAGGGGTCGAATGTCCCATGCTTGAAGTGTGGCTATGATCTCCCACACCCCGCAGAGTGTCCGGCCATGGGTGTCAAATGTGGCAGATGTGCGGGCCCGGACCATTTCGCAAGGATGTGCAAATCAGCCGCGCCCAAGGTAGTGCCAAGAGGACCAGTTCGAGCCGGGTTCTTCCGCCCCCAGAGGGCCTCCAACGTTGCCCAAGTGGACCAAGGGGACGAAGGAGCCCCCCAGGAGGACGAGGAGGAGGACGATGATGAGGAGAACGTGTTTTTCGTGTCCAGCGTGAGCATGCTTAAGTCCCGCTCCAAGAGACAACCCAGGTGCAATGTGCTGGTGAATGGAGACTCTGTGCCGATGCTAGTGGACACTGGCGCATCGGTAAACGTAATGGCCTGCCAGCATTACAAGACCATGCTGGCCCCGCCTGCGCTGGCGGCGCCAAAGGCACGCATATTCACTTTCGGCGGGGACCGACCTCTGCCTCTGGATGGTGTTTTTGTGGCCGGTGTGCAGTATGGGGACTCACACATAAGGGCTCGATTCTACGTGACACCGGTGAGCGATAACACCCTGCTCTGTTGTGCCGCGGCGGAGGCACTGGGTATCGTCACATTCGCCTATGCAGTATACTTGGAGGACATCCAGGTCCTCCTGGCCAAACATGGATCCCTGTTTGAGGGCATTGGACAGCTGGTGGGTGAGCCGGTCCGGCTCCATATCGACGAATCCATACAACCAGTGGCGCTGAAGCACCGACGGGTTCCGTTCCATCTTAGGGACCTGGTGGATCGTGAGCTTGACAATCTCGTGGGGTTGGACATAATCGAAAAGGTGGATGGACCCACCCCCTGGGTGTCCCCCATCGTCATTGCCCGCAAGCCTAAACAACCCGATGCGGTGAGAATCTGTGTGGACATGCGACTACCCAATAAGGCCATAAAGAGGGAGAGACACCTCACCCCCACCATCGATGACATTATTGCAGAGCTGCAGGGTGCAAGATTCTTCTCAAAACTCGACCTGAGATCGGGCTATCATCAGGTGGTCTTGCACCCCGAGTCCAGATACATCACTACCTTTACCACACATCGGGGGCTCTACCGATATAAAAGACTAAGCTTTGGGGTGTCCTCGGCAGCGGAGGTCTTTCAGAACATAATAAGAGGTGCACTGGCGGATCTGGAGGGCGTCATCAATATCAGCGATGATATCCTGGTGTATGCCAAGTCCGAAACAGAGCACCTGGCACGCCTGTCCAGGACTTTTGAACGGCTACGTCTGCTGGGTCTCACCTTGCATAAGGACAAATGCGAATTTCTGAAGACGGAGATCGAATTCTTTGGGTTCGTGTTCAAGGCTGATGGGGTGTCACCAGATCCCCGCAAAGTGAGAGACATCAAGGAGGCGCGCCCGCCTGAAAATGTTGCGGAGGTGAGGAGTTTTCTGGGGATGGTCACTTACTGCGGCCGGTTCATCAGAAATCTCGCATCCCGCTCTGAGCCCCTGAGGGCGCTCACCAAGAAGGACACCCCCTGGCAGTGGGGCCCTCTGGAACAGGCGGCGTTTGACGACATTCGGGGGGCACTGGCGGCGCATGACACTATGGCATTCTTTGACCCAGGCCTGCAGACGGAGATCGTGGTAGACGCCAGCCCACATGGGCTAGGGGCGGTGCTGACACAAGTAGGAAAAGACCAAGAGGTCCGGCCGATAGCTAATCCAGTAAGGCCCTGTCTGACACTGAACAACGATACTCTCAAATAGAGAGGGAGGCCCTGGCGGTGCTGTGGGGCTGTCGACACTTCCGCCTGTACATTCTGGGGCGCCCCGTGACCGTGGTCACGGACCACAAGCCGCTGCTGCCGATCATGGCGGGCTCGTCATCTCGCCCGCCAGTAAGGATTGAGCGGTGGATGCTCGCCCTGCTGGAGTACGGGGTGTCATTGACTTATCGTCCCGGCGCCAACAATGCGGCGGACTACCTATCTCGTCACCCCAGGAACGACTCGCAGGAGTCGGCGTCGGCGGAGGAAGCTGACGAACACGTCTGCCTAGTTGTAGAGACTGCGACACCCAACTCCATGCAGGTGGAAGAACTAGAGGCGGCGTCGAAAAATGACGAGTGTTTCTCCATCTTGAGGGAGGCCATGCAGAAGGGTGCCTGGAAGACAGTGCTGGAGGCGGTGGAGCGAAGAACGTGTGAGGCCCGGGTCACTCTCGAGCAGTTGTGGAGAGTGAGAGAGGAGCTAACATTCTCCGATTCCGGGCTGCTACTGAGAGGGGAAAGGATTGTGGTGCCCCAGGCCAAAGTGGCGCAGGTCATCGCGCTCGCACACCAGGGTCATCAAGGGGCTCCCAAGACCAAAGCTCGCCTCCGGCAGAAGGTGTGGTTTCCTGAGCTGGAGCGGAAGGTGGAGGCGTTCGTGGCCTCTTGTGTGTGGTGTCAGGCGGCGGCCCCGGCACTGAAAGAACCGTCCATTGAAACAATGCCCCGCGGGACTCGGCCGTGGGAGGTGGTGCACGCCGACTCGGGGTCTACCTCCAGGGGCACGCATTTTCTTGTGGTGGTAGACGAGTGGTCGAGGTACCCGGAAGTTGAGTTCATAGACTCCGTGGCATTTGAGAATGTGGTGGTGGCGCTGGAAAAGATCTTTGCCACTCATGGTCTCCCCTCTGTGCTGTGCTCGGACAACGGAGCCCCGTTCCAGGGGGAGAGCTTCGCAGAGCTCATGAAAGAGTATGGCATTCAACACCGACGGGTCACCCCACTGTGGCCCCGTGCCAACGGGGAGGCCGAGCGAATGATGCGCACCCTCAACAAGGTGTTCCGCATTGCCCATGGAAAAGGGGAGTGTCTGAAGAGGGCTCTGTACGTATTTCTACGAGGCTATCGCACCACCCCTCACTCGTCTACGGGGGTGGCCCCGGCCGAAGCACTATTCCAGCGGTGCCCGAGAGATGTCATACCGGAACTGGGGGACCGGGACCCCGCCGTCATCAACAATGAGCAGGTGGAAGAGGACAGACAGATCAGGACGCAGATGGAGAACATCCGGAGGGGGCTCAGACCCCCACACATTGCTCTTGGGGATGAGGTGCTGGTGAGAAATCGCCATCCCCATGGAAAATTGTCACTCACATACGAGCCTGCTCCACTGGACGTGGTGGCAGTCAAGGGGTCAATGGTGACTGCATCAGATGGAACGTCATCAGTGACCAGGAATGCGTCCTTCTTCAGGAAGATTGGTGAATCCCGAGTGGACGACCCGGACAGCCGAGAGAGCGAAGGCGTTTTGGATGAAGGTGGGGGAGAAAGCGCCGTAGTGGAGTCGCCGGCTCGAGGCGGACCCTCCCCCGGAACACCAGCCCGAGACGCCGGCAGGAGGTACCCCCTGAGATCAGGGCGTGGGAAACCTGCCCGTCTCAGTGACTATGTTACGGACTGAGCGGGGAGGCTGACCGGGGATGAATGGTCAGGCCATGACAGGTACACACGGGGGATCCGGGGTGGCTGTCAATAAATGGGGGTTTTGTTGAAACTTACAGAGTGTTGTGTGTTCTAGATGTGTGCTAGTTATGTACTCCTATTTCCAATTTGTTGTTATGGAAAAGGAGGAGTGTGGCGTTGCCCCTTTAAGGGTCCGCACGCGACGGAGTGACGTCAACTCCGTCGCGTGCCTGTTTAAATAAACGGGGCGGCTCCTGGTGACGTCAGTTCACCGGGGAGCCCACACCGACAACATCCACGTCTCCGTGTCTCTGTTCTACAGGGGGTGGGGGGCTCACGGAGGCGGCCTGCACGAGACCGCCAACAGATGTCTACCACCCCATGCCTGCGCACCGAGGCATGTGCCGTATAGATTACATTTTATTTTCTGGATACAAAATGCACACATCACTGATCCAGCTCGTTTTACTTTGTCAATAGAATGCAAAATGAATAACCTTGCAGAACAAGGTCGTGCTTAAAAAAAAAAAGTTGCGTGTGACAAGATCGTGGCCTTTCCCTTTCTTGTTTTCCTGTTCACTAGAACCTCGGGCACAACCTCGTACACTCCTTTCAGCCTCACAGGGCAGGTGCAGAGGTTCATCTTCCTCCAAAACAAAGACAAGCATGCGCCGCCTGCCTCGTACCCCAGGGGTTCACACTATCGCCACGGCTTGTCAGCATTTACATGGCAGAGCTAATAACACAGCACCATTACCTCCACGTCCACTCTTCCTCGTCCCAGTACTTACTTCATGAGGCACCCGCCTCCGACACAGGACCTTCTTCTATTTCTTTAAATCCCTATAACTCCTCCCCCACATCCATGTCACTCAGTTTTAAATTTTTCCTGCCTCCGGCAGGTTGGACTTTTTCTTCCCGGTGCGGGGCACTGGGGAGCACCGATTGCTGGCCCCCTGGGGGGGCTGTATGGCGGGGCCCTCGGCTCCCTCAGGTGCGGCACTGCTCCTGGGCCCCCTGCGGGGCTTGGGGTCACAGTTGAGCTGGATTGCCTCGCTCGGTTCTTTGCTGGGCTCCGGACCGCAGCGTGAGCATTGTGTCCCGGGTCCTGCACGGCCCGGGGGAAGGTAAGAAGAGGGGAGGACTGGGCTTGATGTTTTTCCCCTCTCCTCCTGTTTTGGCCATCTTGATTCGACTTGGCAGTATGGGCTAGCCTTCCCTTTTGTTGTGAGGCCTCTCTGCTTCTTGTCGTGGGGTGACAGTGGCAGAGAGTCTTTGGGAGTGCGGGGGCTCTGTTCTGTCGCAGGCATGTCACATACCACCCGCTCCTCAGACACACACAGCACAGGATGCACCGGATGTTAGCTGCATTATCTGGGGGAAGGTAAGGAGAGGGGAGGACTGTGCTTGATATTTTTCCCCTCTCCTGCTGGTGTGGCCATCTTGACTCCTTCAACATGCCGTTTTCCTCGTGCTTTGTGTGCACATCTTTATTGGAAATGATGGCAAGCACTTGGCAGTATGGGCTAAGCCTTCCCTTTTGTTGTGAGGCCTCTCTGCTTCTTGTCGTGGGGTGACTGTGACAGAGTATTTGAAAGTGTGGGGGCTCTGTTCTGTCGCAGGCATGCCACATACCACCCGCTCCTCAGAGACACACGGCCCAGGATGCACCGGATGTCAGCTGCATTCTCTGGGGGAAGGTAAGGAGAGGGGAGGACTGTGCTTGATGTTTTCCCCTCTCTTGCTGGTATGGCCCTCTTGACTCCTTTGAAAGGCCGTTACCTCGTGCTCTGTGTACACATCTTTATTGGAAATGATGGCAAGCACTTGGCAGTATGGGCTAGCCTTCCTTTTTTGCTGTGAGGACTCTCTGCTTCTTGTCGTGGGGTGACTGTGACAGAGTATTTGAAAGTGCGGGGCTCTGTTCTGTCACAGACATGTCACATACCACCAGCTCCTCAGACACACACAGCCCAGTATGCACCGGATGTTGGCTGCATTCCTTGCGTGCTGCCTGTGAATACGGCGCAGATTTTGGACACATCTGCAAGCGGCCGGAAGGGTACCGGCCTGGCATAGTCTACACTTCGGGTTCGAGTCTCAGCGGTGCTGACTCGGTCCTTCATCCTTCCTAGACCGATGCATTGGAACGATTTAGAGCATGGGGCTACCAGCTACTGGATACAGGGCTCAAGCCACCTCTCAGTCATGTGGTGTGTTTGTGGTGTGTTTGGGTCTGTGCTAGCTATGGACGCAGACTCCTTGTCCTGTCCTCTTCCTCTAAACTGCGCAAGGGAAAGTCAAAGGAGTTGATTTGCTTTTCCCTTGTCCGGCATGGGATTATGGAAAATGATCATGGAAGTAACGGCCATGCAGGGGGTTCCCAGTGTCTCTTCTTTTAGGCCCTAGGTCCTCCGGTGCTGACGTGTTGCTTTCACGCCTCCTCTCAGACTTGTGGGAAGTGATAGGGCACATGGTGGCACATGTCTGTGTTTAGAGGGGTTCTCAGAGCCCCTGGTGCCGGTGGAGGGGGATGTCACTTCAGTGGGTTTTCCAGTATAGGCATACCTCAGGTAGGGGGTTGCCTTTGATGTCGGCTATCCGGGATGGATTGCTTTGCCACGCTTTGTGACAGTACTCTGCCCTTTTGACGCCAGCCTGGTGGCTCCTCTGTCGGCTGAGGGGGCCATAGTCTGCTGGACTTCTGGGCTGTCCAGTATCTTCCTTTTGATAGGTCAAATCTTTTTGTGGGCTGACAAGCATGCTGTTATATTGTGGCGCAGGCCTGTTTCAACGTCCTGTGATTTCCCTCTGGTGCAAGTGCAGTGACTGGCGGTTTTCCCTGGCTCCTCGTCTCTATCTTCTCGGAGGTGTATGGGACCGGTGGGGTTCGGCTTCCTGGGTAATGGGATCCTTCTGGAGAGGGTATCAGTTGCCGTTCCTGTCTCCTCCTGTCCAGGTTTGCATGGTTAGGACTTTGGTACCCAGCTCACGGTCCAAGTAGTTGGCCATGGGATCCGTTCTCTCCGAACGGTTGTTGTGGGTTACCGTCTTGCCCGTTCCTCTCCCTGTTCAGGGTCAAGTTTTCTACTTGCGGGTGTTCCTGGTCCCAATGCCTTCTAGGATGTGTCACCTGCTTATGGGTCTCAAGACCCTGCACTGCTTGTCCGGACGTCTGGGGAGAGCGTACTCTGGATGTTGTGCAGGGGGGGCGCTTGCTGGCTGTTCTGGGCTGGGTTCTCAGAAGGCAGTATGTCTCGACTCACCTGTTGCTGAAGTTACGGGGCACGTGGCGTCTTGCATGTTTTCCAGTTCCTTGAGCCTGTCTTCGGTTACGTCTCCTGGTGTCTTATACTCTCTCCCACTGGCTCCCGACATCTCGGCTTTCGTAGTTTTGTTTTCAGTGTCCCCAGCGCTGCGAGTGTCCCTGCTATGGTGGCGGGGGGTTTCAGGTCTACAGGCTGAGGTGTGCTTGGTCCTTCCTCCTGCGACCTCTCCTACTACCAACACCAGCAGAAAGGGTATACATTGGGGGTCCTCTCAGCTCAAGGGTTGTGAGATCTGGGGAGAGCCGGTGATCATCCAATTGGCAAGAGTTGTGCCATTGTGCAAGCTCTGGTGTACTTCGAGGAGTTGCTGGACGGTCGGCGGTTTTTGGTCCGATCGGACAATACGACGGCCTTGGCATATGTGAACTGCAAAAGGGGTTCCGGCTGTTCCTTGAATGCTCTGGCAGCGCTGATAGGCACCTGGGAGGAATCTCATCTGGTGTATCTGCTGGCCTCACGGATCAGAAGGGTGGACAATGTTCAAGCGGATCTTCTCAGACGCCGGTTTTCACTCCTCTGCAGAACTGGTCCTGTTGGCCCAGGTCTTTGCGGTGACCTGTGTCAGATTAGGGTCTTTGGTTCTAGACCTGTTTGCATCCCCGGCCTCAGCAGAAGTTCCCCTCTTCTGCTCTCGGTTTCAGGTTGAGGGGATTGGGGGATGGACGCCCTCTCTGTACAGTGGCCTTGGGGTTTTCCTTTATGCCTTTCCGCCTATTGCCCTTCTGCCCCGGGTGGTTTGGCGCATCTGAGTGTCCAGGGTGACTGTGTTGTTGTTAGCTCTGTTCTGGTGCCGCCGGAGTTGGCTCCCCTCTCTGTTGGAGCTTCGTTCCTAGGAACCTTGGCTGGTTCCGAGGTGGCCGTGTCCCCTTCAAGGGGATCTGCGGTTAGAATTCCACCGGATGCAATGGGCGGTGTGGCTATTGCTCAGTCTAGGTTGATATCTCAGGGGTTCTCAGATCCTGTAGTTGAGTCCAAATGGATGCTCTTAGACCCTCCACTCTGAAGGTGTTAGGCAGACATTGGGGCCATTTCCGAGACTGGTATGGGCAGTCTGGGATCCCTCCCCTGCGTTCTGGCCTCTGCTATCCTTCGGTTCCTCCAGGAGGGGTTTTGACAGGGGCCTGGCAGTTTTTCCAGGCTTCGCTCTCAGCGGGCCTCCATGAAATTCCTTTTGGGGGACTCTGACGGTCACTTGGATGGGGAGGTGTTGGTGGGGAAGTTGATCCAGGGTTTTTCTTCTTCCCTTCCTTGTGCTGATAAAGGGCTTTCCTTTTGGGATCTCCCTCTTGTATTACGGTTCCTTCATGGGCCTCCTTTTGAGCCCATTTCCGAGATTGATATCAAACATCTTACAATGAAATCTGCTTTTCTTATTGCCCTCACTTCTGCCCGTAGGCTTGGGGAGATTGGGGCTCTCTTATGTCACGCTCCTTTCCTGAGGGTGCTGCCAGACTCGGTGGTGCAGGGGTGTGGTCCGAAGTTTCTCCCTTCAGTTGTCTCTCGGGTTTCACACCTCTCAGGGTCTGGTTCTCCCTGACTTCTTTCATGATCCAAGAACGCCTGAGGAGGTGGCTCAGCTTAACATTGATGTCCGGCGGGACGCGTTGGAGTATTTGGCTTGGTTTGCCTTTTCCACCAATCTGATAGTCTTCTGATTGCTTGTGGTCTGGCTGGGGCTGGGCATAACGCATCTGTGGTTTCCATTTTCCGGTGGTTCCGGGTTGTGATCTCTAGGGCCTATGTGGCTTCTGGCCTGCCTGTGCCTGCGCACAATCAGGGGCGGTCTACCAGGGGTTTCGCGGCTTCCTGGCCCGATGTAAGGAGGGTTTTTCTCTGCAAGAGATTTGTATGGCTGCCGCCTTGGCTGGTCTAGGCATTTTCATCAACCGCTATGGGTTGAGTTTCTCCCACTCGGGGGTTGGTTCCTTCGTGGTTGGAGTTTTTGTCTGTGGGGATGTGAATTAAGAGTTATTGTGGGTGTGTTTTGCTGCACTGTTTTTGGCTCTGTCTCATTGGGACCTTTTCCCCGTTGATGCTTTGGTATACCTCATGAAGTAAGTACTGGGACGAGGAAGAGTGGACGTGGAGGTAATGCTCTGATTACTTACCGGTAATCTTCATTACTCCTAGTCCTACTCTTCCTCGTCACAGTACTGACGACCCTCCTCACCCTCCCTGCGGGGAAGGTCCCATGCTCCGGCTTGGTAATATGAAACTGAGTGACATGGATGTGGGGGAGGAGTTATAGGGATTTAAAGAAATAGAAGAAGGTCCTGTGTCGGAGGCGGGTGCCTCATGAAGTAAGTACTGTGACGAGGAAGAGTAGGACTAGGAGTAATGAAGATTACCGGTAAGTAATCAGAGCATTACTAGACACTTCACCAAACTCCAGACAAAACCCTGAGGTCGCTTCTATAAGACCAAAGGCACCAAACGCACACCCATTTACTTGTGGGGGCCACATTGACAGGGCCGGGTTTTGTCATCTGCATGGGGGCATACCCCACGAAAATGAGCAAACCACTATTGTCTGGGTGAATATTGACAAAGCATGCGCACAGAAATAATATGCGCATTCTGCATGTGTCCATACAGAGCAGGCTTAAATCAAAAGCACGCTCCCGGGTTGCCTTGTGAAATAGGGAAAGAGGGGACCTGACCTCCGTATAAACAAGCATTGGCAAAGACAACACTTTTGACTTTTTCATAGCCCTGGACTTGGCATTTGCAGGCACAGTCATAATGGTACTACTTGGTCATAACATGTCAAAAAGTGGAAAATGGTGCAAGTACCCAGGCGTATGTTAGCAGCTGCTATCTAGTACCTATGTACCAGAAAAAAAACGGTTTGCTTCACCAATGCTTGTTTTTAACAGGACGTCATTGCAAGGAACAGATGCAAGGACACGTATGTTGCTTATAAATAATTGCTCAGGGCACAATTGAATAAGACGTTTTATTACACCAGAAGCGCATTTACACCTCCGATTAAGCCACTAACCCTCAAAAGACTGCTGAAAAGTAACAATTGGCTTGCCCATAACAGCAAAAGATTAAATAAAGTTATGTGATATGATATGTATATATACAATAGCAGCTGAACATGGCCTACATTATATTTCGCACTGCAACATAAAAAGTCAAAATCAAAGTAGTTTCAAGAGTTGATGGAATGCATGTAACTAATGACGGGAATAGGTTATTTTTAGCCAATATTATTGAAGGGCCCTGTAGTATATTGCAGTAATTGGCTGCTTTACTTTTGTTTGTATACAAAGCATGTTTAATGTTTTTTTGTTAATAAATGACGTATTTCCTTGCTTTAGTATACATTGTAATTTGTACGCAATGGGGGTGAGTGTGTATGTTGTGTGTGGTCAGTGTCGGTTGCATATTGTTGCTTGAATTATTTAATGTATGTTGTATGTGTACGCAGTGGGGGTGAGTGTGTATGTTGTCAATTGTCAGGATAACGTTGGCTGTATATTGTTACTTGAATTATGTATTTCCTTGCTTTGGTGTATGTTGTAATGGGTACGCAGTGGCGGTGAGTGTGTATGTTGTGTGTGGTCATGAGAATGTTGGCTGCATATTGCTTCAGTATGTATTTCCTTGCATGAGTGTATGTTTGTAATGTGTACCAACTGTGGGTGAGTGTGTATATTGTGTGTGGTCATGATAATGTTGGCTGCATATTCTTGCTGAAATTATGTTTTTCCTTGCATGAGTGTATGTTTGAAATGTGTAAGCAGTGGGAGCAAGTGTGTATGCTGTGTGTGGTCATGATAATGTTGGCTACATGTTGTTGCTTGAATTATGTGTTTCCTTGCACAAGTGTATATTTGTAATGTGTATGCAGTGGGAGTGAGTGCATATGGTGGGAGTGGTTATGGCTATTGTGAATATCGGTGGTGTGGTTTCCGTGCATATGGGTCCAGATCACAGAAACTTTGCACCAGTGAAAGTGCAAAATTGCATGGTATTAAGACTAGGGCAAAGTTTGCCCTATTTCTAAAAACACTGGGATATATTAGAAAACCATTACACCATCACAAGTGCATTTTGGGGAAGGGGAGAAGTGCAAGAGGGGGTAGAGGGAGTGGAGAATTGAACATTGAAGGGGTGAGGAGGAAGTGCAGGTGACAGAGTGTAGCCAATGGGTGGCTAAGTGCATGCAATCAGGGGTGCAGCCAGCAGGTGGCTAATAAGTGCCGAGAGTGGGTGGAATGTAGGGTTACAGATACAGACCACAAGTGCTAGGGGGGCAATGCGGTGCAAGGTGCAATTGGACAGGAAGGGACCTGGTCCCAAGTTCAGAGGGTGGCCAGGTAAACCAGGTGCGTGGAACAGACGGGTCATCAGCAAGGGAGAGGAAGAGAGAAAGAGAAAAGGAAGAGGAAGGTCTTCAGTTGCATATGGAACCGAAGATGGTTCTGCTCAAGCTTAAGAGAGGCATGGAGGCTGTTCCAGAGGAAGGCCTCAGCCGAAGCAAGAGATCTGCTTTGAAAAGCGGCTGACCCTCACAGAGTAGGAGGTGGATGAGCAGAGAGCTTGAGAAGGGAGATACTTAGGAAGAGAGAGTTGGAGGTGTGCAGACCCAGGCACTAGAAAGCCTTGTGGACAATCCAGAGGGTCTTGAACTTGATCATTGCTGTCACTGGGAGCCAATGAACAGATTTCGGAGCTGGAGAGATACGATCCCTGCGCTTGAGGCCAAGGACAAGTCTCGCAGTCCTGTTCTGGATGAGTTGTAGAGGACGGAGAGTAGAGGCAGGAAGATTTAGAAAGAGATTGTTGAGACTGTTGCAGTAGTCAAGTCTTGAAAGGACCAGAGCTCTGGAGACAGTGAGCTTCTGTGGGAAAGTGAGGAAGGGAAGAATACCTCTGAGGAGGTGCAACTGACAGTTTGACTTCTTAGAGACATGAGAAATGTGAGGAGAGAACGATAGGGTGGAGTGGAAGTAGGAGAATGCATAGGACCCAGAGTGAGAGGCCAGAGAGAGAGAGGAAAGGAGGGAGCTGGTGTTTTCCGATGAGGAGGATCTCCATCTTACTAGTATTGAGGCAGAGTTCATTAGCGGCACACCGCTCCTGAAGTGCAGACAGTCAGGAATGAGAGAAGGAGCAGAGGCAGCCGCGAGGAGCCTGAAAGAGAGCTGAGTGTCATCTGCATAGCACTAAAAGTTGGAGCATCGGGCAGCTATGCGGTGGGAGAGAGGAGCCAGGTATTGGTTGAACAGCCACAGAGAGAGGTTAGACCCCTGGAGAACACCAAAGGTAGAGAAAGAGATAGAAGAAAGAAAGGACCCCAGTTAGACCTGAGAGGGTCGGTCAGTGAGAAAGTCGGTCAGCCAGGCCAGGGCCTGATCAGCGCTAGCCCGGTTCTCACAGAGGCGCCGGAGCAGGATGGCATGGTTGACTGTGTCGAAAGCAGAAGAATGATCAAGGAGAATGAGGACAGAAGAAAGGTTAGAGTCAAGGTTGGAGAGCAGGTCTTCACGGATGTTCAGGAGAGCAGTTTCCGTGCTTTTGGCCTCTCTGAAGCAAGACTGATGGTCATGGAAACAGCCAACACATTCAGTGTGAAGGTTAAGCTGGGAGATGGCAAGCTTTTCCAAGAGTTTGCCCAAGAAAGGAGTGATAGAGATAGGGCGATAATTAGCCGGAGAGGAAGGATCGGCTTAGGGCTTCTTGAGGAGGGGGAGCACAAGGGAGTGCTTGAGGGGGAGGGGAAAGTTCCAGGGGCAAAAGAGTGATTGTAGAAATCAGCCAGGGCTGGAGCAAGAATCAAAATTCTTTAGCACTCTTGTAGTTCGTGAACCACTTATACACCAAATAAAATAAAAACTGCATCTTAATCTTTCAATAACTTTATTTTATAACAAGGGAGAATGTAAAACATACATAATTGCACTCTTTCTTGGAAAAGTTTCCATAAAAACAGGGAAAAAACACTATTTTGCTTAACTTTGGGATAGAAACCGCAATGTGGGTAGCACTAAAATTCGCTGCTCGATTCGCAAATGTAGATTTGTCAGAATATTCATATAAGTAAAAACATACATATAACATTCTAAGAAATAGGTATCGGCCACAATTAATCTCTTCAACATCAAAATTGTCACAACCTATTCAAAAATGCATAATATAAAAAGAATAAAAACAGACTCATTTATTTTAGAATCACATGTACCCAAAATCTGTAAATGCATTGGCCAAAGGGCACATGCATGGTATGAAATTCAAGAGCTGATTGGCTCATAGACACACATATCTGGAATCACATATATACACTCCAGAAAACCTTACACTTTCTTACTGCTTTGGAGACGAATTCAGATAGTCACAGTGCCAAATTTGACTGTCCTATTTGTCCAAACATTTTCCCTGTGTGTTCTCCCTTTGTCATACTGTGTTTTCTGTTGGGTTTGTTTTATATTTGCTTTGTATTCCCTTTTAAAGGATTTTTTGACAATTTTTAAAAATAATCTTTTTTCTTTTGATTTTTCTTTTTTCTGGAAATGGAGACACAACATCCCAAGCCACCCTCCAATGATGAAGAGATCGACCATGTCACTGTCCCTTAAGGCCCAGAAGATGTGCAGGAAGAGGGTATTGAATGGGTAGACCAGCCAGCTCCACCCAAGAAGAACCACTGCAGGAGTTTTAC
The DNA here is from genome assembly GCF_040938575.1 of Ambystoma mexicanum. NCBI lineage: Eukaryota > Metazoa > Chordata > Amphibia > Caudata > Ambystomatidae > Ambystoma > Ambystoma mexicanum. The sequence goes on from NC_090922.1 coordinate 386,429,726, forward strand.
ACCTTCCCTGTGAAGGCAGTACTTCAAAGGCACTCTACTTTCTGATGTTGAAAAGGGGCAATGCACATTTTGTGGCAAGGTGCGCAGGAGAGGATTCTCTACAGTTCCGGCACAGAACTTGGGCAGCACAGCATTCGTCAACCACCTGATTTGTTACCACTGGCAGCAAGTTGAAGAGTGTTTCAGGGGCAGGTTTCGTCAACAGGAAATACAGCTTTGTTGCAATGCCCTTCAACCCACCGCTGGACCTGCTACGCCATAGGCCGTAGAGGAAGCAGGACCAACACCACCAACTGCATCATCCTCTGCACCTCTACCATCAACGTCATCTGCTGCCAATGAGGGGAGTATCTCCTCTGCTTCCCATGCGTTGGACCCTCAACACCAATGCAGGTCTCCATAACGTTTTCACCTGCAGGAAGTGCTGTCTGCCGATAGCACGGAATGTAACCAGTTTTGAGACAATTGAGCATGCCTGGGTGGAGCATGGGTGAAATATCCAGTATTACTGTTTTTTGATCATTTTTGTACTCCCTTTTTCAAGTTTGTTTTTACCTTACTGTTTATTAAAAAAAATAAAAAAAACAAAAAATATAGAACTTGTCATAAAAAGGTCTACTATCAACCAGTTATTCCTACATCTACTTCCTCCCCCTGCCATGCCCTCCTCAACCCCACAACAGTTCTTTTCAGAACTACCATAAAAGTTTTTTAAAAGATCTAAACTGGGGGGGTTAACATTAACTACCACTGCAACAGGCTAACCCTACCAGTAACCGCCTACCACCCGCCACCCAAGTTAAAGGCCCAAATAAAACAAGGGTTCCTTAACGCAGGCAGCGGTACAGTTACCAGCAGTCGTGGGTCGCCACTGCAGTTCATATCATCATTAGCACCTGTGTAGTTTCCAACGCAGGTGCTAAGGGTGTTTAATTTGTTTTAACAAGTCACTTGCCTTGAGCGCACCTCAGCGTCACGCCCTAGTTCCTGAATTCCATTTTCTCTGTTGATGACAGTGATGTCATCAATAGGGAAACAGACTCCGGAAAGGTACGGCACAGCACAGTGCCACACCGCAATGTCATATATCTTAGCACCCGCATAGGAAACTACACTGGTGCTAAGAGGTGAGTAGGAAGTGGGGAGGGGAAGGATGCACAGGGAAGGGGGCACTGGCCAGCAGCACTTGGGATGCACAAAACTCAGGCTTATACCAGAGAATTCAACCTGCGTTCCAAGCATCCTGATTGGCTAGCGCCCCCTTAAGAAAATATACACATAACAAAGTTAACACAACACCATCAACTTCTACCATACAATGAGAATCGAGGATCACAGTTCTCGAACCAATACTTGTACATCTTTTATTTTTGGAAAATAAACCTTTATAAAAACAGATCTCGATCACATTATTTACATTTGATAATTCAACTATGTTTACTCTACCGTTAGTCATGTCTTACGAATCAAAAAATCATGCAAAATAGTGTGGATTTATTTCCGTGCCCACTGGCCACTGCCTTTTTCCCAAAACTGACAACACTAATCTACCTTCTTTATACTCCTCACTTCCTCCCTTCAAACAAATCATTGACATTAAACAATCCTAAAATCGACTTTTAAAACTTCTGTACAAAGCCTGACTTCAAGAACCACGTGGAAGACAATACTGAATTGAGAAGCGTTCCTTCAGATCATGTGAAAACCTCATGCAATCAAAACAAACCTCAATGTAACCATAACCCAGCTGTGAACGCATCTCAGTGACACACTTTATATTCACAAAACAAAGTTACATAAAACAGATCTCAATCTCAATACACAAATGCAGAACGTTAAACCACCTTAATATATCCCCCTATAGATTTTAAGTGAATTTAAAAAGCTTGTATATATATATTTTTTAATGCTTTCTAAATTAACTTAAAATACTCCTCACCCCTAATTAGCAACCACAGTTATTGCCACATCTCAATCTATCATAGTGTTCTAATATTTACAATTCTTTTAGCCGTTCGCAAGCAGATCACGATCTCAGCAAAACGCTCGAAAAAACAAAATAAAACGACACTATCCCCAGGCCCCAAAGGTTCACCAATCATCCTTCCTTACCTTGATCACATGCACTGTGGCCTCAAAACTCCCGAATTCACACCCTTCATATTATTTTAGGGCACTTGCTAATGTAGATTCAGAACTTGAGTCTTAAATCACGTAATGGCGATCTTTCAGAACAAAAACCTTGGCAGCAGCAATGCATCATGGACTATATGACTAACTTTTTGTCTATAGGGACATCCCGCTCTGTGCCAAATGAACAAAAAAACTACTGGAAGGATGTGCGCCAAATCAACAAACGACTACATTCCCAACTTGTTTCTTATTTGTCGCAAATCCATCTTGAGGTTTGAGCTGTGTGCGTAAGCAAAAATTTTACATTTCCCTATGGGAAAAGGAATAGAAAAGTGAAAAACACACCCTTTACATGACCCTTTATATCTTTTGAACTGTAATACGGATTTGCACTAAAGTTTCCCGGGCTGGCGGGGATCAGGCCCCAATATGAGAATTCAAACACTGTGCTGATCCGTCCGACAGCTCAAACATTATTAACCATAGAATCTTCACTTTTCCTATGGATGACAGGTTGCATCTTTACTATAAGGCGGTTATCCCTGCCCTATAACATATATATGTATATATATATATATATATATATATATATATATATATATATATATGTTACACGGCCTGTAGTAGCAGCCGTGTAGTTATTGTTAAGTTGCTCAACCCGTAGGAAGAGCCCTTTTTGGGCGGCTTATAACTTCCCTGGACAAGCAAATCTTCACGAAACGTTGCAAATTAAGTATATGGCCCCGTCAGATTGATACTTCGAGGTTTCGTGCTGGCGGGGGCAAAGTAATAAGGGGAATCCCAAATTGTGTGGTTTTTTCCCATAGACGCAATTGAAAAAAAATATCTGCTCACACCTACAGCTGTAACCGATGGACGGATTTTCACCAAATTTGAGGCAGGAGCGGCTGCTTTCTCCCAAATGCGTGTTTTTGTAAATATGGTGTAAATCCATCCAGTATTTCCTTTTTTAAAAAGGTCAAAAAATATGTCCAAAAACATTCATGATATTTGGGATCAGTCTGTGGACTTACCTCCATGTTCGGTACGTGGACGGGCCGCTGATTAGTCCAGAGGGTGCCGTGGTGTCTGCAGACATCGGACGCACCCTCCAGGTGGATGGTGAAAAGTGTGAGGTGCGTCAGATTTTTCAAAGCGCCTGCTATGTTGGATTTTCAGTAAAAACATATTTAAAAACCCAGCACTGCACTTGTTAATCTAATGAAACAATCTCTGGGGAGGTGAGGAGTGATGAGGATATGGCCTTAAAAAGGCCAAAAAACTGGTGACTTTTCAACTCTGATGTCAACTGCGATGTCCTGTGAAGTTCGTGAAAATCTGTGCCTATTTCTGCATTACAGGGTTGGTGAAAAGCAGTTTTTTGGGCGGCTTATAACTTTTGTGCCACTCAATGAAACTGCATGACATTTTGGAATGTCATTCTAGAACTGTCTGTGAATGGTTCTGCAAAGTGTGGCGCTGTTTTGCCAAGAGAGAATAAAATTAGACGGATGTCCCAAAATATTTTAAAGGCCTATATATGTGGTGCCATTTGACGAATCTGGACAAAGGTTTGCAAAGAGATTTTAGAGCCAGTTATCAATGTTTTTGCAAAGATTGGTGGGATTTTGTCAAGAGGGGGCACAATTACAGGGGGGTCTCAATATTTTGAGATGGCTTATAACTTTGTTGCCGTTTGACGAATGTGGACAAACGTTTTCAGAAAGATTATAGACCCAATCTTCAATGTTTGTGCAAAGTTTGAATGGGGTTTGTCAAGTGGAGGCTAAGTTATATGACTATTTTCTGTACATACATTTTGACACTTTTCTAAAAATAAATATGGGCAGATTTGCAGCAAACTCGCGCAAGTAGCATTGACAAGGACCTGAAAGCATGGTTTTGCAAATGTGTCTGTGTTTTATTTTTTGAAAAGTGTCATAAGGTATGTACAAAAAATAGTGATATACCTTTGGTGAGTGAGGTATAGCCTGTGGCCATGGACAGTGGCCAGATTGTCTGGGTCATGACCCGGACAATCAGGCTACTGACCATGACCAAGAGGGACCAGCAAATGGGTTGAAGTGGGCATGGCCAACAGGAACCGGCTATGTGCTAAAGTTTTTCGAAATTGGGATAGGTTTGAATGGGAAATCAAATTCCACTTATGGGTACAGGTTGAAATGCTGGATGGAATCGCAGAAAATATGCACGTGGAGGGTCAGCAAGAACTTGAAAGCATGGTTTTGCAAATATGTCCTGTATTTAATTTTATGGAAAGTGTGAAAATGTAAGTACACAACAGAGTTATATAACATTGGTGTCTGGGCAATGGGCCTGGCTGTCAGCAAGAAGAAATGTGTACTGTAATTTGCTTATTGGGGCATGCGGCATGGCCGAAGTGGTAGGTTTGAATGGGAATAAATATTCAGCTTGCGGTTCCAGCCTGTAGTGGTGGATTAGATTACAACAAACCTGCGCAATGAGCATTAGCAAGGACCTTAAAGCATGTTTTTGGAAATATGTCTTGTGTTTTATTTTGCCAAAGTGTAAGAATGTAAGTAGAAAAACTAGTGATATACAATTGTGTCTGGCTAGTGGGCCTGGCCCTCGGCAAATGCAACGTGTATTCTGATTTGCTTATTGGTGAATGCGGCATGGCAAAAGCCCATGCCCCATAGATTTGAAGACTGACCATGGCTACTAGCTAAGAGCACTGGCCATTGGTTACATTGTTAGGGTTCTGGACACTGAGCTAGGATGCAGGGTAGGTGCAGTGAATAACAGGGGTGGTTTGGTTGGGCTGGGGTCATGGTTGAGCCTTATGCCGTAGGCAATTGAACGATGATTTGCATCCCCAGCATGCGCTACTGATAATGACAGACATAAGTATGTGTTGCAAAAAATATGTTCCTTAAAGTAAGTTTATAGTTCTTTCAATTATATGGATAGAGGAATTATTAATAACTTATATACAGGGATGTAACGCCATGAAACATTTTCACTTATAAAAACCTGTTAAATTGATAGAAAGAACTTTGCTACAGGGACAATACGGTTAAGATGCATCCCACCCTTGGGAGTCCTCTGCTCAAGTAGTTAGCTAGTGGCGTCCCACCTTGGCATCCCTTGGCATTTCCCTCCTGAGTTCTCATGAGCACTTGCCCATCCATACTGCCCCTTCTATTTATGTGCTTCTCTCACGGCACAATGCATATGTGCATTTATAGGAGCACTGTGTACAATTATTGTGTATAAGTAAGGGAAATAGATTAGGAAGTCTACTACTTCCTAAGAAAGGAACAACCTTTCTGAGAGCTGTGCGATGGTTGGATTTGGTGTGGCGGCGCATGGAACTGGTCCCGTAGGAGTACTGTCCAGGTAGTCTTTGGCAGAGTAAGTTGCACTCAGTATATTTCACTTTGGTAGCTTTAGCCTTTGGTACATTCCCAACAGTGGTAAATAACTGCCACACCCATGATTCTCTCTGGGTGCTACAGGTCGGCACTTCCTTTACCTCATCTTCTTGGTCCTCTTCATTGTATTTTGAAGTACTGCACTTCTTTTGTTGTGTAGGTCCTCCAGCTGGTGGTGGTGGCTCTTGGGGAGGAGGGATGGCAATAGCTGATGCCATTTTAAAGATAAATTGTAGTTTTGCTAATATTCTTCCAAGTATGTGCGTGTGCTAGATTGTTACTGCATAATGAGTAAGAATAGGTGTAGGAGCTGTACAAGGGTAAATTTTGAGCTTCAAAGTTCCTAGATCAGCTGAAAATGCAGTTCCGAACTGTTTGTGAAACATGGACCCGTTCACGAAGTGCTGACGCGTTTGCGAATGCGCGCGGTCATGTGACACTTTCCGAAAAGTCTGCGATTAAGTTAGACGTTTGCAGACGTTGGCAAACACAAAAACTGCAGAAAAAGTTGCAAATAGGTGGGGAATGGCAGAGTTTTAAGGTGAAACATTGTAAATTGGACAAAAACTTTGCTATGTTGGGGTAAGTATGATATTAGTAAGTTGTAGGAGATTAGCGTGCACTGGTAAAAACCCATGAAATTCACTGAAAAACCTTTGTTAAAGGGACTTCATGGTTAAGTTGCAGTACCAAAAACCTATGAAATTCACTGAAAAAACGTTGTTAAAGGGACGTTATGGTTAAGTTGCACTAATAAAAACCCATTAAATTCACTGAAAAAACATTGTTAAAGGGACGTCATGGTTACAAGTAAAACCGAAAACCCCCAGAAATGTGCTAGTTATGGTAAGATAAGCAACCATAACTCACACCACCACTGTGCACTGCTAAGGCTAACGCCCAGCACATGAAAGATGACATCACAAATATAATTGATGACATCACATATTAAATTAATTTTGATAAACAGTGCCTACAACGGGTTGAGTTTATAACGTTGGAAATAAGATAATAGGGGTGACTGGGAGACCTATCATGGACTACTTAATGTATTAAAGAATGTACTTATGTAAACAAATCATTATATTCTAGTGTTGTTGTTAATACAGGAACCTAATCGTACATACATATAGGTAATGGTTGCAGCATGCACCATAGCAATATAATATTTTTAATCTGGTAATTTCCGATAGTAAAATAATAAATGCTACCTTATGAAAGTTTTGAGTGATGTTAAACATGGAATAAATAGGTAATAATCGAAAAATTACCATGCACTTGTGTTAGTAGAAGAAATGCATATAAAAACACACAATGCATACATATTAGAGGCAAATACAGATAAACTAAAGTAAGGAAGAAAGAAACAACAGCACCAAAAAATGACAATAGCATTAGAGTTAATCATCATGCATGCTTTTTGCCCCTTGTATGTGCACGATGAGCTCAGATTAAACTCTAAGGAAAGTACTCTAAGAACATATAAAAAGGTTAATGTGTAGATATATGGCACCTTTTAAATTTTGGAAATTCTGACTGTCAGTAAAAACAAAAAACTAGCCTAATCATGTCAGTAAACAAAAACAAGTGGCAAGGCAAGAAATGCCAGAGTGAGACGCTGGAGAGCTGACGAATCCTACTACGGAAGAACCGTTGTACGAAAGGGGAAGCAAAGGCCCATGCAAGGTGGTGGCATGACCATGGCTGCTTCGTGATGGGTGAGAGGCCCAGCTAACAATGCTGAGAGCATCTGAGAAGGAAGTACTGCCAGCTCCCTGCTGCCCACTATGCAGAGGACACGCTACATCAGAGGAGCCGAGAATGCTACGCCGGCAAAAGCAGAAACAGAGAAGAGCCACCAAGAAGCCAAATACCTGAGTGCGCTCCGAGCCCTGCAAAGTTCTCCTCTGTCAGAAAAGGTACCGGGGAGAACGGGAGAGGTGGGAGGCCACCGGGGCAAGGTATTGAAGAGAGAGAAACCTCTCAAAGTCACAAGTATGAAGGTCGAACATTAAATTAACAGAATTGGAGCTATCGGAAACCAATACAAAGCATGACGGGCCAAGCTATTTGGGAAATATATAAGAAGTGGAAGCGAATACCCTGGGAGGACGGGAGAAGCCCCAGGTACTGATGCTTGAATAGAGGAGAGAGCCCACAGCAAATAAGTGGAACAAGTATTGTGAAAGCAGACTGTCAAGGGAATAAATTCATAAAAGAGAGAATCCAATACCAAGAACTCAGGAGAGGGGACTTATCATTTGGATTTAATTTAGGCTCGCCTAAATTGAATGTAGGCCAGTCCATCCAAGCAATAACACTTATCTGTGCTTTACCCATGATGCTTAGTCACTGTCCATCAAGGTTTGGCAACAATCAGGGCCGGCCCTAGGCGCAGGCACCCTAGGGTGCCATATCCTCTGCCACACTAACATGGAGGAGCCTTTACAAAGCTCCTTTGTGCTGGCGCGGCAGCCCCCGTGGTGCCCTATGTAAAATAAAAGGCTCCCCCCCATGCTGCTGCTCCAGTTGCGCCCTAAGTAAGTGAATTCTTATCCTAGCCCTGTGGGAGTAGCTTTTCACTTACTTTGGGCGCTACTGCCGCACCAGCAGGGTGGGCAGCTTTTCTATTACAGAGGGCGCCTGCTGCCATGCCATCTCGAGGGAGTCCTTCAAGGGCTTCCCCAAGCTGGCGTGGTGGAGGCACCCTATTTAAATAAAAAGTGCCCCTCTCTTGTGCTGGAGTCGGGGCGCTCCAGCACAGTAGCAGGGAGTTTTTCATATGAATAGGGCACCGCTGCCATGCCAGCCTGGCCAGCCTTTGAAAAGCACCCCTGAGCTGGTGTGGTGGCGTACCCTTATTTAAGTGAAAAGCTCCGTGCTCCAGTGGTGAAGCAGAAGCTTTTCAAATTAATAGAGGCTCGCTGCCACACCAGCATGGGGCAGCCTTTGAAAGGGTCCCCCATGCGAGTGTGGTGGCAGACCCCTATCCACACCAGTGCTGGAGCGAAAGCTTTTCACTTTAAAAGGGTCCTGCTGTTACACCAGCCAGGGGCGGCCTTTGAAAGGCTTCTCCGAGCTGGTGTGGTGGCGGTACCTTATTTAATTGAAAAGTTCCCCGTTCCTGTGTTGGAGAGGGGAGCTTTTCACTAAAATAGGGCGCTGCTGCCCAAAAATAAAATACTCTGGGCTCCCATTCACTTTGGGGGAATGGATGGGCAGGGCCGAGGGTCGTGGCCAAACCTGGCATTTTGCATCAAAGCACATTGCATTTCAGAAACATACGAATTTCTTATGTTCCCAAAATGCTCTTTGTGTTTATGCAAAATGCATGTTTGAAATGAAAAAAAATCGCCCACAATTTTAAATTTGATACATGTCTATGAAAGTGATTCAGCAAGAAATCCTTTTGCGTGAGTAATGTAAGTGGGGCTCTGCTGTTTTCATTGGTCACAATACTCATCCTAACAAAAAGATTTCTGTAAATTACAAGAAATATATTTGGGCATCTTTTGAACAAGATGAGAGGCTGGGTGTTTCTGCATTCAGTCTCAAAGCAAGTCTTCTGAAGCAGATCGGGGAGTTTGCTGGGTCAGCCCTGGTCCGCAGGATAGAAAATCTTTCTATGCTGTTGCCAGGAGATTGTTTTTTACATAGGGCGCCTCCCTGAGCTGGGGCGATGGTGGAGCCAGCCTCAATACATTTTTTGAAGCGTGGCTGGATTTTATTTACAAGTTTGTAATAGTGTTCAATAGCATAGATAAGTGTATTTGCCCCAGTAAAGCTGACAATTAGATAGGATTTGTGATTAGTTTGAAAGACAAGTATGTCATCTTATTTGCATCCCTCAGGTAAAGTGTCCACTGTATTGTACGTTTGCGTTACCCTTTAATATGTAATTAGAAGTGATGGGATTGCATTGGAGTGCTTGGTGATCTTGGGCAAAACTGTTCTGGGAATGTGTGTTTACTAGCAGTGACTTGCTTGACAAATTGAAACATCAATTTTGAATATATGTAGTGATGGGGCAAACATAATTATTGGGACTTACAATTAACCCAATTGTAAACATTTGTATATCAGTGCATGGTTTACTTTCAGAATTTTGCATTTTTTTCAACCCAGACCCACCAATAACTTGTGTGCCTGACTCCAAAGCCCACACATCTTTTTGTTTTGTTTTGACAGCAAGGCTGTAAACCTCTGGGCTGTGAAATCTGCCAACTTTAGATCACTGGAGGTCAATTCAAAGCTCTGTCATTGGCAGAAGCAGACTTCAGTAAAGCCATTTTATGGAGATGAAAGGCTCCCTTTGAATAGAAAAAAGTAATCATTTTAGTAAGTGATGACCGTTTTCCTCAATCTGCACTGCTTGCAGATTTTGTGACACTTTTGTGGCCTCAAGAGTTTTGGGGGTGGGTTTCGGGTCAAACCCGCGAGGGGGCAGGTCAGTTGACAGCTCTGATTGTCATTTGGCTAGACTTGTCCTACATTGAATGTAGGCCAGTCTACCCACATAATAACACTTGACTTTGCTTTACCCTTGATGCACAGTTACAGTGCAGCTTAACTGTGCATCAAGGGTAAAGCAAACATGAAATGTGTTGTCACTGGCCTACATCCAATTTAGGCCAGTCTAGCCAGCTTTCATTCTGTGGCATGGCATTTTTATACTGGCTGGCAGTCCTTATATTGGAATACTAACATATTGGTGCAGCATGCATGGCGATGTATGGGCACAGCCAGCATGAAAATATTGTATATACTAGCATGTGTTGGGGGCAGAGGCGTACTGAATATGCAGTGGGACATTGTGCTGGGCACTGTTGGCTACCCTACAGAATTGATTGCAAACTGTGTGGCTTTTTGTCCAATTTTTCACAGAAAGTGCTGTAAAATGCACCATTTTAACCCATTATTTAAAAATATGTTCTCATGGGGAGGAGACCTTCCCCGAACACTGCTGGTTTGGTTTGGGCTCCCTCGCTGCGACCGGTTGCTCACACATATTAGGCACATACATTTACACTCCACCAGTTCAAAAATTCACCAGCTGCCTCTGAGCTTCTCCTATCTAATATCTTTACAACGGTCCTGAGTCTGCTGCACATTACACCGCTCTGCATTAAGAGATCCATGCACATGTGAAACCACCACACTACCATGGTCATATTATCTAACGTTTGCACCGGTCCTAAAATCGAACAAATGCACTCAGCACCAGCCAACATGGATGGGGAACCTGTTTGGTCCAGTCACATATATTGTAAAGCGTAGAAACCTAGTTGTCCAGGTACCTCAAAGCAATCCGGTTGGGATGGTTGTATTCCAAGCTATATCACAATAATTATGCATCCTTTTATCATTGGATTCATTTGACAATTCCAAGTTGTGGAACATTCACAGTTCTTGCATTTTTGTATTAAAAAAAGTCTTTGCAATTATTTCTCATGTTGGCATCTCTCTGGCTAACTCGAACTGTTTTAACCTGTTATCAGTCCACTCACATTGGCACAGAGAGCTGAAATGTGATTGACTCCCCCTCTGCCCCCTCGCCCCCTCACCGAGAGACAACCAAAAGAAAAAAAGTATGTAAGCCATTGTTTTTTCTCATTAGAGGACTTTTCACGTTGTTGACTAATTTGTATCACTTGGGGCCTGAGTAGTGGAAACCCTAATGTGAACCCCCTGTTCTCTGTGCCTCTGGAAACAGAGGTGGCACTTTGGGGGTTGCTCTTGTTGCCCGTATGGGTGGAACCAGACTGATACGCAAATGCACCTTCTACTTGGGTACGGCACAGAGATCGAAACATGCACAGAAAGCGAAACATGGGTCTGGGGTTCTCTCCGGGTGATCTCAGCCCATAGAAAAAGCTATTTCAGCTTTTGTTTGTTCTCAGTAGAGGATTTCTCAAAATGGTGGCTGATGGTTATAATTTATGTATCACAGGTGGTCTCCTCTGAACTTAATTCACACTGAGGTTGTCACGATCTTATGAACCTATCGGGTGCTACCCTGTACTGGCGATTCATTCATGTTCGTACAGAGGCCTCATGGGAATTTCACATACTGTGAATGACAGGTTTTAAAGAGATTGTTGGATAATAAAGAGATACTCTTTAAACCAGCTGATGAAGCGGTACCCTGGTATTGATGAATAAGACTGATTATTTGAGGGAAATAGATAACCAACGCAGCAATGGAGAGACCTACATGGAGATTTCATTTGTCTACACTGAAAAAGTGAGGCAGTTCATCGAGGGAGTTTTGAATGAGGCTGAAAGTAATGGTCTCATTTCGGAACACACTAAACCTTTTCTCAATAAATTACACCATTGATGCCTGTAATGTATATCTTACCTAAGACAAGAGTCTTGTGATTCTCCCAGAGAGGCCAATTATTGTGGCTACGCAGAGTTTGTTGATACCGTTAGCCCAATACTTGGATACAGTCATCCAACCTTTGATCCAGACTAGTCCTACTTACATCAGAGACACAGGCCATTTGTTGACCAAGCTGTGGGATATTGAGTTTGTCCAGAGACATTTTATTTACAATGGATGTGACAAGCCTCTAGACAAATATTGTGCATGAGGCACTGTTGGCTTCAGACACCTGTATGGCCAACATGGTCTTCGTGTTAACCATTTTTAAGACTGTTTTGTCCAATCATTTTTTTAGTTTTGATGAACGTTCTTTCCTGCAGGTCTCAGGGACTTCGTTGGGTGCCCCTATGGTCCTGAGTTACAACAATGCATTCATGCTGTACCTGGAGACAGAGAATGTCTTACATTCCGGTAAGATGGAAGCAAAATCTGACATGATATGTTAGGTACATTGATGACATTTTTGGTGTATGAAAGGGACGTTTTCATGAATTGCAAAATGTCTTTGAGTTCATGAATCAAGTACCACCACACATTAAGGTCACCACTACGTACAGCTATACTTAGATTTACTTTCTGGATGCTGAAGTGTATTGTGAAAATGGTGAACTTGAGATGACTATTTTCTCAAAAACTACAGGCAGAAATAGCTTGCTTCTTCCAACGAACTTCCATCTGAAGAGAACACTTGAAAGTATGCCCTTTAGTCAATTCTTAAGATACAGACAAATCATTTCGAATCAAGAGGAATATAGGGAGCAGTCAAATAGATTGAAGAAAACATTTGTGAGCAGGCAATACAAACCAGAGTTGAGTCAGTTGCTTGAGCAGACCTCACGTGAGTCGTTACTGGCACCTAAAACTGACAAAACGAATCCTTTGCTAGTCTATGTCACTACAATACAAAACGAATCCGTTGCTAGTCTATGTTACTACAATACAGAGTCCAGCAATCCGACAGATAGTGAGGAGCAACTGTCATATTTTGAGATTAGACCCAAAGTTGGATAGGTTATTTGCAGTTCCTCCAGTCTTTGCGTACAGGAAAAGTAAAGCCCTAAAAAGTTACCTTGTGAAGGTCGATCAGGATCAGAGAAACTCAGGTAGAGTTGTACATACAGGAACTCAACCCTGTAATAATTGACAGCATTGTGGCAATATTATCAGTGGTAAAGTGATAGCTCATCCATATTCAGGGAAGAAAATGTTACTGAAACATTCATGTAGCTGTGACGCGATGAATGTTGTGCATGGCTTAAAGTGTCCATGTGGAAGTATCTACGTTGGTATTACCACGCGCAAAGCCAAAACTAGTTTGACGGAACATACGTCCCACTAGACAGAGCAGTTAATGGTGAGGGATCCTGGGAGCCATATTCTAAAACATCTGGAGAGCCACAGGTTGCAGAACCCTTCCTTAGAATGAGCATTGACGTAGTCACTTGAGCCCAACGTCCTCTCCCCACTTTCATCACAAAAGGAACTTCTGACACATATACAGGACTATGCTTTGTTTCATTATGAAGTTTCTCTTCGAGAGCTCTGTCAGGTTTCTGCCAGTAAATTCAGTCACTTGGTTTCTGCCAGTAAATTCAAAGATGAAGAACAGATTGGTAGAAGTGGATTAGCACATGTCGAAGCATTCTACATAAAATATGCGGCTTCAAGCAGATTTTGTCTCTTCTCTGAGGGACAAATGCATCCGGGAGAGCAAACGGGATCAGCAGAAGAATACAGCTACACGAGCTTGAGAACTTCAGGAACCCGGGAGAGCTTAGCAGGTAAATAGACAGCCTAATGCAAAGGCAACCAAGTGGCATGACAACCGAGGAGCTCTCTTAGGGAGAATAGGCAGACATGCGAAAAAGCACAGCAGCTGCCCTTACATCAGTTATTTACAAATTACAACGCATGACTAGTCACAACAGCAACTTCCCTGTAAGCAACAGTATGCAATTTCTATCCCATCACCAACCAACCTTGGTGCACACCGCGTTTATCTCATTGTTAAGCGGAAAACCTGTCTAGTTCCCTCTGGGACCCCTGCAAAAGATTTAGGCTTACAGGTGTTGGCAGTAAACCCACTTGGTAGCTGTCTGTACCACACAGATTCACCTGGTAGCTGTGGCTGAGCAGTCAGACCTCTCTCAAGAAAAGTTAGGCAGCATGTGGAGTATACAAAATAGGGCAATTTACACAGTAGAACAAGCAAACACGGAACAGAGCTTGGGTTTAAAGATGTATAGGTATTTATTTATAACGACACATCTATGAAAAACACTCTGGCACTAATACGGCAAACAACTTCAATTACAATTACTATAAGTAAATCAATCCCCCTAACAATAGTTCGACAAGTCTAGGTTCAACAGCACCACTTATTTGCAGACAGAGGTGAATGCTTTAACCTAGATGGCACTCTAGTATTCGTTAGGATGGGAGAGAAAAGGCAGGGTATGAAATCAACTCGTTACCAACACTTTTACGAACAAATGCAAGGCAAGTAAGGCAGGGTCTACTGTAGATCGCAAAGTCCAGAGGCCAGGCCCACTCGGAGAGAGGCAAGGCAATATGTCCCAAAAAGTATCACAGTGGAAATGCACTTCGAGTCTTTGTCGCAAATGGTTATCGAAAGATTGGACCAGTTCAGAACAGAAAGTTAAGAAAGCTTGGAGGCGACCCAATGGAGAGGCGAGGATTAAGACACCTCACGCTAACCGTCACAAGGGAAGCCAGGCGGACATGGTACCTTGTATGTGGAGAGACAGCTCCGGCGGGGGCAGTTGTTCCTGGTGGTGGATGCAAGTCGGGGCTTTGCCAAGAGAAGAGATGATCTCGTCGTCGAAGGAAAGTTGAAGATCGTTGCACCACCAGGGAAGAGACCAGCCTCGGAGTGCTCCGTCACAAGGCACCACCTTTTGGTCGCAGTATGGGCTAGTGGCTATCCGGTTGCCGGGGTGCTCAGCACGGGCAATTCGACCACTACGCCCTAGAAGCGAAGAAAAAGCAAAGGGGACTGGTTGTGCCCACCAGTCAGGGGAAGAAGACTCTCCGGCGGGGAGTTCTCCTCTGTCGTCGGGAAGTGGTGAGTCGGTTCAGCAGGGCTCCACCGGAGGTGTCGTCGTTGCAGGTTGGCTCAGCTTTACCCTTGTCGGATTCTTAGGTCCTGTGGCGACTTCTGAAGATCCAGTCCCAAAAGCCCTGCTTTTATGCAGAAAACCCCCATTCATTCAGCCTAGCTGTCAATCAAAACACGCTGAGTGGTGAGCGGGGTGGCTCACCACTTGGGCCAATCACACCAGAGTGCGACTTGAGTTGGCAAGGCAACTCAGTCCAGGGTGCCTAAACCCCCTCCCACAGCCCCTGTGGTACCCAGACAGAATGGCACCACTTTGGAGGGCCTCTGTGCAGAAGCCCGCCAAAAGTGGAACAAAGGGCTCAACCTTTGGTTTAGGAGTTACAGAGACGAACACAGACGCCATTTTAAAAACCGAGTTCTGGCAGAAAATACCAACCGATAGATTTGTTTAAGACAAATAAACCGGTGGTATGTTAGAGACTAACGAGAAAAAGTATTAGCCTCCAACAATAGGAAGAATCCCATAGAGTTATATTCGGGGTCGAATATAACAAGTAGTTTCCACTGCCACCAGCCAAAACTCGACAAGGGGGGACGGGACAGTGCCCCCTCGAATAACAGACCCAGGGGTAATCGAATTACCCCTACCAGTACGTCCACAATAGGATGGTTTGTACTAGTTCTGTTAGTAAATTTAGGTCTAGTAAAGCCAATGGTGACTTTACATGCCCTGGGAGACAGTAGTCAGTCCCAGGATATGGAGTCTATGGTGGGGGTCCTCTAGGACGCCCAAGTGTTACGGCACGGAGGGTGCGGTGTAACACACATAGCAAAACATATGAGACCCTATGGAGTAAAAGACCCCATAGCCCATAGAACACATTGGGCCTCATTACGACTCAGGCGGTAAGGGGTTTACGGCAGCGTTAACAGCGCCGACCCTTACCGCCTGAGTACGAGGTCCCTTAGTGCCATGGCGCTTTTAACACCTGCTTTTAGCAGGTGTTAAAATCCATGGCGCTAAGGGACCATGGAGTTAATTACGCCACCGTAATTTACGGTGGCGTAATTAACGCCTTCCCCACTCCCATTATGCCCTATGGGGCAAAAATGGGAATGGGGAAGGGTAAATGGGGATTGGGGACTTACCGCCCCGCCAAGGTCGGAATGGGGCGGTAAGTCCGCCAACCACCATGGCGTAAACATAGTTTACGCCATGGTGGTAAAGTCACGGCCCAGGCGGTAACTTACCGCCTGGGTCGTAATGAGGCCCATTGACATTTAAAGGAATTAACCACATTCATGTCCAAGAGTGGGAGAAAAGAGTCTCACTCTTGGCAGGATGGAAAAAAACAAACTCCAGAAATCCAGCAAAGCTGCTGGGGGACTCACTAGGTTAGGAAATTCAGCCTAAACAGAGAATTCTCCCTAACACTCGCCCCGCCCCCCAGACTAAGGGACAGGAGGATTTAATCCACTCCTGGATGAATCTCATACCTCTAGTCGATGACATACATCCTAGAGAGACCATCAGCATTTTGGTGGTGACACCCTGACCTGTGCTCAATGGTAAAATCAAACTCTTGCAGGAAGATCGACCATCTCAGTAGTTTTGGGTTTTCCCCTTTCATTTGCATTAACCATCTCAAGGGTTGGTGGTCAGTCTGAATGACAAAAGTAGAACCATACAAGTATGGCCTAGACTTCTTCAGAGTCCACACGATAGCAAAGCACTCTCTTTCGATTGTTGCCCACCTTGTTTCAGGATCCTTCAGCTTGCGGCTGATGAAGCAAACGGGGTGCTTCCTACCTTTCCCATCCAGTTGACTGAGTATGGCACCTATTCCTACATTTGAAGCATCTGTCTGCACAATGAAAGTTTGGCGGTAATCAGGAGCTCTGAGTACTGGGGCTTGGCAAAGAGCCTTTTTCAGGTTTTCAAAAGCCTGATTGCACTCCTCGTTCCATCTAACCTTTTTAGGAAATTTGGGCGAGGAGATGACATTCAGTGGAGAAGCTATGGTCCCATAGTTCTCAATGAAATTCCTGTAATACCCAGTGAGGCCTAAGAAGGCTCTCACCTGGGTCTGAGTAATAGGTGTTGTCCAATTTTGCACAGCTTCAATCTTACTGAGCAAAGGCCTTATTTCTCCACCTCCTACCTCATGTCCAAGACAGACTACCTTACGCTGTGCAATTTGGCATTTACTCGCCTTTATGGTCAGATTGGATCGTCCAAGAGCCTGCAAAACATCTCTTAGATGGGTTACATGTTCTTCCCAGGAATTGCTGAACACTGCTATGTCATCCAAGTATACCATGCAGAAGTCCTCCATCCCATTCAGAACCTGGTTTACCATCCGTTGAAATGTAGCAGGTGCATTCTTCAATCCGAAAGGCATTACCTTAAACTGGTATAAGCCAACGGGGATAGAAAATGCAGTTTTCTCCTTGGCATGGTCTGTCAGGGCTATTTGCCAATAGCCTGACGTCAAGTCAAATGTGCTGAGGAACTTGGCGGCGCCAAGTTTATCCACCAACTCATCTGTTCTTGGCAAAGGTTAGGCATCAGTCTTGGTGACTGCATTAAGAGCTCTATAATCCACGCAGAATCTAAGTTCTTTAGATCCGGCCTTTAGCACTAACACAACTGGGCTAGACCATGGACTAGTAGAAGGCTCTATTACCCCGAGATCAAGCATCTTGCTGACCTCACCTTTGATGTGGGTTCGTACGTTTTCTGACATTCGGTATGCTCTGCTTTTGACTGGCAGACAGTCACCAGTGAGTATGTCATGCTGGCCCCAAGGGGTCAAGCCTGGCGAAAGTGAGAACAGAGAGGCAAACTGATTCAACATAGATTTGCACTCTTCTTGTTGCTCAGGTGTCAGATTTGAAGAGAGATTTACTCCTTCAATTTTTTCATCTAAAGGTAAGCCTCTGAGGAGATCCGGAAGAGCTTCACTCTCTTCTTCTTCCTCGGATGATGCTAGAAGCAATGCTCCTACATTAGGTCTCGAGACATATGCTTTGAGTCGGTTGGTGTGGAAGACTGTTGGAGCCTCCTTGGGATTGCCCAAGTCCACCAGATAGTTGACCTCTCCGAGTTTACCCACAACTCTGAAGGGTCCCATCAATTTGTCTTGCAAGGCCCTCTGCCTTGTTGGGATCATAACGAGAACTAGCTGGTCTTGAGTGAACTCAACCATGTTAGCCTTTTGATCATGCCAGTGCTTGACCAATGATTGTCCAGTTTTCAAGTTATCGCTTGCTTCTGTCATCATGTGCGACATTCTCCTCCGGAGACCTATCACGTAGTCGGTCACTCTGACTGGCTTGGGGGAAGGAGCACTCTCCAACCCCTCCTTAATCAAGGCCAATGGACCTCTGACGGATGACCACAGAGGAGCTCAAAGGGAGAATAACCTACTCCCTCCTGAGGGACTTCTCTAGAAGCAAAGAGAAGGCATGGCAGTAAAAGGTCCCACGTTCATTTAAGGGGTTCTTCTAAAGCACCTATCATGCTCTTCATGGTTCGGTTGAACCGTTCTACCAACCCATTGGTTTGGGGGTGGTAGGCTGTTGAGAACTTGTAAGTAACTCCACAGGTTTTCCACATGGCTTTCATGTAGTGGGACATAAAGTTTGACCCCCTGTCAGAGATTACTTTCTTAGGAAACCCGACCCTGGTAAAAATACCAAGGAGGGCCTTAGCCACAGCCGGAGCTGTAACAGTCCTCATAGGAATTGCCTCAGGATGCCTAGTAGCATGGTCTACTACAACAAGTATAAACCTGTTGCCTGAGGAGGTTGGAGGATCAAGGGGACCAACAATGTCAATCCCTACTCTCTCAAATGGGACCCCCACAACTGGGAGAGGCACTAACGGTGCCACATTCTTGGCGCCAACCTTACCAGAGGTCTGGCAGGTGTGGCAGCTCCTGCAGTGTTTTTCTACTTCGGCCCCCATCTTTGGCCAATAAAAGTAGAGAGATAGCCTTTCCTTAGTCTTCTTGAAACTCAAGTGACCAGCCAAAGGAATCTCTTGAGCTAACTGCAAGAACTGTGGTCTGTTCTCTAGGGGTACTACAAGTCGTTTGTAGTCTCCAGGTGCAGACTCGGTCGGTTCACTGTAGAAGAGGCCATCTTCCCAGTGCAACCTGTATTTCCCAGGCTCTTGCCCTTCAGCCTGAGCTTCTGCCTGGTGGCGAAGACCTTCCAGAGTTGGACATTCCCTCTGTCCCTTAATGAAGTCTGCCCTGTTGGGTCCACCTTCTGCCAGTAACGACTGCAGCTCAGGATGGTCAACAGGATCCAGATCTCCAATGAGTTCCTGGCCTTCCATTAGCTCTTCTTTAGAGTCTAATTCTACCACACAGGGTTGTACCGCCCTCTCAGCCGCAGCTGGAGGTGGAGTTATGGGAGTAACTTTGGACAACCGCGGGGAAGTCCTCGTTGGCTGCACTGAAATGCTGGCTGCTGGTTTCGGTATAGAAGTCTTAGGTTTCCCTTTCGCTTCTGATTTCTTGGAGACAGCAGCTGACAATTCCAGTGGAGCAGGAGTGATTTCTTTCTTCATCATCTCCTGGAGAGTTCTTCGCATGGTTCTCTCCCTTGCAGATCTGGTTAGCTCCTGTAACCGTTTACTAGGAGGTCTGGGGGTATGCGACACAACTCCGAGAGTTTTTAAATCGTTACCTAACAGAACGCGTCCTGGTACCTCACTTCTTATGCTGACAGGTATCTTCACAGTCATGTCATTACACTGGATGAGAACTGGTAATTGGGGAAGCATCTGCACAGGCCCTCCAGCTAACTTGTTGGGTGCCTTAGCAACATCCTCAGCCTGAAAAAATGATTTATCCACCACAGTTATGCTGGCCCCAGTGTCCCTAATGGCAGGAGTCTCCTGACCATTCACCTCGACACTGTCCTTATAATACTCTTTAGTATTATCGGGAATAGAATTATAGACATCTAAATTCTGTTGTTCCCATAACCCCAGAGATACTAAAGAAACACTGGCTGAGACTCCAATGGGTTCATCAGCCAGCAGTAGAAAGTTTCCACTTGCCATTTGGACTTCCTCCTCTGGAGCGAAGGCTAAGGAGACAAGCTGGACCCCTGAAGGTTTACCCTTACATCTGGGATCTCCTTTCACGTGGTCAGTCGAGCCACCCACAAACAAAGCATTTACCAAATGCTTTCTGGAATGGTGGCTTGTTCTGGCCTCCTTCCGGTTTGGCACCAGAAGGCACACTATTCTGCTGTGGTTTTCCTTGTGGCTTACCCTTCTGGTTTTGTTTGGGGCCCTCTTTGGAATTTGAGTTATTATAATTCTCTTTTGACTCTTTTTTAGGCTGCTTTCCCTCATCCTTTTTCTGAGTTGCCCCAGAATCCTTATGAGTAGCCCTGTTGGCAACCCACAGGTCAGCAGCCTTAGCTAGCTTCCTGGAATCCAATTCCTTCGAATCAGCCAAGTGCTGTCTGAGCTCAGGAGAACAGGCATCATAAATAGACTCCAACATAAACAGATTCTTCATACCCTCATAAGTGTTCACTTTATAACCCTTAATCCATCCCTCTAAGTTTTTCAACCCTTCACTCACCCAGGTAGAGCAAGGGGTACCGTCATGCTTTTTGATTTTTCTAAACCTCTTAAAATACTGGGAAGGGGTCTTCCCGAATCTAGCTATCAAAGCTAGTTTCACACTTTCGTAATCCTTCTTATCCGCCTCCCCCAACTCCATTACCACATCAGTCACAACAGGGGGGAGCCTAGAGAACAACCAGGGAAGTAACTCATTCCCGGCGATGTCCTGGAGCCCATGATTGTACTCAAACAGTTTTAACCAATCCAAAACATCCAATCTCGGTTCATACATACCCACTAATTCCTTCGGCATCCGGGGTCTTTTGGGACTGGAGCTTCTAGAGGAACCAGAGGAGAGAGAAGCATTTTCCACAGACAACTTTTTCATCTCTAACTCGTGATTAAGTTCTATTTCTCTGAGCCTTAACTCAGCTTGCTTCTGCTCAGCCTGGGCATTCATCCGTCTGAACTCTAGCTCTTGGTTTCTTTCAGATTGAGCCAAAAACCGTTTGTATTCTAATTCGAGCTTCATTTTTTCAAGTTCAAAATAAGCAGGGTTACATGTGGGACCTGGTATGGGCCCCGTAGGTACAGTAGGTAAGGCAGACAGAGGCTCAGCGTGGTTAACCTCATTAGGTTCACTTTCCTCTTCTGACTCATTATCAAGACTTTGATTCAGATCAATACCATCACTGTTTTCTACATTCGCTGGAGAAGTTGGTTCCTCTGAACCGGTACCCAGACTTTGGTTTTCCAGCAATCTCGCTATCAGTTCTACTTTCTTGCCTCTTACAGAAAGATTCTCTTGTCTACAGAGAGCTCTCAGACTCTCGGTATTTTCGCCTGACAAGGACTCTTGACTGTAAACTTCCATAGTAGACATGTTTTTTGAAAGTTGCTTTTTAGTGCTAAGCTTTGTGGTTAGTTATCCTAAAGTGTTGAAAAGCACTCTAAACTGTATAATCGATACAAATCGCACCGCTGTACACCAGTGTTAAGCGGAAAACCTGTGCAGTTCCCTCTGGGACCACTGCAAAAGATTTAGGCTTACAGGTGTTGGCAGTAAACCCACTTGGTAGCTGTCTGTACCACACAGATTCACCTGGTAGCTGTGGCTGAGCAGTCAGACCTCTCTCAAGAAAAGTTAGGCAGAATGTGGAGTATACAAAATAGGGCAATTTACACAGTAGAACAAGCAAACACGGAACAGAGCTTGGGTGTAAAGATATATAGGTATGTATTTATAACAACACATCTATGAAAAACACTCTGGCACTAATATGGCAAACAACTTCAATTACAATTACTATAAGTAAATCAATCCCCCTAACAATAGTTCGACAAGTCTAGGTTCAACAGCACCACTTATTTGCAGACAGAGGTGAATGCTTTAACCTAGATGGCACTCTAGTATTCATTAGGATGAGAGAGAAAAGGCAGGGTATGGAATCAACTAGGTACCAACACTTTTACGAACAAATGCAAGGCAAGTAAGGCAGGGTCTACTGTAGATCGCAAAGTCCAGAGCCCAGGCCCACTCGGAGAGAGGCAAGGCGATATGTCCCAAAAAGTATCACAGTGGAAATGCACTTCGAGTCTTTGTCGCAAATGGTTATCGAAAGATTGGACCAGTTCAGAACAGAAAGTTAAGCAAGCTTGGAGGCGACCCAATGGAGAGGCGAGGATTAAGACACCTCACGCTAACCGTCACAAGGGAAGCCAGGCGGACATGGTACCTTGTATGTGGAGAGACAGCTCCGGCGGGGGCAGTTGTTCCTGGTGGTGGATGCAAGTCGGGGCTTTGCCAAAAGAGATGATCTTGTCGTCGAAGGAAAGTTGAAGATCGTTGCACCACCAGGGAAGAGACCAGCCTCGGAGTGCTCCGTCACAAGGCACCACCTTTTGGTCGCAGTATGGGCTAGTGGCTATCCGGTTGCCGGGGTGCTCAGCACGGGCAATTCGACCACTACGCCCTGGAAGCGAAGAAAAAGCAAAGGGGACTGGTTGTGCCCACCAGTGAGGGGAAGAAGACTCTCCGGCGGGGAGTTCTCCTCTGTCGTCGGGAAGTGGTGAGTCGGTTCAGCAGGGCTCCACCGGAGGTGTCGTCATTGCAGGTCGGCTTAGCTTTACCCTCGTCGGATTCTTAGGTCCTGTGGCGACTTCTGAAGATCCAGTCCCAAAAGCCCTGCTTTTATGCAGAAAACCCCCATTCATTCAGCCTAGCTGTCAATCAACACACGCTAAGTGGTGAGCGGGGTGGCTCACCACTTGGGCCAATCACACCAGAGTGCGACTTGAGTTGGCAAGGCAACTCAGTCCAGGGTGCCTAAACCCCTCCCACACCCCTTGTGGTACCCAGACAGAATGGCACCACTTTGGAGGGCCTCTGTACAGAAGCCCGCCAAAAGTGGAACAAAGGGCTCAACCTTTGGTTTAGGAGTTACAGAGACGAACACAGATGCCATTTTAAAAACCGAGTTCTGGCAGAAAATACCAACCGATAGATTTGTTTAAGACAAATAAACCGGTGGTATGTTAGAGACTAACAAGAAAAAGTATTAACCTCCAACAATGGGAAGAATCCCATAGAGTTATATTCGGGGTCGAATATAACAAGTAGTTTCCACTGCCACCAGCCAAAACTCGACGAGGGGGGATGGGACAGTGCCCCCTCGAATAACAGACCCAGGGGTAATCGAATTACCCCTACCAGTACGTCCATAATAGGATGGTTTGTACTAGTTCTGTTAGTAAATTTAGGTCTAGTAAAGCCAATGGTGACTTTACATGCCCTGGGAGACAGTAGTCAGTCCCAGGGTATGGAGTCTATGGTGGGGGTCCTCTAGGACGCCCCGGTGTTACGGCACGGAGGGTGCGGTGTAACACACATAGCAAAACATATGAGACCCTATTGAGTAAAAGACCCCATAGCCCATAGAACACATTGACATTTAAAGGAATTAACCACATTCATGTCCAAGAGTGGGAGAAAAGAGTCTCACTCTTGGCAGGATGGAAGAAAACAAACTCCAGAAATCCAGCAAAGCTGCTGGGGGATTCACTAGGTTAGGAAATTCAGCCTAAACAGAGAATTCTCCCTAACACTCATATTTAGTGATTTTGATTATCCCTGACTGGTTTATCTGACTTTCCCGTATCAGCGCTTATCAGATGCAAATATCCATAGCACCCATGAGAAACTCTAGGTCCCTGTGCCAGCCTGCCCACTCGTATTGGCCTCTGGCATCCACTGATTGTTATCAGCCTTTATATCATTCCCTACAGGGAACTGGAGTGTAAATCCCATACAGAGTGAAACAGCCAGACACCACCCCTGCTCCCATGTATGGGCTGTTTGGGAATGGTGTCTGAGATTCCAGCTTGAATCCACAGGCGAGAGAAAGCCTGGGAAGAAGCCCTCACTACCTTAGCCTGGAAACCAGCTTGTGAATGGGTGGCTATAAAAGGTTTGGAAGTATGCAACCTTGAAATTGAGCGCTGGGTTACTCCCTCAATTCCAATCATCTATTTAATCCAGACTTTGCATCTTTGCCATGTCAAATCTGGGAACAAGTCCCATACACAGAAGAACCTAAATACAAATAATAAGAACACACAGGTGGTGCCTGCCCTCATCAAAGAACTGCTCTGATGTCAAAGCTCTATGTAGTATCTGCAGACACTGGATCAAAGGGAGCTGAATCAAGAACTGCCATTCCTTGACCCAATAAACCAAGCCAAGTCACATTCCCTCAAGGATCCTCTCCTTCCAGAAGCCTTAATCACCCACCCTGTCACAGTGGTGTGGAAGGTTGCCAGAGCAATGCCAGTGGTTCAGATTCATTCAAAACCTTACAAACATCACTTTTTTGGTGTTAGTGTGTCTCCCTATGCCAGAGAGGGTATGCCTTAGAGGTGGGTCCCTTGAGCGCTGTGCCCTAGGGAACCAAGATGCACCTCACACAGGAGGTCCAAAAAGGCTGAAACATGTCTCGGCTTGCTTGTGTTTCTGTGCAGAGGGGACCTGGTCTAGCAGTTCGTGCAGGGCTGCTCCCATTGGTGGCAGAACCTGACTGATTTGCATATGGCTGGACCTATTTTGCAATGGCGCAGATGTGCTAAAAAAACAGTGGTGTGGATGGTTGCATAGAGCAATGCCAGTGCCAGTTCATTAAAAACCTTCCACCCATCACTTTTTGGGTTTTAGTTTGCCACCCTGTCACCTGTCATGAAGAGGAAGGTGTACCTTATACTAACAGCACTGGCAATTGAGGGAATCTAAGGCATGTGATAACTACCTGAAATAAAGAACAAGTTGCTGGGAATTTGAAAAGTCCATTTCCTACCCGGACTGCCCCACTGCATACTGTCTTCATCCCCCAGAACCAGAGCTGTATCTTTAGCGAACCAGACCGAAGCAATGTAACCCCACACCAATTGTTCTTCTCTCCTCTTTGCGACGTCCCGTTGGCGCTATTGCCAATGAAAAGGCATCATCTGCAGATTATAGCATCCCGATCTTCTCACCGTTAATGCAATGGGCGTCTGCAGCTGAATCACATTAATGTATCTTATTTAGTGCCCTTGTGGTGTAAATTACATTTAAATTGGTGAAACTACAATAAATGTAAAGATTCATATTATCGAGCACCAGAGCAATATTAGCAACCAACATTTAATTCAAGTTTGACCTAACCCATGCTCTTTGCACTTCCTCAGATAATGAGTGTGACATCATCCCCCAGTAACAGCTAGGAGTGTGTGGTTGCCTCTTTCTAGAGGTAGGTTTCGGGGCAGCGTAGTATGTTCTAGAAGCTGGATGTGGTGACCCGGCCTGGGGGAATGTCACGATAATAAGGGAAGAATACAGGTTAGAGCCCAGAGAGGATGGTCTAGTTGTTGAAGGTGCCTAGAGGGCGCGTTTCAGAGGGAGGATTCCTGAATCTGGGGCATTTTCGAGTAGGGCACACATGCAGTGTTTGTGACTGAAGGCTTCCTGCTTCACGAATACCCAGGGACCCTTCCCTGCCACAGCTGGAAGGGGTTCCCTCGAATGTTCAATCCCTAAAAAAACGAAGTCATCAATATGATCACCATGTGCAGCTACCCTAAGGGAGTGACTGTCAGAGATTAGTTCTGGCTGAGCCTCAGGTGGGATTCTGGATCCTGGGAGAATCAAAGGACAAAGAAGGAAAGCTGAGACCCAGGCAAGGAAAGGGATTTATGTCCCCAGCCTCGCTATAATGAGTCTTGCATGGCCCGCATGAAAATAGTAGTGAATGTATTGATAATGTGTTTACCCTTGTATGGGACTTTCCTACTTCTATCAGACTAGTCCTCCGACAGGGGACTGCATGAGGCCGTTCTCTTTACCGACGAGCCCACCCACAGCAGTCTGCATATGCCTGTGTCCTTTTCCTACACTTTGGCAATTATCTGCCACCGAGATTCCCCACTTTACTGCCTGTGTGTATACTTGATTCAATCAGACCTCCCAACGAGATCCAGTGTGTTTTTTAACAGTAATAATAGAATTCCTGGTAATTAAAAAGAACTCTAGAGGGACCATGCAATGCAACTCAACCCCAAAATGAGGAAGAACCATGTACATAATATCAATAATATGAATCTTTAATTTCTTTTCCAGATGTACAATAGCTAGTGTTCATAGTCCCAAACAAAAGAGAATTCCTAAAGAGATGTGTGATAAATACATTATTTTGGATTCAGAACTTGGGTGTATTAAATGTGTCCACTTAGTGTTTGTGCATTAATTTATTGTGTAAATTGATACATACGTATCTAGTATTTTGAAGATACTAATCAGTGTTGTTATCTGTGATGCCATGAAAGTGCTCATGACCTGCGCATGGGGGGGGAAGGGGGGGGGCTGAGGGTTATGGTGGTGTAGCCGACCTCTTTGTTGTGTTAAACCAGAACCTTAATGACACTTTAACTAAAGCTTTTCACAGAATTTCAAGGATTGTGGAGTATTGCTTTGTTTGAATTTAATTGTCTCTTAGCTAAAGTTGTTCACTGAATTTGAAGGGTTTTCTTATACTAAATCTCCCTTTCATCTTCAAATTTCAACCAATTGGGGGGCGCTCGAGAGCAGCGCCAAGATTGCAGCTCTAATGTGAGCTCCGGCTTGCCTGGCCATTAATCCAGCAAACATCCTGTCCCATCGATAGCTATGCATCTATGAAATTGTGTGTAGTGCGACTGATGCTTGCAGCGATTGACAGATAAGCTTGTGAGGCCCTTGCTTGCTCCGGTGGGCTATTATCGCTGCATCCTGCTGATGTGTCCTGCTGGTGTGCGCAGGCCTGGGCTCGGCCTCTGTCCTGGGCTGGAGCTGCCGTGTTGCCGCTGCTGAGGCGTGGCCTCCTGTGGAGTTCGTCTCTGCTACTAATCTGACACGGAGGATGGTACATAGCCCCAGGCCTTTGCCAGGTGAGGGGATATATGGCGCATCTTGAAAGCCTGCAGTTGGCGGGCTCACTGGTTGTGGAAGGAGAGGATCAGGAGGAGTGTCAGAGGGCTGGCAGGGGCCGCGACCGGTGCCCCTACTGGGTGAGAGTGGTGAGATGGGCTCTGGGGTTCCTGCTGGCAGCGCTGTCGGCCCCTGTCCTGGGGCACAGCGCTGTTCTTGGGTTGCCGCCCACCTGAGGTGTGCGAGTGGGCTGGAGTGAAGCGAAGCAGCCCGGAGTCTGTCTGACAGGCCGGTGGGGTGGCATCGGGCCATTTTTTATCCTCTTTGCCGACAGGTGCCGGTTCTGGATCACTGCCCCCTGTGCACTATGGGAGAACCGGGGTGCGGCACGGCTCGCTGGAGCAGGTCGGCCCGCAGCAAGCCACATTCCTGCTGTGAGGTGCTGAAGGGCCTTTGGAGCTTTGGCCACGGCGATGATTGGATGTGGTGTGCATTATTCCTAACCCAGGCACCAATATACAGTTGGACTCTACAACATACGTCCCAGTTGCAGTTGGGGTGAGCAGACTTTCTACTGTCCAGGACAGTGTCTGGTGGGTGGGGGCACCTGCCTACTCTTATGTGCCGCGCACAGCTGTGTCTCCATATGTTGGGGGAAACCATGTCCTGCTGAGAGATAATACCTTATTGGCGGCCAACGTGATACAATACGATGCTGTTGGGGCAGTAACCAACTGCAACAAAGCATATATTCTCATCATCTGCTGATCCGGATCTGGTGCAATAAGTGTGTCCACGAGACAGCAGCACTTGTAATAGGACTCCGATCCCTGAAACCCCACTGGGTAACGACCTGTAGGAAGTAGCGATGGGGTAACATGACAAAACCCAGTCCAAGCTGCCATTCCTCACTCCTTTGCATGCAAAGTGCCCCTGAAGATGTGGAGTCGGTGAAGGCAAGGGCTGAGGTCACTCTGGACACACTTATGGATATTAAATATATCCTGACCCAACTGCAGATTGACATCAGCTCACTAGATAATAAAATAGGCACGCTCACCTGTAAAGTCGATCACATGGCACGGAGACAGGCTGGATGAAGCTGAGCAGTGCATCTCCGTGGTCGAGGACGTATCCACCTCCACATCAAAAGAGGTTGTCCAGCTTAGGAAGGCGTCAAGGAGCTGCAAGAGAAGCAGGACGACTTGGAGTTTAGGTCCTGCTGCAATAATGTAAGGCTGGTCGGCATTCCAGAATCGGCTGACGGTGGACCCATGGAGCGGATGGTGGAAGGGTTGTTACTGGAGGTCCTTGGAGAGCCTGGTTTTTCTGCAGCCTTTCTAATCGAGAGGGCCCACCGGATCCCAGGAGGCGTTGCCCCGTGCCAGAGTCGCCACTCAGACCCATAAGGGCCAGGCTTCTTCACTACCGGACTATACAAACAAATGATCAGGGTGACTTGTTTATTTTGATTTTTGGAAGCATATGAATGCTGCTTGGTTATAGAAAAAAAGTGGCCTCTTGCAGGGGGAGGGGTCACTGATTTTACTGTATGATTTCCTTTGCTATTGTCTGGAATGGTTACAGTACTCTTATATTGGATCTGGGAGAATCTGGCCCTGGGTGTGATAGTGCTACTTCACCCGTAAATCTATAATTGAACAGAAAAAACACAAGGGCGCCTGCGATAAATAAATGGTGCTGGGCCCTACTGGGCTCTCTGTATTAAAGGGTTGTTTGAAAACAGTGCATACCTTCATACTTGGGCTTGAAGGTAAGGGATTGACTTGATCCACTGGTATCAAGATCCTACTACTGTGTGGTGCGGAACGTCACTTCTGCGCGACCGATGGTCCTTGCCCCTTAAGATGGTTGAAACAAGGATTAAAGATGGCAGTGATAATATGCTTCCAAAAATCAAAATAAACAATCTCTAAGTCCAAACACATTTCTAAATCACACATCTTGTATCATTTCAGGCAAAACACCATAGGACACCTTGATACTCCACCATCTTTCCCATCCTGATGAAGGCCTACAACATGTCAGCCTCACTTAAGAGCGAATCATTGGCCGAAACACAGTAGTGTTGACTACCCATTTGTATATATTGTGTGCATTGTCTTCACTATCAATTGAATACTGTTGTTTCTTTATGTAACACACATGTTATTTGTTCACCACACCCTGTCTTTGTAAGGGTCAATACATGTCTCTTCTGCATTTCAATCCAGCTAATTATACTGGATAACAAAAAAGTTGATGTTTTTAAAAAAAAAAAATTGTTATCTAATCAACGTGTGTCCTATCCTATAATGTAATTGTCAAGATTATCTTTATGTACTAATAAATATTGGGGCAAGACACAGGTTTTTGCCATACAATCTCACTCAGAGCAATATCATCTCTATAGTCTGGACAACTTGATGAATGCGTGTGGGTCTTAGTCATCCTGATCATTTTTTTGTATAGTCTTAAGCCCACCTGGGCTGATCGGGGCCTAGCCAGGAGCCTTTTTACCTCTATCCTTCACTACCGGGACACTCACCACGCCTTTCAGAGATCTAGAGAGTTGGGCTCACTCCAATACCACGGACAGTGGTAGAAGTGCACTAAAACAAGTAGTGGAGCTGTGGTCTCGGCAGGGCAGAGGGTAGGCGGAAGCATAGTGCAACATGTGACAAGATGTTGCGACCGGGGCATTCCAATAGTAACTAAAAAGTAACTAGTAACTAAGGCTCCTATTACAACTTTACACTTGCACAGGGACATGAATGGACAAATCCCTTGCATAGAACGGTAAATATGGTTGTAAAAAGTAGAGGAACGGTAAACGGAAAAAAATAAAAGTAGGGGAGCACCGCTCCCGACCGTTCCCGCTCACTTCGATCACTGACCGCGGAGACCAGATTTGTCTGTTTCCTGACTTCTCCAACAAAGTGCAGGCTTTGCACAAGAGTTTTCAGGAGTTTTATTGAAGTGAAAAAGCGGCTCAAATCCAAGGACTTCAAATATGATATATTGTTCCTGACGCGCCTACGTGTTGAACACAATGGGAAAGCCCTGTTTTTTCACTCCCCTGTCGAGGCCAGTGACCTTCTGAACACTGAGGATAACGGACCGGGCCTACAAGAAAAGGAAATGGCCAAGACGGGTGATCGACCAGGGGCATGGTCTGAAACGCCGGCTTGACAGCGGCACTCCGTATGTTTTATTTTTTCCTGTAGAATAATGTAGGGGTGCAGGCCCTCGATCTCTTTTTCCTTGGTGGAAATGGTGGGTGGGGGTAGCTAAGCCTCGAGAGAGACGGCCGCTGGTTTTTGTCTTTTGGGAGGGGGGGTTCAACTGGCAGGTTGGGGTTGTCGGTGGGGGTGTGGCAGGTAGTTGGTTGGTTTTATCTTTAGTTTGTGTTTGGGGTGAGTTTATCCAGACATCACAGGATTCTCACACTCCCATTAGCCTCTTTACGGTTGCAGTAGGGGCATTCCCGGGTGGGAGGGATGCTAACTACACATGTCTTGCCTGGTTCGGCTACAGACACGCACTTGGTAGCAATGGTCCCACTAGGTGGTGACCCGTGGTAAGCGAGGTACGTGCAGGGATCGATATAGCCAGGCTGGGGTCATGCTTATTCTATAGGGAAAATGCTGGGTGGGGGGGGGGGTCAACTGTATGACCTGGAACGTTTGGTCCTGAACTGCCCTTCAAAAGCAAAAAAAAGTCCTACTTAACATGCAGCGGCACCAAGTAGACGTCACCTGACTCCAAGAGACGCAGCTCTCACAATCTGGTGGGGCTGCATTCGCCAAATCCTGGGGGTGCGACAGATATTTCTCATCGTATTCCAGATATTCCCGAGGGGTGGGCATCCTTATTAGGGGCACAGTGGGGTTCCAAGGCTTGAAGGTAATATGACATGATATGATATGATATGATATGATAAATTATAATGCACCTGGGCACATGCGTTTCTAGGCGCAACAAGACAAGGGAGGGTACGGAGGGAGCACAAGACAAACTATCTTACTAGGCCTTGTGTCATTCGGATCGTGGAAGTGCGTTATGCAAAGTGAAGAGGAAGCGGGTGGGGGAAGTGCGAGGGGGAGGGAAGAGAAAAGTGCAATCAGGGCAGCATTTCTCTGAGTAAGTGTAGCCAGGGCAGCGCTGCTCTGCGTAAGTGCAAGGAGGCGGGGACTGTAGAGGATACAGTTACAGCCTCAAGTGCAAGATGGCCGGGAGGCAATGCGGGGGTGACTGGTCAAAGAGGAGCCTGGTACCCAGGGAGACTCTGAGGGTGTCCCAGCAACCAGTGGGCGCAGCAAACAGGTAGATCAGCAGGGAAGGGAGAGAGAGAAAGCAGAGGAGAAAAGGAAGATCTTGAGATGCTTCCAGAACTTAAGGTGGTCCGACTCAAGTTTAAGTGGGTCAGGGAGGCTGTTCCAGAGGGAGGCACCTGCAGAGGAAAGTGATCTACCCCTACTCTCTTCCTGGAGAAGCATCTGATCCTCAGGGAGTTGGGGGCAGCAGAGCGAAGGGCTCGAGAAGGATGGTTTTTAGGAAGACAGCGTTGGATGTAGTGCGGGACACTGAGGTCAGAGCCCTGATCCTTACAGGTTTGGTGCCGGGGCACTGAGTGCAGAGTCCTTGCACTGTGGGATTTGAGCCAGGTGGAGCTGTGTCATGCTCGGCACTCTGAGGCATCAAACAATTCCACAGTGCTGCAATCACCTGGCTTCAGTGTTCAGCTGTAGGCCCGTCTGCATCAGTAGGCCAGTCTTCCCGCATCAGATGTATCTCAAGAAACCAAAAAAAAGTGCAGTATCAGGTATGGCAGATATGGGTAAACTGTTTTCAAACAAGGCAAAACCATTCATTCCTACATTATACTGCATAAACACTGCCCTTCACAATTTCATACAAAGTGAAACTTGTTCTAGTTTATGTCAGAGACAGCAATGGTGATGCAACATGTACTTTCTCTGGAGTAAGGCACCTACCCTCCTTCAACAAGAGGTACCCTACATAGGCAACCTCATGTTGACAATTTTAACCTATCTTTGCAAGATCCTTTAGTAAATTAATAGTGCCCTTTTGGCACACTTCACAAGAGTCTGCTGCAACTAGTAACAATGTGCAATATTGTGGCAACTGTAATCTATCAACCTGTTCCTTAAGAGCCCTTCTGTAAATGCTGGTACTCTCAGTGTATCCATGTGGTATTCTAGTAAAAGTCAATGCATCAATCACAGAAAAGTACATTCCCTGAGCAGGAATCATGATCAATTTGTCCTTTAACTAAATTGCAAAAGGGTAGGCAAAACATAGTCATCCTTTTTAAAAACTGGCAAAAAAGGTGCTGTTACAAGAGCTGTCAGATATTTCCGTAATTACACCTTACCTCACCAAATCAGAAGGCAATGCTAAATACTGTGAAGAAAATTGTTTCCTGCGAGGACACTGTTAAGTATACACCCTCAGTGCTGCAATGAGTCATTGTGTACAATTTTTTCAAAGTATTGAATCCTAATAGGTTCTCTGCACAATTGGATGTTAGCAAGACGTGGCATGTAGCTTTAAAGGGACAAACAGTATGGGTAGTGGCTGAGACACAGGGCATATTTCTGGTGTGCATGCAAACCCTACAGAAACATTTTGTTGCCCTGACAAGGTACTATCTGGAACCAGTGAGCTGTCAATGGGGCATTTTTGTGACCTGGTATCTATCACAAATGAGGGTGCCCTAGGTAACTGCTGATCCAGGGTGACCCCTATCTTCTCATTCTTTTGAACTGACTGGTGTACTGACTTTGGGACCACATCCGAATTGTCCAACATACTCCTCAATCTCCCCTGTATTGCTCTTAGTTCACGAAGGTATGGGGTCATTATTATTTCATTGTCTAACCCAGTGGGTTTTTTCTTATGACAAAAATCTTCACAACATGTGTGAATTTTTCTAACATCAGGCATTTTTAAAAAAAACTATTCTAGCCTGGCAATATATATGCATATATTTTTCAAACAAACAACTTGGAGCAAGCTTACCTAATATCAAAGAGAGGCAACGCTATCTCCGATCAAATGACAACTCGATTTCTGTGCCTGTTGATCTTCATTCAAAAGATGCAAAACAGCATCACAGCTGCAACGGTTCAAAACCCTCGCTGGAGATAACCGCGGATCAGGAATAGCAACTGCTAGGAACTTCGTTCTACTTGGCAAGTATCCTCTGGTCCAAACGCTGTCCTCGATCATCCTTGGAAGGGTTCCTTTATGGGCGCCATTTGTAAGTTCATAAATATATACTATGGAAACAAAATAAGATCACAAGAGGCACAGAGATTTATATTTAAACAGAACACAGTTTATTATGCATGCCAGAGGAGTCAGCTGCTCACTAACAAGCCAAGCCCCCGCACTCAGCTGTCACACTAGCAATGGGCCCTCTAGCACACCCACGCAGCACACTATAGCACTGAGCGCTCCCTCGCTCCTCTACTGAACAGAAATCCACTTTGTATACATAGTGGCATTGACGTATATTACATGCGTAGAAGCATTCCATGGAAACAGCATGCTTCTACCTATGTGCATACATTTCAACATAGCCATGTATAGCGGCTATTCAGCTACCACACCCAGGACCTACCAGGCCAGCACGTCCATGCCTTGACAATGACCCTAGGTCAAAACACGTTTTGGCTTTCTCTCAACATGCAAATGTACCTAAGTTTGTTTGCAAGACCTGGGCAGCACTTTGCCCATATAGCAAACTAATAAAACCAACCAGCATGAAAATCCAACTGTGTCCAGCAGTGTTTGAGCCTTCACTCAGGTAATACCCTACCCCATGGCAACAGCCTCATCCAGCACCATTTAGTCAGGGTTCCAACCCCTGCTCTTCACTTCTTACGAACATCGGGACTTTAGGAGCTCTATCCCACTGGAACCCTAGAAACGGCTGCAGGAAGAATAACATAGTAATCATTCACCAAGCAGATCAGCATAGGGGTCCCACCTTCCTACAAGCTCCTTCCTTCTGTTTGACTTTTATTGTAGGTTCAAATGTATCTTTTGATATTACTGTATAATAAAGAGGTATGTATTGTATGAATTGTTTTACTTTTATGATTAACCAGTGCACGGAAATAAAATAATCCAAAAAAAAATGTATTGCAACTATACAACATCAACAATATTCAGAAATTAGAGAGAGGATTTTCTTTACATGATACTTTGCATGACCAGACAAATTGGATGGCCACCTATGGACCAAGCATCACAAATTCCTACTCATTTAAAATACATCAATGTAATTACTGCCTGGATACAGGCCATAAGCAAGCGTATGTGTGCAGTAATCAACTGCCATGGTGACAACCCATAATGGTCTCAAAATGCCATCTGTCCAGACTTCACGATGGTTGCTTTGTCCAAACATTAGTTTTTTAATCGATTTCGAGCTATCACTGATGTCTTGAAAAGGGGCAGTGTTTCGTTCATAGTTTTCCCGTGCAATTTTCTGAGAATAATTGTAATTTTTCTTGCACTGGGTGACAGACACATCTTGGATCTCCTTGAAACTAGACATTCTCTGTCTTTACAGCCCAGCTTCTGGACAGAGAGTAGTCTCGCAAGCCACTGGTAGCTCTCCTGAGGCTTCCCAGTAGCTCCTCGCATCAGATGCCGAAATGACCACTGTGTATTTTATTTTGGTGTCTGAAGTCCCTGGGTCTCTTCCCCTGTCCCCTCCTTCTCCTCTTCCTGCAATGCAAACAGTCAGAAGCTGTGTGCACAGTGAGAGGAGGGGCTGCATCTGAGCTTGAAGGGCACAGGGCAGTGTCCCAACAAAGGGTTAACTATCAATGACAAAAGAAAATGGAAAATGTGTGTTCTGGCCATTGTCACCCAGATGTGCAAATGATGGCTGGTTAGAAAAGGAAGGGGTGAATAAATCTGCATGCATGTAAAACAAAGCTGGGGCTGTGAGCGTTTCAGTCCCACTGCGTTTCATTAGATGTATTTTGGTTAGCATTACTTTGCATACTTATAATTATAGGCAATTGTGTGAGTCCCAGATTGCAAGAAAAAGATACATGTAGCAGTACATGTTGCTGTTTATGGTAAAACTGAAGGTAATCCCCATAAAAACGAATTACAAATAACAACGCCAATAGATCAAAAATAGATGAGGGGTGGAAAAAGGGAATAAAATATGGAAGGATGGAATGTAGGGGGTTTGAGGGCTCTCTCCCCACATTTTATTATTTTTTAAAGTGCAAAAATATAAAAAGGCTTTTTCGAATTTCGACCAAAAACAACTCTGCCTTTTCGGGCTCGTTATTTTAAATTCAATATTTCAACGTAGAACCAAACTGAAGATACTGACAGGCCGATTCATGGAAATAATGTGCGCTGAAAAATCCCGCGCAAGCGTGCCATATCGTGCGATTCGCTGTGAAATAGCGATAATCGCAGTGCATGTGCGAATATCGCAGGGAAAGCAGCGCACAACTATTCATGGAAGTCTGTGCGCGAGAAAAATGTGGGATGTGCGATGAAAAAGTGCGCCGCGCACGCCGGCGCACAGGCCATCTAACGGCGTGCGCTAAGGCCACAGCGATAGCGCACATAGCGCAGCGCACACAACAAAAGTAGGCGGAACACGGGGCGTGACAAGCGGAATGGGGAACAACTCGAGTAAATGTGGGCGTCACGGGGGAAGTACAGGAGGCAAGTGCGCGGAACGCCCACACGCTCGTCTACAACATGTATTCATGGAATGGAATAGGGCAAACCAGCGCATGGCCAAAGACGCGCACAGGGCCATACATGTCCGCCACACGAAAGCAGGCGGTAGCGTCCCTGCGCATGAAAAATATGTGTGCCGAAATGTGCGCTAACAAAAAAAGCGAATAAACAGCCATGAAGATTGATCCACACTGTGGCCCTCCAGGACAAATGACGTGCAAAGGGGTACGCGACAAACACGGACACCCCCATTGTCAAAAATAGCTTGTGCGTGTATTTCAGGAGTGCGCGGGAAGTTTCACATGCGATCGGGCCTGTGGGAGCATGGTACGTGGATTCCAGGGGCCTGCGGGTGGCCTCACATGCGATTGGGCCTGGGGGAGCGGGGTACATGGATTTCAGGGGCCTGCGGGTGGTTTCACACACGATCGGGCCTGGGGGAGCGAGGTACGTGGATTCCAGGGGCCTGCGGGTGGTTTCACATGCGATCGGGCCTGGGTGAGCGGGGTACGTGGATTCCAGGGGCATGCGGGTGGTTTCACACGCGATCGTGCCTGGGGGAGCGGGGGAAGTACAGGAGGCAAGTGCGCGGAACGCCCACACGCTCGTCTACAACACGTATTCATGGAATCAAATAGAGCAAACCAGCGCATGGCCAAAGACGCGCACAGGGCGATACATGTCCGCCACACGAAAGCAGGCGGTAGCATCCCTGCGCATGAAAAATATGTGCACCGAAATGTGCGCTAACAAAAAAAGCGAATAAACAGCCATGAAGATTGATCCACACTGTGGCCCTCCAGGACAAATGACGTGCAAAGGGGTACGCGACAAACACGGACACCCGCTGTGTCAAAAATAGCTTGTGCGTGTATTTCAGGGGTGCGCGGGAAGTTTCACATGCGATCGGGCCTGGGGGAGCGTGGTACGTGGATTCCAGGGGCCTGCGGGTGGCCTCACAGGTGATCGGGCCTGGGGGAGCAGGGTACGTGGATTTCAGGGGCCTGCGGGTGGTTTCACACGCGATCGGGCCTGGGGGAGCGGGGTACGTGGATTCCAGGGGCCTGCGGGTGGTTTCACATGCGATTGGGCCTGGGTGAGCGGGGTACGTGGATTCCAGGGGCCTGCGGGTGGTTTCACACGCGATCGTGCCTGGGGGAGCGGGGTACGTGGATTACAGGGGCCTGCAAGTGGTTACACACGCGATCAGGACTGAGGGAGCAGGGTACGTGGATTTCAGGGGCCTGCGGGTGGTTTCACACGTGACCGGGCCTGGGGGAGCGGGGTACGTGTATTCCAGGGGTGCGCGGGAAGTTGCACACGCTCGCCTACAACACGTATACATGGAATCTAACGGGGCTAAGGCATGCGCCAAAAAAGACGTGCCAATCCGGAAACACGTACGCCAGCAGGAAGCAGGCGTACGTCGAGCCGCGCAGCATAAATGTGCGTGCAAACAACAAACAAGCTCAGACACCAGGATGAACGTACCGTTCCTAGTAGCAGTGGCCGTGGGATACCGCAGGAGGAGGAGGAGGA
Organism: Ambystoma mexicanum; assembly: GCF_040938575.1. Taxonomy (NCBI): domain Eukaryota; kingdom Metazoa; phylum Chordata; class Amphibia; order Caudata; family Ambystomatidae; genus Ambystoma; species Ambystoma mexicanum. The sequence goes on from NC_090922.1 coordinate 386,467,058, forward strand.
TAGTCAGGGCCAGAATGTTCACACCCAGTCAAGCCTATTCGGGATGCCTGATGACCACGTGTATGGGAGCTACAGGTTTCCACCTCACATAATACTGGACCTGGTCACTGAGTGGGAGGATGACCTCACATCACCCACTCTGTGCTCCCAAGCACTCAGCCCCCTGGAGAAGGTCCTCAATGTACTACACTTCTTGGCCACTGGATCATTCCAGCAGACAAGTGCCATAGTGGGGGGGGTGTCACAGGCCACGCAGTCACGCTGCCTACACCAGGTCTTGACCATCACCACTACACGCCCATCAGTCCGCAGGCACATATACCTGCCCCGAACACCTGCAGAAAGGAAGGTAGCCGCACAGGATTTCTACAGGGTGGCACAATTCCCCAAAGTGCTAGGTGCCATTGATTGCACCCATGTGGCTCTACGTCCCCCCAGGGCATCTGAGCACATCTATAGAAACCGCAAGCACTGGCATTCCATCAACGTCCAGGTAGTATGTGATGCCAATGGAATCATCACCTCAGTATATGCCAACTACCCAGGGTCCACCCACGACAGTTTCATCTACAGAATGTCAACCCTAAACCGGGACATAGAAGCTGGACGGCATGGCGATACATGGCTGCTTGGTGAGTTCAAATGCCACTGCACATGCATGCATGTCACATACTGAGTAATGTCATAACCCCACTAATGATACCCACCTCCACCTTCCCAGGGGACAGTGCCTACCCTCTCAGCACCTACATGATGACGCCAATTCGGAACCCCACCACACCACCCCAGGTAAGATACAACACAGCCCACATTGCAATCTGGGGCATAGTGGAGCGCACATTCGGAGTGCTAAAGTCACGCTTTCGCTCCCTTGACCGTTCTGGCGGGCAGCTGTTGTACGCTCCCCCAGTAGTGTGCAGGATCATAGTGGCAGCATGTGTCCTGCACAACGTTGCAACACACCGGGGCCTGGCCGTGGACATGGTGGTGGCCCCACATCCCCAACCACATGCACAGCCGCTGCGCATGGGAGGGGAAAGGGCACGGGGTGAGGCAGCCCATACACAGCTGGTGGCTAATTACTTCACATAAAACACACCCCTGTGGAGTGCACATAGCCCTGGCACATACCAGCTGACAAGCAATGATGAGGAGTCAAGTGACAGTCAACTGTCACAACCATACTAGCCTGAGATTGTTCACCTGGAAGTGTTCCATTGTGTGCATCCCTTCCTACACAAACACCACCAATGCCGTGTCAGCAAAGGACACACTACTATGCAGCAAAAATCATCTGCCCCTTGCAAGATACAACATGACAACAGTGCCATGTCACCCAACACCTCCCCAGCACCACCACCCAACACCCCATCGCATAACATGCAATGTGAGAGCAAACAAAGTAAACCCCAAAACATGATACAAGTGTCACAAAGTACAGTGTCCCTAATGGAAACTGCCCACACACAATATGCACCCATGAATGTAGGACTAACAACACACATTACCAAATACATACCACAATACTATGCAGCTACCCAACCCCAAACACAGCATCAACATGACAGTACCAAGTCAAAGGATACGTAGACACACCACCTGGTGATGCCAGCACATCGCCCACTTACAACAGTACAGTGTTGGTGCCACGCACATCTTGAAGTGCACTGCTTACAACACGAACTCCATCCCCAAAGTAGACGGCCTTGTGAAGACATGAGGAATGACACTGCAAAATCGGAGGGAGACATGGATGCACAAGCACACATCAATACACCATGCAGTGTACAATACAACAACAATATGCAATAGGAATGTATACACAGTGCTGACTACAGACTGCCCACACATGTCGTGGGAGTCCAACGTCACCGTGTAAGTCACTGTCACTTGGGCACACCCTCTGCAAGCCCATGGAAATGGGAAGCAGGAAGGGTGTGTGACTCTCGAACCCAAGCATCTAACCCAAACTCAGGACAAGCCTGCATGTGCCCAGCCGGAATACAGTGGATGCCCACGGGAGCCACACAAGGCAACACACTGCCAAAAAAAAATCAAAAATCAAAAATGGCCATGTGGGGGCCACGGGGGATGGGGGAGGCCACCCAGGAGGTCCGAGGACAGGATGCACACCAACAGCCGACCTGTGTGGATGTTGTGAAAATAAAACACCTCCATGGGCTCATGGCCTACACGGCTACGCTTATGTGGGAGAATCTGAATCGCTGTGCTCACTCTCATCACCGTGTGCTGCTGCCGCCGCAGGAGGTGGTGGTGCTATGGGAGGCAGCCCACGCAAAGCCCTAGTTTGGTCCTCCATGGCAGCAAGCATGCGGGTGTGGAAGGTCTCATTCTGGAGGATTATGGTGCGGAGGTCCCCATGCACCACCTGACATGTTGCCCGGACCTCCTCCCGAGTTGCCTGCATCTCTGCTGAGAGGGTACGTGTGACCCGCTCCAGCAGCTGTTCTGTCCTCCTGTTCGTGGAAGCCTCAAGATCAACAAGAGTCTCCCTGAGGTGATGGACTTCCACCCTCAGGGCTTCCCTGTGGCCCTGGGACTCTATAGATATAGATTGGCGTAGAGTCTCCAGTGCCGCCCGCCTGTCCCTGTCGGACGCCAACATGCCCTCCCTGACTGATTGGCAAATGGAGTCTGTTTCCTGCTGTACATGCTCCATCGGCCTTTCAGGGGGGACATTGGAAGTGGCCACCCTCTCCATTGCTTGAGCCATCATCTCAACTGATGCTGCCTGTTGGGTTGCCATACCGTACATGGATTGCTCCCATGCGGTATTGCCTGGTGGTGGACGGCCACCGCGATGGCGGGCACCACACCTGCCTGGGGCAAGGCGAACTGCGCCTTGCTGTGTCGGCACTGCCTGAGGCTGCAGGACTGCATTCCCCCTCTGATCTGCTGGCCCAGGAACAGGATCAGATGTTGCGGAGTGTGGCCCTGTATCCGTAACCACCACAGGCGGAACTACCAACACTGACATCCCCATGGCGGGCTCCACCCCTGGTGCAGGTGGGTTCGACAGAACAGAATCCCTTCCAGAAAGTCTTACCTGCGACGGCACATAGGTCTCATCCGAATCGACACCTGAATAGAGCTCTGGGGAGTTGCAGCCAGGGACACCCCGGGACAGAATGGTCTGCAGCAAGAGAGCGTTCTCCCCCACCACCACACCACGTCCCCTACTGGTGCCCGGTCGTGCCTGAGATGCCTCCTGGGTCTGCACCATCTCCTCACCCTCAACAGCATCAAGTGCGTCATCCCCTGCAAAAACATGGAAGACAAAAAATGGAAACAGGCATTAGCACCATGGCACACAATTATGCCAGACAAGCTACAGAACCAGTACTTGATTGACACTTGTCCCACATGACAACAACCCTCCCATGCATGCACTGTCACTGAGTTTGGAGGGGAGGCAAATGGCAGAGACTGATGACACCAAGATGGGAGAGCAACACATCAGCTGCATGCTGGCTAGCAGTGCCATCACACAGATGTCATGTACCATAGGCATGTCAAATATGTGACAATAGGGCAGAGAAATGCATAGTAAAAGAGGTGGAATTGAAACAATCAGCCTGAATGAACACAGCAAAATACGGAACTATGTAGGTGCAAGATGCCACTCCAAGGGCAACTGGCGCGATGTTGTGCAAAATGTCTACTGTGGGCAGAAGGGATACTGTAATACACAAATCCAGGGACGCTGAATGATTTGGCAAGGCACATGGGTGACCCAATCTACTCAGGCACACACACCCCCACCTGCCACTCAACCAGAACCCCACACACACACTACATACACATGGATCACACACACATGCGTGTGCACTCACCGGACTGTGCCTCGTAATCTGGCAGTCCTCCCACGCCTTGGATCTGTTCCTCTGTGACGTAGGTCCCAGCAACATACTCATGTGGAGTGAGTTCTATGTCCTATACTGGGGACCCACCTCCAGTCACCAGAGTTGCAGCATGACCTGAGGCCAGCTTTTGCTTTGCCCTGCGCTTTAGGTCATTCCAGCGCTTGTAGCATTCATTGGCTGTGCGCCTCACATTTCCAAGGGCACTTATGATCTCCGCAATGGTCTGCCAGTGTGCCTGACGGTGAGCAGGTGTGGTCTTGCACCCTGCAGTTATCAGCATCTCGCAGTCATGTGCGGACACATACTCCACAAGTGCATCACGTTCGGCATCAGTGAAGCTAGGCTTCCTTGTTTTGCCGGACTGTGTAGCCGTGTCTGGGGCATCAGCCTGTACTGGACGAGCACTCTTCCTCTTCCTTTTTGAAGGTGGTGGGGATCCTGAGTGGCCTACGCAGCTCTGGCCACTAGGGGCAGGAGCACCGGTGGACTGGGCAGTTGGAGTGGGGGAATGCACACCGACCATGGGACTTGGTGCAGGCATTGGCTGGTGTGTGATGGAGTCAGGGGCAACGTTATCAAGATGTACTGGGACCAACACTGTCCTGGCTGGGAGAGTCAGAGCTGGGGTGGATTGGACTGCAGCTGCCCCTGCAGCCTCCCCACCCTGCCTACTCGGGGCAGCAGATGACATAGCTGCCATTGATCCACGTGGCCTGGTGACAGCGACTTGCACCGCCACACGTGGCCTAGACTTGGCGACCTGGAAGTCAGCCTGGGAGTCACCCTGTGCCAGGTCAGGTGCCACAATGGGCCGGTCCAACAAGGGCTGGGCAGGGATGGTGTCAGCCACGTTTCCCTCAACCATGGGGGGGGGGCATGGGTCTCCCTGACTGGTCCTCCACACATGGGGGATAGGGGTACCCTGCAAATCCAAGCCACGTCCCCTACCGCGCCCACCACGCCCACCTCTTGAGGCTCAGCCACCTTTGCCACCCTTACCGCTTGGTCGCCTCCCAGCCATGGCATTGGTGTTGTTGTGCGTATGGGAGTTGCAGTAATATAGTGTCCTGGGCAATTGGGGGTCAAAGGGGTAGGGTACTAGATGGAATTCGTACCCTAGTGCTCTAGCAAGGCTGAAAGTGACCCCTGGGGAAAGATAACGGGTCACGCAACGCACAGGCACCCCAAAAACAGAAAATAACGTGCACGCTACCCCTCGTAGACCACGTGCATGGAAAAATGTACCCGCACTACGCTGTGGCACCCAGAAACACAATATTGAACGTGTGCATGTCACACGCAGCCTACAATGACCTCTGAAGGGGTACGCGACACACGAGGAGACAGGACAAAAGTAGAAGTGAACGCTGTATGAGGAAACAGGCCCAACAGAAAAACAGAAAAAAGCTGTCAGAGGTAACAGGGAGTAAGAACTGGAAACGCTGTGAAGAAAATCACGTGTGAACCGACAAGAAGTACAGAATCCACCCACTCACTCTCCACGAAAAGCACGTACAAGTAAATGACGTCCAACACGCACGTTTTGAACCGGCCCACACGTCCAACGTCACTTCCGCGTATACGCGCCAAGGCCCTATCCTCCAATTACACGAGCTGACACTCGGACGTGCAGTTCTCGGACGTGTTACATGCACCCGGGTACAGGGAAACACTCGCGCGTGCACGTCACAGACGCGCTTACGCTGTGAGGGCCTTTGGTCCAATGAAATCGCGTATGCGTGCTGACGCGCTTACGCGCTGAGGGCCTTTCCTCGATTCGCACGCAGACGTGCAACATTTTCACGTGCCAAATCACTCCGTATCAAGCTGGCCACGCGTAAGCACACGGAAGACCACCTCCTGCCAAAAAGGCCGAATTACTGCCCGCCAGAGCCCCGAGCAGCCTCCCATGAGCCATCTGCTGCTGCCTGCCTGCCTGCCTGCCTGCTGCCACCGTGCCCTGCCATTTGGTGCCTGCACATCAGCCATCTGCAGGGGTCCAGTTGCTGTGTCCACCCCTGCTGGAACAGAAGACTCCCGACTGGGATACCATCGCTCCACAGCACAGCCCCAGGACCCAGTTGCCCACCCATGTCGGGGCAAACACCATCCGAGACCACTGGCGACCCCCAGCCAGCGGGGCAGAGGGCCACCAGCTTCAGTCAGAAGGAAGTTGGTGTCCTGGTGGAGCATGTCCTGGGGCATTATGATGCCCTCTTCGGATCATCACGCGCCAACAGGGATGGACGGGACAGGATCTGGGACGACTTTGTGGTTGCCATCAACACGGAGGGGGTGGCAACCCGCACCATCAAGCAAGTGAAGAAGCACTGGGACGACTTGAGGTCCAGGACCCTCATGAAGGCCCGGCGCCTCGTGGAGGGGGGCCGGGGCACCATGAGTACCATCCAGCTGAGGGTCCTGGAACGCGTATGCCCAGCGCTCCACGCCCACATCCTTGAGGGGCAGACCCGTCCGGAGTTGAGCGGTAAGTGGCCAAGCATTGCTGTGTGAGACAGGGCATGTTGCAGTGTGCTGGTTGTCTGATGCTTGCCTGTATGTGTGACATAGGCCATGTACGTATGTGTGTGTGCAGGGACATCATGGTCATGCATGTGAGGCCAGTAATGTGTGAACCACATGGTTGGTGCATGTGTTTAAATGCAACATGGGGAGATCGATGCGGAATGGACACATGAAAGCATGCCAGTCTCTGTTCCTGGACATGGGTGGGGGTGAGGGATGGGTGCTGATGCCATGTACATGTATGGTGTCCATGTCTGTGTGTCTGACCTGCGTGTCTGTGACTTGTAAATGGCATGGATGCATGACACATGTCTGTGACAATGTTCAGATTCACTGATGCAGCCTAGTCAACCTTGTATCCACTGTGTCTGGGGTGTAGGAGTCGAGATGGATGAAACTACGGTGAAGTGTGTGCATGTGATAGGCATGACCCATGATGCATGTGAGTTCCAAACCAACATTGTATGTTTCAAGAGTCCCTTGGACATGTATGCTAATGTCCATAGCATGCGCCATGCCTGTTACTGCATGTGTTTTACCTGCACCGACCCATGTGTTGTGGAGGAACATGTTGGAAGTGATGTTTGACAGTGCCACTCGTCTGCTATTGCTTCCTGTCTAGGGGACTATTGTACAGTACCCTGATGCTTGTGTTCTATGTCTCCCTCTACACAGCGGCAAGTGAAGAAGAGGGCGGATGCGGCGCTGTGGAGCCAAGCGGCGGGGATGCCCCCACGGCTGCAGTGGAAGGGGTGGGTGAGCCCCCACAGGGGCTTGCAACGGCGGAAGACGGTGTGGAGCCATCCAGGTTGGTGGTTTCCACAGAGGAGGAGGAGGCCGCTACTGAGCCGCACATGGGGCCTGTTGGGGGCATCCCTGCTGGTGCAAGTGGTGCACTCCAGGGCCAGGGGCAGGAGGCAGCACAGGTCGCCGCGGAGGGGCCTGTGCATGTCACTGTCCCTGACACTGTGACTGCACCACCATGCACCAGCAGGGATGCCCCATGCCAGGCCCGTCCGCAGGTAGGAGGGATGTCCATGTCATCTGACACTCCTCTACCTGCGGACGAGGGGACCCCTGGCCGTATGGAGAAGGTCCTGATTGGTGTCGCGTTGCGTGCGGGTGTCATTCGCGATGACGTGCGTACTTTCCGGGGGGAGCACGCACGTCATCACGAAGAGCACCGGGCCGACGTGGCCCTGTTGGGAACGACCATGGCCGGGGGTTTCCTACATGTGCCGGCCACTCTGGTGACCCTCTCCTCCTCTGTGGAGGCTATGCACCAGTTGTACTCCATGCCGTCTTCCGTCCCAGATGCCACCAGGGCCCCCTGTGGACCTGCCCCGACCAACGCAGCCAGCTCAGTGGGGATCCCATCCCTGCCACAGTCGGGAGTCGGAGGTCCAGCAGGGGTGGACACACAGCAACTGGCCCCCAGCAGATGGAGGATGTGACGGCCTCATCGGGCAAGGCACGTCCACGACGGCATTGGTGGATTCCATCAGCCTGGATGCCGTCGTGCTGGCAGAGGCAGTGGCGTCAGAGGCAGCAGCAGGCTCGACGTGTGAGGCATCATGGCTCGGGGCCATCAACATCGGAGGGGCAGGCATCGGCCGGAGGGCAGGAGAGCCCTGGACGTAAAGTGTCTTCCGTGTGGGAGCGATTGGGCCAGCGGATAGGTGCGGAGCGGCAGCGGGCAGAAGAGCCACGGCTCACGATGGTCAGGGCGGAGAACTCCATGCGGAGGGCCCTGAGGTGTGCCGAGTGCCTCGAGGAGATTCACAGGGACCTGGGGGTCCAGATGTCATCGTCCCTGCGAACCCTCGGGGACATGGAAGAGGACCGCCTCCGGGACATCGAGCAGGAGTTCGATGATGCCCTGGCCGGGAACATCCAGAAGTGAGCTGTCAGACTAGCCCGCTGCCCTTGTAAATAGTTAGTTAGTTAGTTAGTATTAGGTTTCCTTTTGTTTTTTTCTTATTTTGGACCGCTTGTTGTATGGACCAAATTTTTGTGTATAGTTTTTACATTAGGTAGTATTTTTTTGTAGGTTTCATTTATTGAGTTGGGCTCATGGACCCTGGATTATTCTGATGTACATAGTTCGCCATTGGATTCTTCTATTTTTTTATGTGTTCACCATGGAGCAATGGTTTTTACTTTGGTTTTTCCCTTGGATTTTCATTTTTTGGACTGTGACTTTGGACAACATTTCATTTGGTTTTTCTTTGGATTATGATTTCTTGTTTTGCATTTATTATCAGACATGGACCTTTTATTTTCTTATTCCCATTGTTGTGTGTTTCTGTTGTTTTACATTCATGTTTTATTTAATATATTCATTTTGATACTTCTATTAGTGGTATTGTGTCATTGGTTTCATGCATGTCATGATATGGGGTTTGACATTCACTTTCACCCATTGTGTGCCTGGGTGGGACATGTGCTCATTTGGATACTTGCCATTGGGGTTGTATCATGTGATTGGCATTTCTATGTGGGTGTATGCAATACTTGGGTGCATACACCCACATAGGGCCAGGGATCTAGATTGTGATGACGTGTATGCTGGTGGACATGGGTGGGGGCCTGCTGGAAGGTGCCCCACACTGATGGGGGGCGGGGGTGCTGGGGGACATGAGTGGGGGCCTGCTGCCAGGTGCCCCACACTGCTGGGGGGCGGGGGTGCTGGGGGACATGAGTGGGGGCCTGCTGGCAGGTGCCCCACACTGCTGGGGGGCGGGGTTGCTGGGGGACATGTGTGGAACATGAGTAGGGGCCTGCTGGCAGGTGCCCCACACTGTTGGGGGGCGGGGGTGCTGGGGGACATGAGTGGGGTCCTGCTGGCAGGTGCCCCACACTGCTGGGGGGCGGGGGTGCTGGGGGACATGAGTGGAACATGAGTGGGGGCCTGCTGGCAGGTGCCCCACACTGTTGGGGGGTGGGGGTGCTGGGGGACATGAGTGGGGGCCTGCTGTCAGGTGCCCCACACTGCTGGAGGTGCTGGGGGACATGGGTTGGTGATCATATTGCAACGTGACATGTGGCTTGGCTGGGGGCATGGCCATGGTCGATGGGTTGCCTGTGGAACATGACCAGGGGTGCAGGGTAGTCCCCTGTGGTGTGGGCAGCCTGCAGGGGCCGTGGAGGGGGTGGGGGGACACCTGGGAGGACCCACACTGTCAATTTGCGTGTGGAACTTCCCGCGCACCCCTGAAATACTCCTACCCAGCCCAATCGCGTGTGAAACTTCCCGCGCACCCCTGAAATACACGTACACAGCCCATATGCGTGTGGAACTTCCCGCGCACCCCCGTAATACACGTACCCCACTCGCACAGGCCCTTTCGCGTGTGAAACTTCCCACGCACCCCTGAAATACACGTACCCAGCCCATTCGCGTGTGGAACTTCCCGCGCACCCCTGAGATACACGTACCCAGCCCAATCGCGTGTCAAACTTCCCGCGCACCCCTGAAATATCCGTACACAGCCCATTCGCGTGTGGAACTTCCCGCGCACCCTCGTAATACACGTACCCCACTCGCACAGGCCCTTTCGCGTGTGAAACTTCCTGCGCACCCCTGAAATACACGTACCCAGCCCATTCGCGTGTGGAACTTCCCGCGCACCCCTGAGATACACGTACCCAGCCCAATCGCGTGTGAAACTTCCCGCGCACCCCTGAAATACACGTACACAGCCCATTCGCGTGTGGAACTTCCCGCGCACCCCCGTAATACACGTACCCCACTCGCACAGGCCCTTTCGCGTGTGAAACTTCCCGCGCACCCCTGAAATACACGTACCCAGCCCAATCGCGTGTGAAACTTCCCGCGCACCCCTGAGATACACGTACCCAGCCCATTCGCATGTGGAACTTCCCGCGCACCCCTGAAATACACGTACCCAGCCCAATCGCGTGTGAAACTTCCCGCGCACCCCTGAAATACACGTACACAGGCCAATTGCGTGTGGAACTTCCTGCGCACCCCTGATATACACGTACACAGCCCAATCGCGTGTGGAACTTCCCGCGCACCCCTGATATACACATACCCCACTCGCACAGGGCCTATTGCGTGTGAGACTTCCCGCGCACCCCTGAAATGCACGTACCCAGCCCAATCGCGTGTGATACTTCCCGCGCACCACTGAAATACGCGTACCCAGCCCAATCGCGTGTGGAACTTCCCGCGCACCCCTGAAATACACGTACCCCACTCGCACAGGCCCTTTCGCGTGTGTAAGTTACCACGAAACCCGTAATACACGTTCCCCGCTTGGCGTTGGCTGTTTGGCAGTCTGGTAAACTGGTCCAGGGTTGGCGCAGCCCTTTGCGTTGTTTTGGGGATTTTGATGGCTTTTCCTTGCGCGAGGGCGTTTTTGGGGGCGTGACTGGCGCTGCTGCAGGCTCGCTGCGCCACTCTGCGCCACGGCTGCTTTTGGTGGCTAAAATCCATGAATACGCTGTGCGCGGAAATCGATTTTAGCGCACGCGGCTGGCGCAGACATTCGCATGGGCACACTGTGCGCCAGCCGCGTGCGCCACTTTTTTGCGAAATTCTATGAATTACCCTCTGAGTTTTAAGGCAATAGTACCCTAATTGTATTATAGTTTAAGATGGAATTTGCCATGGTATCGAGGAGCCCACCTCTATGCATTTCCCAATACGGTAATTGAAGCACTAAAAGCAATTATACATATAAGTAAATGTGGAAAACTACTAGCTGTGCTGCATTCTGGTGCATGTACACTTACATTCATACAACTAAACAGGAATGTAAAATGACATGTGTTTTCAATGCCAGGACTTAAAAAACAAGATTTGAGAGTTCTGTTTCAGCTTATGTTTTACAAAACAAGAGTACGAATTAAGTAATTATGTGAGGAAACTGAGCAGTGGTTTGCATGGATCTATTGTGATATGTATAGGATTAATAAAGCTTAAACCTGGTTACTAATTAACACAGCACTGTACAAAACCGGGTGGCAAATACAGGGAGAGAACAATGAAGAGAGCTATGGGATGGGAGAATAATTAATATAGTTTATCCCTTTTGACTATGTACACAAACTGGGAGATCTACTTATATCTGTGGGGAACCTGTATGCATATGTTCAATTTCTGGCAGGGGATTTTAAGCCTTTCCATACAGGGTTAAATTGTGCAATTTATGAGCCCTGTTTTTTCTCAAACTTGGGCAAAACACCATACAATTTACAAGAAAATTCTCTAACCCATGGACAATTCCTATAGATGCCTGGTCACCAACAGTGCGGAGGATATGCCTGCACTGCCACTGTATAACACATGTTGATGCCATTGCAAACAATATGTCGTAATTGTCATTTAAAACCATTCTGTGATGCTGGAGTCCTCAATATGTGAGAGAGCTGTATGTGTAAGCCAGGCATGGCCTATTGGTCATGCACTAGAATGACCTGCATGATTCAGGCAGAGGCAGCAATCCTGTGAGCTGTTCTCTGTGATACTGCCTCCTTCATAAAGGGAAGACGGGTAGCAGGTCACCAGCCATTATAAATATGTCTCCCTTCGCTACAACCATACTCTCTTTTCTCAAAATGTTAATATAACCATTCATATTTTGCTGGTTTGGTTATTATATGTTATGTGCATATTTCAAGTCATCACTATAAAGCTGAATGTTATTTTAGCCCTGTGATTTGCACTTTTCTTTACATATAACTTGATCACATAGTTTCCACATGTTCATATGTTCAAGCTTGCCAATTATTTTGCCATAAAAGCTTTAATGGTATTCAACAAACTAGGATTTGGCTTACTTTTATATTCATATCTATCTAACAGTTCCCTACTTTATCACCTGGGCTGGTAAGACCTCTGCACCTATAACCCTGTGTTACTGGTTCCCAAAGGGGTTTGTCCTGGGCCTCTCTTATTTTCCCTTTACGCACTTACCCTTTCTGCTCTCATTACTTCTTACAAATGTTATTTTCCTCTTTATGCGGACAAAACCCAAATCTTCATCTTCTCCTCCTTTTCAGATTCCCTGCACTCCACTGTCTCTATCTCTCTCTCCGCAGTCAAATCGTGGATGTCTTCCCACTTTCTCCGTCTTAATCCATCTAAGACCGAGGTCCTCTTTTCCCTTGCTACCTCGATTCCTCACCCTTTTTCCTCCCCCTCTTTCTTTTCCTCCATCCTTCCCTTCTCCTCATCAGCTTGTAATCGCGGTGTCACCTTTGACCCATCTCTTCTCCCTTCATATTTTCAACATGGCTTGTTCTTTCCGCGAAGCCCTATTTAACATCTGTCATGCACGGCCTAACCTTTCATTTCAGGCCACCAAACTTCTTAACACTTCTCTGATTTTCTCTAGTATCAATTATTGCGCTGCCCTTCTACTTGGTCTTCCTGCCTCTCACTTGGCCTGCTTCTGTTCTGTATTTAACTAATCTATTTGTCTCTTCTTTTCTCTTCCTCCTCGTTCCTCTATTGCCAGCTCTCTCCTCTCCATGTCTCTTCTTCCCTTTGAATCTCGCCTTTTCTATCACTTCCTTTCTATCGTTTTCAAGTGTATCCACAGTCTTGCCCCTCTCTACCTTTTCTCACTTATATCACTTATTCTCCCATTTATACATTGCACCCTCAGAACCACTTTCTGCTTTCTGTTCCCAAACCCCCTTGTGCTTCCTCTCATTTATTTTCCTTTGTCCTACTCGCCCCCATGCACTGGAACTCTCTTCCGCTCTCTATCCCTTCCTCTCTACGTATTTTTCAATCTAACCTCAGATCTCATCTCTTATCTGCTCTTTCCAATAGCGAGCTTCATTTTTTCACTACTTCTGTTTATTACATAGAATGTACTACTTGGACCACTTGGGGGCGTGGAGCAAAATGGCAATCAAAGACCAGAGCTCCGCATCCCATTGACCACTAGCACAGTGACATGCTGCTGGGGACGCATGGCTGGTCACTCCTCTCCATAGTTTGGATTGGCGGGGCCCTCTCCACCGGGTGTGCTGCTTGGCAGGGGATGCACCTTCTCACAAACTCCTCCACTCTACTTTCCAGGTCGGGGAACCAGACCTTGAGTCTCAGTCTTGCTTTCATCTTGGCCATCCCTTGGTGCCCATTGTGTGCGAGCTGCAGAACGTTGTCAACCAGTGTTCTCGGGATGACAATCTGGTGACCCCTTAGCAGGAGGCCATCCTCGGCTACCGAGAGCTAATGGCGTGCTTTCCAGAGCGCCTGCAGGTCTTTCTGAGCCCCTGCGTTCCTTCGGGAGTTGTCCTGGAGGACCTCTCGCCATTCTCCATTTGCCATAGCAAGCTTGATCCTGGCGACTGTCTTGTCCATGTTGGAGTCTTCGGCGATCTCCTGGCGGGATAGGGTAACCGGCAGTGCCGATTCGACCGCGAGATGTATTGGTTCGACACCCTCTGCCACTTCCACTGTGTCTTTTGGCCTTCCTGCACCTGGATGGCGGGACAGGTAGTCTGCCGGGTTGTCAGGGCCTGGTCGATACAGCAGTTTGACCCCGTACTCCATTAACGACAGCATCCATCTCTTTATTCTAGGCGGTGGTTTGGATGATGTTCCAGACAAGATCGGGATTAGAGGCTTGTGGTCGGTTACCACAACGACCGGTTTTCCCAGAATATATATCTGGAAATGCTTGCACCCCCATAGGATGGCCAGAGCTTCCCGCTCAATCTGAGAGTACCGTCTCTCCGTCTCCGTTAGCGCTTTGCTGGCATATGCGATGGGCCTCATGGTTCCTTGATTGTCGGCCTGCATGAGGACAGCCCCCAGTCCTACGGGGCTGGCATCGACTACAATTTCGGACTCCCGATCCGGATTGAAGTATGCCATTGTTTCTTGTTCCGATAGGGCATTTTTGATGTTGTCGAAAGCCCTCTGTTCTTTCTCCCCCCAGCTCCAGGCGATGTTGTTTCTGGTTAGCGCTCTCAGGGGTTCCGACAGGGAGGCCAGATCGCGGATGAAGCAACCACAATATGTCACCATACCCAGGAAGCTTCTGATTTCAGATGGTGAGGTTGGCGGGGTAGCTTCCCGGATGTCTTTCACTTTTTCGGGATCAGGTGATATGCCCCCCGCGTGGAAGACGAACCTGAAAAATTCCAGCCTGTCTTTCAGGAACTCACACTTCTCTTTGTGCAGTGTCAACCCTAGGTCGCGCTGCCTCACCAGTGTGCTTTCCATGCGCTTTAGGTGTTCAGCCTCGGAACGGGCAAAGACCAGAATGTCATCCGACATGTTTATCACTCCCTTGAGTCCGGACAGGGCTCCCCTGATGGTATTCTGGAAGACCTCTGCCGCGGAAGAGATACCAAAACTGAGTCTTTTATATTGGTATAACCCCTCGTGAGTCGTAAACGTTGTGATGTATCTTGACTCGGAGTGGAGCTCTAACTGATGGTACCCGGATCTCAAATCCAGTTTTGAGAACACCTTCGCCCCTTGAAGCTCCCCAATGATGTCGTCCAGGGTGGGTGTTATGTGGCGCTCTCTTTTGATCGCTAGGTTGGGAAGCCTCATGTCCACGCAGATGCGTACCGCACCCGGCTGTTTGGGCTTTGGGGCTACCACGATCGGGGAGACCCACGGGGTGGGGCCCTCTACCTTCTCAATGATGTCCTTGTCTATCAGGGATTGCAGCTCGCGTTCCACCTGTGTCCTCAGATGGAAAGGGATGCGGCGGTGTTTGAGAGCCGTTGGTCTCACAGACCCATCGATGTGGAGGCGTATTGGGTCAGCCTTTAGTTTCCCTATCCCTCGGAATATCGTTTCAAAACGACTCAACAGATTTTCCAAGTCAGTGTGGTAGACCGCAAATGAGAAGTGTACAATGTCCAATGCCTCAGCCGCAGCACAACTCAGAAGGGAATGCGGGCTCACATCTGTGACAAAGAACCTTGCCCTTATTCTATTTTGTCCGTGAGTGACTGGGGCCACGAATACTCCTTGGATGGGGAGCGGTGTGTGTCCTCCAAAAGCGTATATACGTGCTGTGGACTCGGCTAGGCCTGGTGGACCAGGGAGTGCGTTGTAGTGTTCCGTCGCCAGCACACAGACGGACGCTCCAGTGTCTATCAAGACCGGTGTGGGTGTTTCCCCAATGTTAACTGTGCACTTGGGTTGTCTTCTCCTGCCGGGGCCTTCAGCTATACTCGAGATGAAGAAGATTTCATCTCCCTCCTCCTCCTCCTCTGCGATGTTTAGGTCCTGTATACCTTGTTCAATGGATGATACACCCCTCACTCTCCGAGTGCTGCCTCTGGCAACCCTTTCGGGCCCTCTCGACACGACGACAGGTGCTGATGCTCTGCACACCCTAGCATAATGTCCTGGGGTGTTACACCGGCCACAGGTTCTCGATTTGGCTGGACAGTCACCCATGTGTGGCAGGTCGTACCCACAATATTGGCACGAGGGAGCGTTGCTATGCCCCCCCGGGCTATCACCACCTCTTGACGTCCACCTTGACTTTCCTGGGTTAGTGCGGCCAATTGCAAAAGCCTCACCTTCATTTCTCCCATGCGTGGCTGCATCCATTTTCGCACCCCTCGCGTCAGCCAGCTCATAGGCCCTCCTTGTGTCCAGAATCTGTTGTAGGGTCAAACCAGGTTCCCTCAATACCTGCCTCCTCAGTTTACCGGAGCTGCAGCCCTCCAACAACTGGTTCCTAACCATCTCCTCTTCATTTCCCCATCTGCAGGAGCTTGCCAGAACTCTGAGTCGTGCACAAAATTGATCCAATGACTCTTCCTCTCATTGTCTTTCCGCACTCATGACGAACCTATCAAAGTCTACATTCGCCATTGTCAGAAAGTGATCTCAGAGCGCCTGCTTCACTGCAGCATATGTCGCAACCGTAATGTTCAGAGAGTCATATATCTTGTGAACCTCGGCCCCTGCCGAGTACACCATGATTGCAATTCTTTCTTCGTCCTCCGTGATCCCCGAGGCCGTGAAGAACATCTCCAACCTCTTCACCCACAGGAGCCATTTAGGCCCCAACTTGGAAGGTGGGCCCGTGATATCAAATTCGGGCATGGGGGCTAGTGTGCTGTTCACCCTGCGAGGGATGGGGGTAGGAGCGCCATCCTGTTCTTCTTCCTCCCCCATATCTCTGCGTGGTACTCACAGGAATATGTTGAACTGCTTTGAAGACAGGGCCCCGGATCACCCTTGGCGCAATATCTTCTCCAGTGCCACTCTCTTCTTTTTTTTCGACAGAATGCCACAACCTTGCAGCTGCACAGGCTGTGGAGGGTCCAAAAATTGATGATATTTGGTGCAAATCGCAGATGGCGCACGAGCACCCTCACGGGCCGCAACCACTGCGTTCTGCGCACAATCCAAGATGGCCGCCAGCCACACGTGTGAGCCCGTGCCGACACGGAGCAGCGTTCTCCTCCCTGGACGCTACCGGAGCGGAGGACTGCTCTCGCGCCGTCCTCGTCGCCAGTGTGAGGGTGTGGGGCAATGGCAGGCCCCACCTGCAGACACACACGCGCGCATACAGCACTCGCACCAAGAGACACGCCGGAGACGTGTTGCTGCTCTGGTCTCCGGCGCGAACTGCCGGCCGGGACCGTCTTTATTCAATGCGCGCATGCGCGAGCCTCGCTATGGGCCGCGCATGCGCAGAACCGCGTATTCACTACGCAACAGAGCCTAGTGAAATGCAGGCTGGACCACCTAGTGAGAGGACAGGCACAACGAAAGGCAGGCACAGCTGCAAGCAGGAGAGTGCACACTGCCAGTATAAGGGGTCCCCCTTGTTTGATGCCAGGGGGAGGGGCTGCAACTCCAGGAGGAAGGCGGCAGCCCAGGACAAGGAATGAGGCAGCACCTGCCACATGGGCAGCCCCAGACCAGTATGTGGTGTACTGCCTTGAGGCAAGGGGCGTGTAGGGTGGAGCTGGGGAGTGCCTGGTGGTGCAGACTTGGACGTTGTGCTTAGCCACAGTTTCGGAGACCCTGCGGCCTGAAGGTTCTTCCTGGGCTTGGATTGCAGATGAGGCATGGGAGTGGAGGTGGGCTCACGACCTGAGGCAGTGAGGAGCGTGTTATAGTACCACTATGTGTGACAAATCAACTGCTGTGGCACCAGTGGTTCGGGGATTAATATCGGTTTCTAAACCATCTATCAGCACCACACCGTTAGCACACCAGAAGGGATCTGAACAGATTGGAAACACAAGTCAATTATAAACCTCCTTGTACAATTTTGGTAACGTGGGCAGAACGGCAGGCTTATCTCCAAAAGGTAATGGATTGTTGGTTATTTCCAACACAGCGAAAATACAATTATTACCCAATGATTAAATGGACTGTCCAGTCAAAGTTGTAGAAACATATCTACTTCATTCTTATCACAACAGACAGCTCTAGCACACTACAAAATGCAACCCACCCTGTAAAGGAAAGCAGAGGACAGACAGTTTCAAAGAAGGAAACAGGATGCACTCTGGATACTGACAGGAGGGTAGTTGGTATAGTAATGAATCACAATATGATATGATATGATGTGATAGTTTATTTATATAGCGCCTATACACAATCTGTTTCAAAGTGCTTCAAGGCAAGGGAGGGAACAAGGGAAAATACAACGACATTCTTAAAGGCCATGAACAGTAAGGATGTGAAATTAACTATCGTACTCGGCCTGACGACATTTCAGATAGTGCAAGAGCTAAGACATAGATAAGGAAGGGAGGGGGAGAGTGGAAAGGAAATGGAAACAGACAGGCGACTACCATACTAGGCCTAACGACATTTCTGGTAGAGCCAGAGAAAAACAAAAGGTGAGGGAGAGGGGTGCAGAAAGGTAGGGGAGGAACAAAGCAACAATAGTTGTAGGATACTTGCTTTCAACACAAAGGGATCAATGGGTCATAAAATATCACTAGGGGCCTTCGGAGAAGGACCAGGGGGACAGAACCACAATGTACCTTGTGCTTGTATGCGTTCTTGGTGCCCGACTGGGTCGAGTCGGTTTCAGGGTGCTTTGCAGCTTCTGCGACAGAGTTCAAGATGGGAGACAGCTGTGGGTATCAGGTGGAAAGCCGTTCGGCGAGCGAGGCTGGATGGACGGATGCAGGCTGGCCTACACAACGGCTCAGGGTCAGGAATCGTTGTCTCAGCGCTGGTCTTTGTTTCTGAAGCTCTGGTCGAGATATCTCAGACGGCGTTATCGACTGGATCATAACAACAATCAGCAGTGCAGTCTGTTGCAGCTAGAGGGGCTCAACTGGCTTGAAAATGTCCTTTAATTCAGACGTCGGTATATGCTTGTTGATGCACTCCTCGTAACTTCTTCACTGGGCTTGTGTCGTCCTTTAAGGTGGACGGCCCAAAGCTGAGGAGAGTGTTGCAGGCAGCTGTCTGGTCCTTGGTTTGGTTCAGAGACTCTCTGGCACTACTCACCTAGGAAGTTTGGTGCAGCGCCTAGCAGGGCACGCTGTGTGCTGGCTGGGTACCTCTTCTGGAGCTGCAGGAGGGTCCTCTGGATTCAGCATCTCCTTCTGTTCCCTGGGAGATATTTAGGGGAGGGATCTTGCTTCCGTCCTGGAGGTCCTGGCCTTGCTGCACTGGCAGAAGATCTAAGGCAGACTGTACCTTCAGCCATTGACCAATACTGAGTTCTTCTTGTTACTCCTTGCAAAGTCTTCAGATGATCTGCCCAAAAGAGGTCCTCGACCAAATGGACCACAGGGATTAGTGTAGGCTAAGCCTACCTTAGTGAACCAATACTGGGTCCCCACCAACAATCTCCTGTATGCATGAAGTGATAACCAGAGTGCTTTGCAACAGAAAAGGTAAAGGGATGAAAACATGTAATACTAAGTCCCACCCATCATCCTTGTCTGTTGTGGATCAAAGGGTCCTTCTAGTTAATAGAGCACTCTGTGGTTCCTGATTAAAGTGGCAGGTCTCCCTTGAAGCTGCGGGGGGACCAGACATTCTGTCTCCATCAATCCACATAATTGTGTCTTCTGAACGGGGTCTGTGAGAAACCCAAGGGTATTCTCACTCCTACTCCCCTTGGATTCTCTGCACAGGTGGCCAGGGAAAGGCCATTACTCTTGGATCCTGACCCTGTGGGTGGAGAAGCGAGGGAGGATCACCTACCTGGATGGTCTTTGAGAATTGCGAGTGGGGTACCCTTGGGTGAGACACGGTATCCCCCTTTTCCCATTGATGACAAGCCTAACCCTCCCCCAACCTTTATGGGTTATTTTAAGCCAGTGCCCTTATTTTTCCACATATGACTTCTGACAGTGCGGGGATGAGGAAGAGGCAACTAGGATTAATGGACACTAACATAAACCAGTTTGGTAATGAGACGAGGAAGAGGGACTCAGAGGAGTACCATTGTAAAATCAGGCATGTCTTGCTAATCAGCCTAACCATAGTCAGGCAATTAAGGAAAAGGATTCACACCTGCAACCCCTTTATACCACTCAAGTGTATAAAAGAGTTGTGTGCAGGAAGGAGAGAGGAGAGAGTCGAGACGCTGATGGAAGCCGTGGTGAGCCATGTTGCAGCATTAGAAGCACACTGAGGACCAAAGCCGCTGAGAGTCAGAGCAAGTTTGAAGCAGGAGCTCTGTGGCGCAGAGGCGAGGTGAAGGAAGGAGACCAAATGAGGGGTCGTCCTTGATTCTATAAACAAGACTGCTCGTTCTCCTGAGGCACTACAAGAGCGTCTGAGGGGCAAAGAAGCCGCGGAGCTTGTGTCCAACGCAACATTGGAAAAGACTTCACAGTGAGGCGGTGAGTTTCCCCGATAAAGAAAGCGGTGTTACTGTAACTGGGAGGCTCTAAAGTGAACTGCTATTGTTGAATGAGCGCAGAGACGTATACAAAGTAACGCAATGGTCGCCTGCCTTGTTAAAAGAACAGGCCCATTTTTGAAAGTCTCTGAACAAAATCCTTCCTTATGAACCAATTAATATGTTATTGAAGTGTTCGCACACCTAAAAAAAAACATTATTAAATCCAATACATATTGAAAACCGAATTAAACAAATCCAATGCATATTGAATACCAAGCGAAAGGGCAACTTAAAGAAAGCCATTGCATATGGAATCCCGAACCAGAAGGGAAACTTAAAGATAACCAATGCATAGTAAATGTTGAACTTAAGAAACACTTAACATGGAAGCAAACCAGTAAGCTTGTAATACTGACTGCATGGGGCACAACAAATGAATTCAAAGCTCAACTCTGAATATACCTAAACACCACAAGATTACATGAAAATCTGAACTGCATATTAACAAAACTAAATAATTGTTATACAACAAATAAACCTGAACTTTGAAAGCTGAAGGGAAGCTAACCAGCAAACAGTGATAAGTGATTGCAGTATGACAAGGCTACCATTAAAAAGGGGGTGTAATACATGGTGGCAGATCCACAAGAAGGCTAAAGGAAAATCAGCCCAGGAACACCCCTCCTTAACCCAGAAACCAATACAGGAAATCAAGAAAAGGTGACTTGGTATACAGCAGAAAATATCAAGGAACCTATGTACCTCATTGAGGTCTTGGTGGAGGGAACCCTGAGACTTGACAGGGCTGTCTTGGGATTGGAGTCTCAAGAAACCCTTTTGCCTGATTGTGTTGTTATGAAATCTGGGGAAGGGAACCACAGGACAATTAAAGGTAACTAGGTGCACCAGAGCAAGTGCCAAGTAACCTGATGTGAAACATTGAGGTCTTGGGGAAGGGGACCAGCCAGGTCTATAGATGTGTTGTCTTGGGATCCGATTCTCAAGACACCCTCTTTGTTTTGATGTGTTACCTTAACATTGGGGACAAGAACCCAGGATTTATTCTGAACTGTATTACCCTGAAATGGATGGAGAAAGGTAAACTTAAAGACTCTTTTTCATTGAACTTTATTTTGCTTGGGGAATGGGAGCTTAGAGGAAGCTGTGAGCTGGAAGAAGTTCAGAACTTTAAGTTGAACACTGTTTATTTTGACTTTGACACCCCAACACGTTTGGTTGTTCTAGTTGTCAGGGCAAGAATAGGTTTTGGACACAGACGAACTGTTAAGTTGAACTCTTTGACTCAGACCTTCCTTAGTTTCGTTTAGGTAGGGAAATCCCATTTTAGCATAGGGCAAGTTAGGTCTTCAACCATCCTGACATTTAAGTTGATAAATGTCTTTTGTTTAAACTTTAAGTCTGTTGTCTGTGTCTTGCTTAATAATGCCTTCACAGGCCTCCCTGCATGGGTGACTACTGTAACACAAGCAGTCCTAAACATGACACTTCACTGTCCCTTGATACTAAGTCCAGGAGCTGGCTTCAGGTAGGCACAGTGCATATAAAAGTTTGTTGAGGTTTCCTGTCTCCTTTGTTAACCCCTGCAGCCAGGTCCCATGTGGGCCTGTTTGAAGTACACTGTATTTGTATGTTAATTTTGTTAATTGTTGCCACCATCTGCAGGACTCGCAAAAGGACAGGGTGGATCCATGAAGCCTTTGTTAGTTAGTTAGGATGGCCATGCCACAAGGAAGGTTTTGGCCCTCCCCCTTCTGAGATGCATTGTGTACTCCACCTGTCAGATCCCAACTAAGTATGACAGGGGGGACTGCGCCTGTAGGCTGTATCCACCCAGAATTCACGTGTCTATGTGTATGTTGTGCAGTGAACATAGGAAAATGTGTGTGGATTAGCCCCACACATTTTCCCGGAAGTTGACCTACCATCATTCAATTTGATATAAACGTTCGGAAAAGCCCAGGTGATTGCACACCCACCATGTGGATGGTCGATTTCCTCACACCTTGTCCGCATGGTGGAGATCTGAGGGGCACCGCTCCTGCCGGGGGCTCTACGGTGAGGGGCAGTGGCATTTTGGAGTAAAGGAGGCCACCTGGAATGTCTTATTCATGTGGCATAGACCCCAAGTATCGGAATAGGGGAGACCCGTCAGGGCCTTGGTAGCTGTGAAGGGCGCACTACACTGATGGCAGCAAAGACACGATACAGGAGGCAGCAAGGGGATGTGCAGGCCGCAGGGGCATCAAACTTGTGGTGCTCTTTGGATCAAAGAGGGTGCTGTCCCTCTCCCCTCTGCTGGTGAAATACAAGCAAAGGACAGGGACGGAGGGTGGCCATTGCAGAAGGCGGCCTCAGGATGCTGCAGCAGGATGTTCAGACAATACTGCTAGCATACTGCTGGTAAGGCATTCAGGGAGGAAGTACAACCCTCTAAGGGTGCCATCACCGAAAGGGTCACCAAGGTGGAAGAATGAGTGGAGACCTGGAACACTATCAAAGAGCAACAGACATATCAGATGTGGGCCTGTAGATGCGGGTTAAAGAGCTTGAACCCAGGGAAAAAGAGGCAAAGAGCAAACTGGATGATGTGAAGAATAGAGAAAGGAGGAACAATTTAAGGATACGGGAGCTCCCGAGTAAGGTGACTGAGTCATCTAAGGACCTGCAGCTCCTACCCAGTCGAGTGCTGAAGAAGCTTTTGGAGGAGACATTTGACAGAGAGATCTGCTTTGACAGGGTCCTTAGTGGTGCAGGGGAGCTCAACAGGCCTCGTTCAGTGGTGGCTAAATGTCACAACTATAGGGACAAGGAAGACATTCTGTTGAAGGCATGTGCAGTGGGGGAAATAGAATGGGAAGGCGCCTCCATGCAAATATTTCAGGATCAACCTGTGCTCTAAAGCGAAGGAGGAAATGCAAACCCCTTAACAAAGTGGTTTCAGGATGAGGGGATGTGTGTCATGATGCCTACCTCCAAGGAGCCAGGTTCGACCCAGCAACCCCAGAGGCAGGCATCATTCCCCCCAGGGAAGTGCCAGCGGGCCCAAGCTGGGGCCCTTTGGACACAGTCCTGGCGCCTTAGGCGCCAGGCTCATGTTGGACCCCTGTCCTGGCGCTTTAGGCGCCAGGCTCATAAAGCTAGACATGTGTTCAAGTGTTTTAATGTGCACTTACCTGATGCAGACCATGCTGCTACATACAGGCCCTCTTGAGGCCTGAATGGAACTACTTTACCTGTGGGACTACTTTCCACCTGGGTGTGGTTGGGGAAGGATACATACATGATCGGTGGAAGGATACATACCTGGAACTTCTTCCAAAGCTATTTAAACCACGCCCGATCAGCAACTCACGCTTCGCGTTGTTCTGCTCCTCGCAGCTGGACGCTCACCGTGTCAGCTCCTACATCTGGACTTCAGCCACGCCTGTCAGCATCCTGGGTCACCTGCAAAGGGAGATAAGAGAGAATTGGAGAGAAAGAAGACCTTACCTGCTAAAGCTGCATCACGGAGACATCACACCGACGATCCTGAAAGGGAAGACATCATTTTTAAAAGCATTTCACTTCGATCGCTGCAGCCCTGCATTTCACTCACCTTTCCTGGGCACCTCCATCTTCAGCAGCGATCATCCGGATCCGCAGCCACTTCCCAGAGCCTAGAGAGAAAAAGACAAGAACACAAGGTGAGAGAAGGAAGGGAAAAGGAAAAGCTCAGACTTACCTGTTGGGTCATTCCCATTTCATTTCGGGTCCTGCCGCTTCCTGGCATTCCGGACCCCGGCCCCTATGGGGAAAAAAGACAAAGACATTGAATGAGCGAATGCAAAGACATTACCCGAACGCTCATCCAGAACTTACCTGTCATTTACTGGAACTGCACGTTTCACTTCGAGTCGGCGCCATATCTCCGGCATTCCGAACCCCGGCCCCTAAGGGGAAAAAGACATAAGCGTTAGCGCTTGCTGCAATAAGACAATGAACATTATTATTAAGCTTGAACTTTTGAACTTGCTACAGAACTTTTACAGCGCCTTACCTGAATAGTCAATCTTATTTGAACTCCCATCAAACCTCAATCCAGTGAAGTAACTGGGTTTCAACGCGCCCCTGCATCAGAAGCAGGATGGAGAACTCATCCTTCCAGACCCTAAGGTGAGACTTCACGGGGAATCGTGGAAGGGTATCGTGGAGGGTTGGAAGGGAGTGGGAGGCTTGAGCATTATTCCGTCAGTAGGTAATACTCCCTTTTCACGCACAGGGGAATATTCCTGCGAGCCAGAGAAGCCAGAGTAGAGGGGCCCTACCTGTCCATCCTCAGAGTCCTGCGCTTCACCATTGAAGAAGCATCAGCACTCGAAGCCAGACCTGCGCCTCCGTGGGAATCAGGTGAGCGTGACAGAACGCGAAGCCTACCCACAATTTCCCACCCGGGCGCTATGGAGACTTCCGAGACAGATCAGCTGGCCCAACTTTTGGGGGAATTACGGGCAGAAGTGCACTCAGCCCGCCAGGAGACTAACGCTCTCAAAAGAGAACTGATCCTATCCAAGGAAAGAACAGATGACCTGGCCAAAAGGTTATTGCAGGCCCAGGCAGGGCACACTCCTTTATCTAATTCCGGAGGTACTTCCACATCAATGGGTTTGAATAACCCGGTACAAATCAATCTACCTGGACACATGCCTTTGGCCCCGCCTGAACGTTTTGCGGGTGATCCCAAGAAATATGCCGTCTTTATGAACCAATGTCGTTTACACTTTCTATGCAGACCCGGGGCCTTCCCTAACGACCGGACCAAGGTAGCCTTTATACTATCTTACCTCAGTGGCAGTGCTGCCGATTGGTCTATTCCATTGGTAAATCAGGATGATCCCATTCTCCAGAATTTTCAGGGTTTCCAGGCCAGCATGGAAAGATTGTTTGCTCGACACTCTCAAGGACAGGCCCTTGATAACGAACTGCTATCCTTACGACAAGGTAATCAGGATCTCCTGTCCTACGTTGCCACCTTTAATAGACTGGTTGTGGAAACTGGATGGCCAGAAAACAAAAGGATCACATTGTTTCATCGAGGCCTGCGCGGAGAGCTTAAGGATGTTCTAGCTCAGATAGTAGATCCACCCCAGGTCTGCGCAGACTACATAGACTTGGTGGTTCAACTTGATCACAGACTTCAAAATAGAAAAGCAGATCGGTTCAAGTACGAAACCCGATTACCGATCAAAACCCACGCTAACTCCAAGAGTATCGACGTATCCGAACCTATGCAAATCGGCGGTGTTAAAGGACCATTAACGCAGAAGGAACGAGAGAGAAGGCGGCAAATGCAACTTTGGTTGTATTGCAGGACTTCCGGTCACTTTCTTCTAAATTGTCCGGTTAAACCACCTAAGAAGGTGGTTGGAGCCACTGATAACGATTTATTGACACCTGATTCGGGAAACGACCTAGCCCGACAAGCGTAGGGGTCCGCTTGCCGAGCTTGAAAACAAACTCTTTGACCTCGCATTTTGTCATGCCAATGGTGCTCGTGGACCCAAAACAGCCTCAGCAGTTGCATGCTATAAAAGCATACATCGACAGTGGAGCTATTGGAAATTACATAGACCGTGAATTGGCTTCCAGAATTAAGCTCCCTCTCCGCCCGAAAGTAACCCAAGATGTCATTACTACAGTAGATGGAACCGAAATAGCCTCAGGGCCTGAAACGCATTCCACTGTTTAAATGACACTGGTGGGTCAGGATGGACATCGGGAAGCAATCGTGTTTGATGTGATCAAGGCCCCACAATTTCAAGTAATTCTTGGAATTCCTTGGTTAGAAACACATAATCCCAGAATTGACTGGCGAGCAAAGAAGATAAGTTTTCCTGATTGTGAACCAACTTGTTATCCAAGAAATCCAGTTATGGGTCTAGCCTCAGCAACTTCCACCCCTGTACAGCTACCGTCAGAATACCAAGAATTCCAAGACGTTTTTCAGAAGGAACAGGCTAACACGTTACCTCCCCATCGGTCTTATGATTGCCAAATCGATCTGGTACCCAATGCTCAACTACCTTGTAGTAGGATTTATGCTCTTACGGAACCTGAGAACCTGCATTTGCGTCAGTATTTAGATCAGTACCTAGCCAATGGTTTTATTCGCCCGTCCAAGTCTCCTGTCTCCTCAGCTCTGTTCTTTGTGCCGAAAAAAGAGGGCGACCTTAGAACATGTATAGACTATCGCGCCCTAAATCAAATAACGATTAAGAATCGTTATCCTCTGCCCCTGATCCCTGAGCTTATCGACCAGGTGAAAGACGCTTGTGTGTACACCAAGTTAGATCTCCGAGGAGCTTATCACCTGGTGCGTATAAAAGAAGGCGACGAATGGAAGACTGCATTCCGCACCAAATTTGGGCTCTTCGAATATCAGGTGATGCCCTTCGGTTTGTGCAATGCACCTGCCGCCTTTCAGTACTTTATGAATGATGTTCTTCGGGAACTTATCGATGTCTGTGTCATTGTTTATATTGACGACATCCTGGTGTACTCTTCTTCAGAATCCGATCACAGAAAACATGTTAGGGCAGTTCTTGAGAAATTGCGCCAGCACAGACTATTTGCAAAGCTCGAAAAATGTGTTTTTCATACCACAGAAGTTGAGTTTCTCGGATTCATCCTGACACCTCAAGGAGTCCGGATGGACTCGCGAAAGTTGGACACCATCCTCAAATGGCCATCTCCTAGCTCGGTGAAGGGAGTTCAGAGCATGCTCGGCTTCGCCAATTTCTATCGAAGATTCATCCCGGAATTTTCCCGAACAGTCCAACCCATCACAGCTCTCCTAAAGAAAAACAAACGCCTTGAATGGACTCTTGAGGCCGAACAAGCCTTTCAGGACCTGAAAACCAAATTCACCTCTGCACCTGTATTGAAGCACCCGCACCCAGATCTCCCTTACATTGTGGAAACCGACGCATCCAGTTCGGCCATGGGAGCTGTCCTGTCGCAAAGAGACCCAGAAACTAACCAACTACACCCTGTGGCCTTTTGGTCCAGGAAATTTTCTCCTCCTGAAATCAACTACGCAATTACCGACAAAGAGTTACTGGCTATTAAATCTGCTTTCAAGGCTTGGCGTCACTACCTTCTCGGGGTAAGACACACCATCACCGTAATTACGGACCACAGAAATTTACAGTATTTAAAGACGGCCAAAGCTCAATCTTCACGACAACTCCGATGGGCTCTATTCTTTGCGGAATTTGATTTTGTAATTACCTATCGCCCTGGCTGCAAGAATGGTAAAGCGGACGCCTTATCCCGGATTGGCATGGAAGAACCCAATTCGAGTTTAGAACCTGTGCCAATCATACCTGAACAAAGAATCCTAGGCCTAACTTCATTGCAAACTATTGAGGACATCCAAACGCAAGTAAAACAACTTCTAGACTCTTCAGCCTTACTGGAATGGAGTCAAAAGGGTCCTCATTACACCGTTAAGGATGATTTACCCTACTTCCAGGAGCGGTTGTTTCTGCCAAGTAAAGAATTGCAAGAACTTGTTATTGCCCATCATCATGAATCATTAATGGAAGGACACCCTGGTATAGCTAAAACGGAGGAAAAAATCAAACGCCACTTCTGGTGGCCTTCTTGGAGAAAAGACATAAAGTCTTTTGTATTGTCTTGCGGAATTTGCGCCCAAAACAAGGGTCAAAAGAAAAGGCCAGCCGGCCTACTTCAACCCTTGGATATTCCACCGGCACCATGGCACACCTTGTCAATGGATTTTATAACTGACCTGCCTCCTTGTGCTGGTTACAACACTATCCTTGTAATTGTGGATCTATTCTCCAAAATGGCCCACTTTATCCCTTTAAAAGGTTTGCCTTCAGCTTCCACCTTGGCCAAGGAATTTCTGGAGAATATAGTTCGCATACATGGTTTCCCTTCCATATTAGTCTCGGATCGTGGAAGTCAATTTATCTCCCATTTTTGGAAGAAGTGTTGCCAACTAGCACAAATAGATGTGCGGTTATCCACCAGCCACCACCCCCAGACCGACGGACAAACCGAGAGAACCAATCAGACTCTCGAGCAATATCTTCGGTGCATGTTACACCAATCCGAGTTAAATTGGAAAGACATCCTTTGGATCGCAGAATATGCATACAACAATTCAGTGCATTCTGGAACCGGACAAACTCCTTTTTATACTTTGTATGGTCACCATCCTCGGACCTCTGACCTAGATCCACCTCTGACCCTGGAAATGCCCGCAGTAAATCATCTGCATTCCACAATAACATGAGCCTTCAAAGAAGCTGCAACTCATTTACAGCAAGCCAAGAAAAAGTATAAAGAAAACGCTGATTTGCACCGAAGTAAAACTCCTCCTTACCAAGTAGGAGACCAGGTATGGCTAGCAATGAAACATTTACCCCTCAAGGGCCCGCGAACCTTCAATCCCAGATTCATAGGACCTTATCCCATCAAGGCTATAATCAATCCCGTAGCCTTTAAACTGGATTTACCGTCTAACATGCATATTCATCCAGTTTTTCATGCATCACTTTTGAAGCCAGTACAACCAGGGGCCCGACTGTCCAAGCCTCCAGACCCAGTTCAAATTGAAGGGGAATTAGAATTCGAAGTTAAAGACATTTTAGACTCCAAGGTGTTAAAGTCAAAACTCTTCTATCTTGTTGACTGGAAGGGATATGGACCTCAGGAGAGATCGTGGGAGCCTAGTAACCATGTTCATGCACCTCGATTAATACAAAGGTTCCACCGGAGAGTTCTGAACAAGCCAAAACCCCCGGAGGGAACAACCTTGGGAGGGGCCTTGAGGGGGGGTACTGTCATGATGCCTACCTCCAAGGAGCCAGGTTCGACCCAGCAACCCCAGAGGCAGGCATCATTCCCCCCAGGGAAGTGCCAACGGGCCCAAGGTGGGGCCCTTTGGACACAGTCCTGGCACCTTAGGCGCCAGGCTCATGTTGGACCCCTGTCCTGACGTCTTAGGCGCCAGGCTCATAAAGCTAGACATGTGTTCAAGTGTTTTAATGTGCACTTACCTGATGCAGACCATGCTGCTACATCCAGGCCCTCTTGAGGCCTGAATGGAACTACTTTACCTGTGGGACTACTTTCCACCTGGGTGTGGTCGGGGAAGGATACATACCTGATCGGTGGAAGGATACATACCTGGAACTTCTTCCAAAGCTATTTAAACCACGCCCGATCAGCAACTCACGCTTCGCGTTGTTCTGCTCCTCGCAGCTGGACGCTCACCGTGTCAGCTCCTGCATCTGGATTTCAGCCACGCCTGTCAGCATCCTGGGTCACCTGCTAAGAGAGAATTGGCGAGAAAGAAGACCTTACCTGCTAAAGCTGCATCACGGAGACATCACACACCGACGATCCTGAAAGGGAAGACATCATTTTTAAAAGCATTTCGCTTCGATCCCTGCAGCGCTGCATTTCACTCACCTTTCCTGGGCACCTCCATCTTCAGCAGCGATCATCCGGATCCGCAGCCACTTCCCAGAGCCTAGAGAGAAAAAGACAAGAACACAAGGTGAGAGAAGGAAGGGAATGGGAAAAGCTCAGTTTCCTTCTAAGACTTACCTGTTGGGTCATTCCCATTTCATTTCGGGTCCTGACGCTTCCTGGCATTTCGGACCCCAGCCCCTATGGGGAAAAAAGACAAAGACATTGAATGAGCGAATGCAAAGACATTACCCGAACGCTAATCCAGAACTTACCTGTCATTTACTGGAAATTCACGTTTCACCTCGGGTCGGCACCATATCTCCGGCATTCCGAACCCCTGCCCCTAAGGGGAAAAAGACATAAGCATTAGCGCTTGCTGCAATAAGACAATGAACATTATTATTAAGCTTGAACTTTTGAACTTGCTACAGAACTCTTACAGCGCCTTACCTGAATAGTCAAGCTTATTTGAACTCCCATCAAACCTCAATCCAGTGAAGTAACTGGGTTTCAACGCGCCTCTGCATCAGAAGCAGGATGGAGAACTCATCCTTCCAGACCCTAAGGTGAGACTTCACGGGGAATCGTGGAAGGGTATCGTGGAGGGTTGGAAGGGAGTGGGAGGCTTGAGCATTTTTCCGTCAGTAGGTAATACTCCCTTTTCACGCACAGGGGAATATTCCTGCGAGCCAGAGAAGCCAGAGTAGAGGGGCCCTACCTGTCCATCCTCAGAGTCCTGCGCTTCACCATTGAAGAAGCATCAGCACTCGAAGCCAGACCTGCGCCTCTGTGGGAATCAGGTGAGCGTGACAGTGTGATACCGGTGGAGGTTCCAATTTTCCCTTTCCTTTGAATACAACAGAGAAGAATATGAGCCCAGACAGGGCAAAGGGGCTGCCCACCTGTTGGCAGAGTTACAGAAATAAGGAGGGACACAAGATCAGGAAGGACAGTGCACGCTAAGGTAGCGCTTCAACAATGTGTTTGTACAACCAAAGGGCCTTAAGAAAGATTCTGCTGCAAGAAAATCAAGGAAGTTTTAGGCATCGCCACAGGAGACTTCTGGCTGAAGGCGGAGTGCTGCTGTACAATGTTATACAATCTAGGGTTGGAGTGTGGAACAGTTGTAATAGTTTATAATTCAGATGTTCTATGGGAGAGCAGTCTCTGTGCTGTCCTAGTGTCCAAGGTGTTCCTAGGTATCTCCGGGAGGCTGAGCATGGATACCCAGCTGGGTGTGAATACCCAAGAATGTTGAATATGTTAAGTAAGTTGGGTGGAGGGCTGAGTGAGAGGAGGGTGTGGGAATCCATGCATTATTGTCTCACAACTAGAGGGGGGTTGCTGGTTCGACCATGGTGGGGACTGGGAAACGACATTTGTGCTTTGAAAATGGCTAGTTTGAAAATTGCCACGTTGAATGTGAAAAGGTTGAACTCCCAGAATAAGAGATCCTTTACGGCAAACATGATTCGTAAAACCCACTTAGCAGTGTTGTTCCTGCAGGAAATGCATTACAGGCAGGGAAGTAAATGTGCTCTGAAAGGGGTGGGAATCAGGCAAATGTACTCGGCCTCACATAAAACAAGTAAGAAGGAAGGGGTAGGGCTAGCCCTTGCATGCTCTATGCAACTGAGGGAGGTCCAAGTCAGGTGTGGGTTTGGAGGTAGGTTTGTGGCAATTAAGGGCCTCCTGGATGGAAGGATGATCACCTTGGCGTCACTGTACACCCCTAATGTTAACCAGCTGGCCTTTCATCAGCAGGTGTTTCTGGTGTTGGAGGAGTAGGGTGAGGGAGTGATGATGGTGGGAGGGGAGTTTAACCTGATATCAGACCCTGCAGTGGACTGGTGACCAGCTTGGGGAGATAAAGTTAAAACGAAGGGAAGGGAACACAAGGCAGGGGAAACCCAGGTGGCTGCCACTGGGGAATTGCATTTGAAAAGTGCGTGGGAAGCAGCTAAGGTGATGATACACTGACTCCTCATAGCGGAAGGGGCCCGTAAAAAAAGGGAAAGGGGTCTGGTGGAGGGAGCGACTCAGGGAGGAAATAAGGGGTATGAGGACAAAACTGACAAAGCCAGGCGAAGATCATGCCGAAGTATTAGGGGCAATGAGGAATTACACTCACTTGTGATAGGGGAAGTGTTGAAAAAGATGTGATACGCCAGGCAGCGATTCGATGAGAAGGGAGACCATGTGGGGACCCTTCTGGTGAACAGGGTTCGAGAGCATATGGTAGAAAGGAGAGTGGACTGCATACAAGATGCCAGTGGATGCCTGATTAATACCCAGGGAAATATCCCAGATTGTTTTACAGAATATTATGAGCACCTTTATATCCAGCCCCCCATGAGCGGGGAGAGCGACGTGCGGGGCTGCCTAGAGGGACTTTCAATCCCGCGATTGACCACAGGGTTGAGATCCTTCTTAGAGGCAGACATCACAGGGAAGGAGGTACTTTACTCAATAAACCATCTGAAGCTGTTTTATTTTTATTTATTTATTTTTTTGGGTTATTTATTTTCATTTATTCAGATACAAAAGATATACAAAAAGAAATTCCAAACCGTACAAAAAAATCATCAATGAAGAAGACAACAGATATAACAATAGCAGAACTATGTACATTAAAATCCAATACATAGTGTGAATTGATGATTAATGGTATGACACCGAATACATAATTAATCTTTGAAGTCGAGGCCATTTTGAGGGCATTCAGGAAGGTTTAACAGCCTCCAACGTTCTAGCTCAACTTTGAAATCTTTACATAGTTCTTTTAGGTTTTCATGAACAATATCTTCAATCTTAGTTGTTAACCATATTCCAAGGTAACGCAGCCTATTGGCACACCATTTGAAACCCAATTAAGTTATTAAATGTTTATTGCATGTTAACGTCAAAGGCATAACTTGGGACTTTGTCCAGTACATTTCAAACCCAGATGATCGATTAAAATTTGACAGGATTTCCATTAGAAGCTGGTTAAGGCCCCTGTGGAGGATCTCTACACTTCTGATTTTTACAAAGAGTATCAGGAGATTCTGGCGGGGCCCATGGCAAAGGTTTTTAATTCAATTACGGGGGCTGACAATATACCGCCTACCTTCCAGGAAGCTTTGATAGTACTCATTCCCAAACTTGGTAAAGACCATAGGCCCTGCACATCCTACAGACCTATATCATTGCTAAATGTGGACACAAAATTATTTGCGAGAATACTAGCGTCAAGGTTAGTGGTTTACCTTTCAAGGTTGATTCACCCCCACCAAACTGGGTTTATCTGTAGCAGCCAGGGCTCCGACGATTTTAGGAACTCCCTCCATATTTTAAATGGGCCAAAAATGAAGCGGGTGGAGCTCTAATCCTTTCCCTTGATGCCAACAAGGCATTTGACTGGGTCGACTGTTCCTTTATGAGGGGGATTCTGGGAAAAATAGGTATGGGGGCACGCTGGATGGGATGGATCTAAGCCCTGTATTCTTCCCAAAGAGCTAGGGTGGTAGTTAATAGAGGAACATCCCAGACGTTGCAGTTAAGTAGAGGCACCAGGCAGGGTTGTCCTCTGTCCCCATTGCTCTATGCACTGGTGATGGAGCCTATATGCACTGCGAGGTGGGGAGAACATTGAGGGGTGGAATTAGGGAGGCAGCGTTACAAGGGAGCCTTTTTGCAGATTATGCCTTGCTTTATTTTACTAGTCCGCGCACTTATGTTCCTGCCTTGCTCCAGGACCTTGCGGAATATGGGGCACTGTCCGGGTTCAAGGTTAATCTAGTCAAATCAGTGGCATTCCTGGCTGGGAATTGGAGCCAGGAAGACATGGATTTTATGAGGGGTACAGGATTCAAGATACAGCTGGGGGAGGAAGGCAGGGGGTGAGGTTCCAATATCTGGGGATTGAAATCTCAGGGAATACCAAAGAGTTGTTTGAGAGGAACTATCTTCCACTCTAAGAGGGGCTGCAGTTAGACCTGCATTGCTGGGGACGGCTCAACCATGCATGGATGCCGTACTTGAATTCTGTCAAGATGACCGTCCACCCTAGGTTGTTTTTATTCCAACTGTTCCCAACAGTGGTCCTAACCCCGTTTTTTGCAAGTATCCAGAGTGCTCTCCTCCACTTCGTGGGGCCGGGAGTGAAACCCAGGGTGGTTTACAAAATTCTGGTCTTATCGAAAAATGAGGGAGTGTTGGGATTCCCCGACCTGGAAGCATATTACAAAGCGGCACAGCTGAGAATCATGGTAGACCACTTAGACCCCAACTTTGAGAAGTACCCATATGGGTTCATATGGACAACACGGTCTAGGCGCCAGTCACACTGGGGGAGTGCATGTGGGTACCGCAGAACGAGGTTCTCTGGCGGGTGTTGAGGCACCCTATACTAGAAGTGATCTAGTTAATATGGTGAGAAAACAGCACCACTCGCCGGCTCTCGACATGGACCTCGCCCCTTAGTTGTATCTGGGCACCACCCTTCCTGAACTCGATTGTTGACCCGTTGCGCTTTCAATCTTGGTACGAAGCAGGCCTATCCAGAGTGGGGCAGATGTGGGAGGAGGGTAGTTTTGTATCTCTCCACAGGTTGGAAGAATGCCTTCATATAGGTAAACTCTCTGTCTTTAGGACAACCAGCAAAGGTATCTCACCCCCTTTGAGAAGATATTACTGCACAGTACAAACACGAGGAGACGAATAGCCAAACTCTATTGGGAAATCAGGCATGGCGACCCAATTGATATCCTCCCCACAAGGGCAAAGTGGGCCAAGGATTTGCAGGTATACATAACAGACCAGTTGTGGACCAGGATCTCTAGGGGGTGAAATTGTCTATGCTGTCTCTGCAGCATAGAATGCAGGCGTTCAAATTAATACACCGCTCTCACTATCCTCCAGCCATGCTAGCCAGAATGTACCCACGGGCAGACCTGAGCTGCTGGTACTGTAGGCAGACTGCCAGCTACTATTGCCACATGTGGTGGGTGTGCTCCCCTATACAAAGGTACTGGACGGAGGTC
This sequence comes from Ambystoma mexicanum, assembly GCF_040938575.1. Taxonomy (NCBI): domain Eukaryota; kingdom Metazoa; phylum Chordata; class Amphibia; order Caudata; family Ambystomatidae; genus Ambystoma; species Ambystoma mexicanum. The sequence goes on from NC_090922.1 coordinate 386,501,792, forward strand.
ATGGAATGGCTTAAAGACCTGGATGGGATACAGAGGACACTGCTGCATGGGTTACTGTTGTTTGGGGTATGTGTGGAGGATGAGCTGGCAGATGAGGAGGGCTACATGATGCTCACTTTGCTAGTTGCAGCAAGACACTGTGTCGCACAGCACTGGAAATGAAAGGACATCCCCACTAAAAAGGAACAGATACAGAAGGCAAGAACTACATATGGCATGGAATACCTAACGCACTTGTTGGACGAGACATGCATTAGTATAGAGGGGGCGTGGCTCCCCTTTTTCAACAAATATGGACATTAACCTACCACGGCAGAGCTAGGTTGTTGAATGTGATTGTGAAGGTTGTGACAAGGTTGCAGGTGGTTGGGAAAAAAATGCATGGGGGCGAGGGGTTGAAAGGGGGGGAAGACAAGAGCAAGATATTATTGGATCGCAAAATGTTTTAATGAGCAGTTGTAAAAGATGAAAACAATAATAAACTTGATTTTCAAGAATGTACTGCTTCACTTGATTGTACTGTTTTATTTTTAAAGTGTTCAGCGCTTTGGCAAATGCGCTTTATAAATCAAATGAAATACAAACACTTCTCCTATGCTGAAATCAGTGACCTGGTATGTGAGCAATTTGCATGAATTAGGGATATGCTAAACTGGCAGTGGATTTTATTTTCTGACCAAGCAGAACGTGGTATATGCTGAATTTATTCAAAACTGTATAACACATTGATTTCAATACTGCTCAGATTGTTTTTTCAGATGCATCCCCAAAAGAAACAATTAAACTACCCTTGTTGAAATCCTGGATCCAGATACAGACGCATCATCCAACAAAAGGCAAATCATGTGCCATTTCCCTCCAGGGTGGGAAACCGATTTGATTTCTTCCAGCATACAAATAAAATGTGCATCTTTGATCTATATGGCCCAAGTTACAGTGAGTAAAAAGAGTAACGTTGAGAAGCATTTTGCAAGAATAGACACAAATTATGAAAATCATTTTCCTAAAGGAAGCTGTCTGTAATCCTAAACAGTAAGTAAACTAAACACTGCAATACAAATACTGTTACAGAAGCATCCTTCAAAGTTGCTAATTATTTGATGAAAAACAAATGTACTTCTGCAGACAGTGTAATTGTAAAGGGTGCAGTGACTTCTCTGGCTGAATCTGTTTTAAGAGATTTTAAAAACTGAGTGTGAAATCTATGCGGAGAAGGGCAGTCTTCCCGATTTACCAACATCACGGGAAACTCCCTGCCTGGAAAACTAGAAAAGGGGGATAGTTCAGAAGACATGGTATACATGATTTCCCACCAGGATCATAACTATGTAGGACCCAAAGGAATCGAGGAACACCTTAGAAGGAGAGAGTCTTCGAGGTTGGGGAAATGACCTATCTACTCCAGAGGAAGAGGGGGTTTTCAACCAATTTATGGGAATAGAATTGCTTCCTCTCCTTGGCCATTCACTGAAGGTCATGAAAAGCTTAGCGGGGAAGAACAGAGATAAAACCCTTGCAAGCCAAGATTACCCATTCTATTCATGTGGAAACTTTGGCCATTCGACCAAACAGTGCTCCCTTAAAATAAGGTCTCCTCCCTGGTAACCAGTTGAATACCATACTCAAAAGATCAGGGAAGATGATCCAGAAAAGTTCTACTCCATATTTTTCAAATATCCTTTTTACCCAATCCAATGATGTAGCAGCACGTTGGGAAGAAGATCCCAAGAAATATCTCCCAAAACGGAAGAAAAGTAAAAAGAAGAGAAGAAACAGCACTGTCCTATATGAAGCCAATAAAACCACATAGGGAATCCGAGCCACTATTACCCAAAAAGAAATCTGGGCCCATTTAGATACTGGAAGCAGGAGATGTGCTATAAGACCCTAGTTACTTTCTGGGGATTGGAAAAGGATAGAGAAAGAAAAAATCTGTTGTGTCCATAGTCATGTCAAAAGTCACCCACCAACTCAAATCCCTATAAGTATCTTGGGGAAGGAGTTCTAGCTTCTGTGGCAATAATTACCAAATTGCCAGCAAAGTTGGTTATAGGTAGTAACATCCAACAATTCGAATAATGAGTTTCTAAGATCACCCAAATAGAGTAAAAAATGAACACCATGGTATCTGGAAAACAACCCTACATAAAGACCCAAGAGACCCTGTTGGTAGCTTTAGATGGGAAAGCCACCTTCAGAAGGGCAAGGGTATGTGACGAATCGTCGGATGTCGTTGCTTCTCTTCTACGGGGTGCCCCTTCCCATCGGGCCAGGGTGTTACAGACACTACCCAATAGTCCCCCTGGGAGTGGTGCACCAAGGCGGATCACATGGGGAGGGAACCCCCTTATGGGATGAGGACAATCATCTGAGGAGAACATTATATGTTGGCCTTCAATACCAACTCCCCTCCCACCACTTCCATGTGTTTCTGTCACCTATTTCACATAGACCCAAGTACTGAGACAAGAGAGAGTAGCGACTACCCATGAAAACTGGGATGAAGAAGAACATTAGTAAACCAATGGGGCGCACACCGCGGAACCAACAAGTGCAATCTAGATGATTCAGAAACAAGTAATGGGGTGTGGAGGGAATGCGGATGCATGAAGAGTCCTCCTAGAACTACTAGTGGCTATTCTAGTGGTTCTCGAAAATCCTATTGGTTTAAAGACATTTCAATACCAACTCCCCTCCCACCACTTCCATGTGTTTCTGTCACCTATTTCACATAGACCCAAGTACTGAGACAAGGGAGAGTAGAGACTACCCATGGGAAGCCTTTGACAAAACTGGGATGAAGAAGAACATTAGTAAACCAATGGAGCACACACCGCGGAACCAACAAGTGCGGTCTAGATGATTCAGAAACAAGTACTGGGGTGAGGAGGGAATGTGGATGCATGAAGAGACCTCCTAGAACTACTAGTGGCTATTCTAGTGGTTCTCGAAAATCCTATTGGTTTAAAGACATTCAAAAGAGAAGAGGGAAACCAGGAAGTTAGAACACAGTCCTGGGTGCAGGACAACCTAGGAGCAGAGCAGCAGGAGAATCAAAGTAGTCCAAAAGGAAGAAGGAGGACCCCGAGAAAGCTGTCTCAAGGACAAGGTCGGTCCATGACCTCAGAAGAGAGGCAGACAGTAGGAATCCCTTTCTTAATGGTGGTGAGCTACTTCCCAAGGTTGCTGGAAGAGTCAAGCCCTCCCAGAGGGAACTGCAAGGTTGTGGAAGCAGGAGGCGTAGAGAAGGCAGACCGGGATGCCAAGACGGGAACACGCCATCACAAGCAGGCTCCAGAAAGGTGGAACGAGAAGTTCCTGGTGTCCCCAGTAGCCGGCAAGTGCGTGGGCAAACCACACCCAAGCTGAATGCCGGTTTTCCTTGAGGAGCCACTGCCGACCGCATGGAAGCGCTGACCAGCAAGAAAGCAGTTCGACAGCCCGGAAGCATCAGAGAGAGCACTGCGGACTGAGGAAAAAGATACACAGCTGTGAGGGGAGGTGCAGAGGGCCCAAATCAATGCTGTAGATGCTGGGTACAACTAAGACAGCAAAAGCTAAGGGACAGGGATCCTAACTATAAAAGTGGAAGCAGTTGGGAAGGCAATCTAGGCCTCCAGTGTAATCATCATAGTCCCAGGACCTGGCAGGCTAGTATACCAGGTGGATTAAATACAGAAGAAAGTAAGTGTGAGTCTGGCACCTGCACCAATAAAAATAGTCAAAGTGCCTCAAGCAACCATTGCAGTCACGTTACCCTGTAGGCTAGTGTACCAGGTGTATTAAAATACAGAAGGAAGTAAGTGTGAGTGGGGGACCCACACACATAATGAAGCCAAGAAAATGGAGACATCCTCTTTTGAAGAACCAGAAAGGAAGCCAGGGGAAGGGAGCCACCCACCTTGATGTTTATGAACACTATAAAACGGCCATGAGAAAGGAGACATTCTCTTGGTCCTTCAGAGGTTTATTTTTGCACCAGTTATTGAACTTTACATTCACGAACTGGAAAAGAACCTTTGAATCACACATCCAGAAGAACATCCCCATTCACTCTAGTATGAGTACCTAGTGTAACGGTTGGAAATAAGGTTTTTGATACGACTATGAACATTTCTTTCTTTGGACACACTGACAGACCCCTTAGTTATTCTTTTGAGGCAGGGAGCACCCTCATTATTAGGGAGAGGTAGGCATTTCCCAATCCTTATTTCATTAATAAAGTCTGAAGCCATCAACAATGCCACCATTGTGTCAATCTCTTTCTCCTACACCCTCAGAGTACCAATCAGCCTCTCTAATACAAGGTACTTGATCCTACGTAACCCCTTACCCCAAACACCACTACGAGGTAGCGAAGTTTAAATTTCACACAGCTCTCTATACCTCATACATCAATACAACTGTATATCAGTAAATAACTGTAAATATATATGTTTACACATGGCTGCTGCAGCCAGCCGCTAATGGACACAATGGCGAGCCCAGGGTCCTTTGCTCTTGTTGGTGAGGCTCTAGCCTCGCTCCCCCATGGGTGGCTGTCAAGGATGACAAGGCCCACTGCCCCTCAGTTGGGAGGAGCTCAATATGCTGCGTTGAATGTGCTGTCAATCGTGCCAGAAGGGCGCTATACAAGGCCACTTACTTTATATTATAGGGTGGGGTTTGGTCCAAATGTAGCCCACCTCTTATGGGCCCCTCTCACTAAGAGTCACTGTGCCTGACCCACCTCCTCTCGTGGCTGCCACAGTGCACACCTGCTCTCTGCAGCCTGGGACGTCAGCTCTGGGTGGGCTTCTTCTGGCACATGTGTCTCAGCCTGATGGTGCGCCATCAATCCCAATGGTGCCCTTCGAGGCTCCTGCACCCCAGAGAGCGACAAGGCGGTGTTCCTGCTCTCCATCGTCTAATTACCAACCATCCTAATATTTATTTTCCATCAGTCTCCTGTTAGTCATTCCACAAAAAGACAGTTATTTCTCCCTGGCCACTACATGAGGGACCTGTCTATTGTCCATTGTCACCAACATTCCAAGGATTCCCCTATAAAAGTGCTATTGGCACAGCCTATAACAACAGGTAAGTGCAGTGAAACAAACACATATGCATATTAAATTAACTGTTTGAACAATAGCTCCGTATATATGTATTGCTTTTCAACAGGGGTCTCACTCTTCCCTAAAGAAGCCGTGTAAACAATGTAACTCCATGTTAACTGGACCTATTTGTACAGGGCGTAACAACAGCATTTTATGTTACCATGAGTGTCTCCGCGTCCACTAATGAACGTGAATTTTCCATGAAAGAAAGTTCAGAAGAAAGAACCCTGAAAAACCTGTCATCGATTTGATTAAGTGTTTAAGTGGCAAGTTACAATCCTGCCAAAAGTGCAATATAATATTACAGTAAAATATTAAGATGATGTGCTAATTACATCTGCTCAGTCATGTCACAACTAGGTTGTAATGAGGACATTTGTCTATAATTTCAATCAATCAAATTAGCTTTATTTTGGCACTGAGCCATTAAAGCATAGAAATTCATTAACACACTTTAAGAAACAGTTAAAGCGCTTGACGATTGCACTTCATGCACAGATATTAAAGCCATTTCAAAACATAATGCAGCAGCTTGGTTATAAAAGTGCAGTTCAATGCAGTTTGTACTGATGGCGTGGCTTCAATCAATAGTTAATGTTCTATCAGAAATATGGAACCAAAAAGCGCACCAGGATACACATAAAAACATTGTCACACTATTGCGAGGCACCTTGTTGTACACCACAATAAATAAACTAGCCACAATATAAAACACTCAAGAATTCATGTAAGCAATAAAAATGGGCAATTAAAAAAACAATTGCTATAAAAAGTAAAATCGTGCTTGTGTACCAGGAGTCACAGAGCTCGTGATGTGTTCAGGAATGTGATCATTATCAAACTATCTCAAATATACACAAGCTGCTATAGGCAATACCATTATTTGCGGAACACACACACCCTGCAAGCTTTTCTTGTAAAGAAAATATATAGTTGCTGGCTGATTTGACAAACCTTGCTGTTGATGGCGCTAGCGGTATGTTGTTGACCCGGTTTGTCGCCTTGGATTGCTTGAGTTAGTTTGGTTATTTGTAATAATGGAGAAGGGACTCCTGGCTCGTTGTCTTCAGTAAGGGTTTAATGTGGTAACAGACATAGGTCATAAATCTAGCAAGGTAAGCTCGTTAAAAGGTGAAACAAAAGCCAAAGTGCTTTTCTACCATAGTCTTTATCAAGGCAGAAGTTGGTGGTAGGTCTTGAGTAGGAGTGGAGCGCCTGATGAACCTCCCAGTGATTAAGGGCGGTTTATTTCCCCCCACCTCTGAGCTGGGCGGAAATCCGCTGTGAATTTGCAGATTTTCGGCACTATCACTGTGCGGTAATATCGCTGATGGTAATTGCGCCGAAAATTCCCCATTGAGGGAATGAGGAATTCCTGAATGGGCCCAATGGACAAAGGGGAAGGACCGTTCTGCCAAACCCGTGATCCGGCGCTAATAGCGCCAGACCAGGTGGTGGTAGCGCTATTAGCGCAGGCGGTATCCCAGCGGGAATACTGCTGGGATACCGCCCAACTCATGATGAGGCCTAAACTCTTGAAATGATTGCACCACTGCTTGACATCCCTACCATCCTGGAGTTTTTTCTCAAAGGTGTGACAAGCCATTACTGCCAATGTGGTGGCATTGGGCCTCATTACGAGAATGGAGGCAATGAAAAAAGGAAGGCGGAATGCTAATACCGGCATCGTTAACGGGCCGGGGCATCACGACCCGACAACCCGCCAATACCGCCACCGCCCGTACAGTGCCCCCTCATACCGGCATGTGCGCGTACACGCGCCCCTTCACGGAGTAAATACCGGGATGCCAGTAATAGGAGGATATCACAACCCACGCGGGCATGCAATTACCGGCATCTCGAAGGCGGTAATTAGGGCCTGCACGATGGCGGCCATTCAGGCATCGCAGACCACCCGTAAACAGCAATCTGCAATCAAGCCAACTACCACAGGTGCACACAATCACCACAGGTGGAGTCAATGGAGCCTGTCCCAGTATAAAAGGAGTACACCCACACACCACACCCCTTCTTACACCAAAATTATACCCCTAGCTGTTGCAATCATCGGGCTGGAGGACATGCCTACACTGCTACAACTACAGCAACAACAACTACAGCAGCAACAACAGGCAGCACAGAGGAGAAGGAGGGTGAGACAGGCCCAGCAATTACCACCAGTGCAGCCAGTAGTACCTCGTAGGAAGCCACCAATCCCTCGCATCAGACCCAGTCCATTCAATCAAACCCCTGAGCAGATCTACACCCTGTACCGGTTGGACCGGGACACCATCACCACCATAGTGGACATGATACACAATGACATTGTCAGCCTCATAGAAATACGCACTGCCATTCCCCCTCTACTAAAGGTGGTGTCTGTGCTCCACTTCCTGGCCACAGACACCTACCAGCACACAGTGGGGCAGCTGCATGGCATTTCACAACCACTATTTTCATGCATGCTGAACCAAGTGCTGGATGCCCTCCTGAAGCGCGCTAGCACCCACATATCCCTACCATGGACTGCCCAGGAGATAGCCGACACCAAAGTAGGCTTCCATGCACTGACAGGCATGTCCAATTGTGTTGGTGCCCTCGACTGCACCCATGTAGAATTAGTAGTCCCCCATGCCGTAGAGGCGGTTTACCGCAATCGCTAGCAATACCACCCCATCAATGTGCAGATGGTATGTGACTCCAGCAAGATCATCACACATTGCTGCGCCCGATATCCCGGATCGACACATGATGCCATGGTGCTGCGTAACTCCACGCTACCCCGTCACATGGAGCGACATGCTGGACAATGTGCCTGGCTGCTTGGTGAGTTACCTGACTGGCCCATGGCAGTGCATTGTGGTAGTGATGTGTTGAGATGCATACTCCACCTGGGTGGGAATGGGGGGGATGCATACTCCACCTGGGTGGGAATGGGGGGGTGCATACTCCACCTGGGTGGGAATGGGGGTGGGTGATGCATACTCCACCTGGGTGGGAATGGATGGTGAGTGGCGAATGCACACAGAGCTAAACACTCCTGACCTGAACCTCCCGACCCCAACATAACACATCACTGGCACAGATTGGACCAATTACGTATATCAATGACAACATGTAAGACGCGCAACATGGCCACCATGGGTATGACAAGCAATGCATTACTAAACATGATTGCAACTGTGCCAATGTGGCTAGTGTGACCATGCACAGTGTAGTATACACAGCAAAAATGGGAGGCAAAACATCATCCTGTAACAACAGTACATCTGCATCAGCATGCAAGAATTCACCCTGCATCATCTGTACAACGCCATCCAGACTACCACACCATATTGCAGTATAGAATGCATCTAAATAATATTTGTGCATACGTACAGGGACATGTGCATGTCGACAGCAAATAGCTGCGGCCATGACTGTGAATCCTGAAGGTGGCAGCTCAGAGTGACTCACATAGACTTATTTGTATTTGCTTGCAGGTGATGGAGGATATCCCTTGAAGCCGTGGCTACTTACCCCTGTGCGGAACCTGCAGAACAGCCATGAAGAGGAGTACAATCGGGTATATACCCATACCCGTGTAGTGATTGAGCAGACCTTTGGCCTGTTGAAGGCACGGTTCCGCTGCCTAAGCAGGTCTGGTGGAGCACTCCTTTATAGGCCTGAGAAGGTGGCAAAGATCACCATGGCCTGTGTCATGCTGCACAACATGTGCCTCTGGAGAAATGTACCACTGCCACCTGACATTGACATGCATGCATCGGGTGAGGATGATGAGGATGAAGACGGAGGAGAAGCAGCACCCCTGCCAGTACATGATGCACAGGATGGCCGTGCAGTATGCCAATCACTGATTGACAAATACTTCTGACCCACAGGGACGTTGATAGATATGTGTCAGTGACACATTGTACACTGAGTCCATGTGGACATGCACACAGGGAATGTGGGGAGTTGGGCACTGTGCACCGTCATAAATTAAATGGATACACACGAAATGAACAATGTCCAGGCATTGAATGATTTTTCACACAACGGGTGTATTGATATCAACTGCAGAAATGTGCAAACCCCCCAACCCTCCAGTGACCTCCCAAAACCCCCCAGTGAACTCCCAAACCCCACAGTGAACTCCTAAAACCCCCCGGTGAACTCCTAAAATCCCAAAACCCCCCAGTGAACTCCCAAAACCCCCCAGTGAACTCCCGAAACCACCCAGTGAACTCCCAAAACCCCCCAATGAACTCTCCCTTGTATACCCATTCACTGCCAACACCATCTGACCCACTCCCATAGTTGTCCCACACTATTTCCTGGACTTCTTGATGTCAGGGGGCAGCATTTCTAAGTGCCTATTACTCTGTGTTGTTAGACGCACAGGGCAGGAGGGTGCAGAGGAAGTGGGTGCAGAGGAAGCGGGTGTGGTGGATGGGCTGGAAGCCGTGAGGATTTGCACGGCTGGTGCGGGTTGTGGCTGTGCAGCAGGATGGAGGTGAAGACCTGCCTGATGGCCCCCAGACTGTCTCGCACCATCAATGCAGAGGCATTGACAGCGGCTGTGTTCGCCGCTATGGCGGCTGTGTTCGCCACTATGGCCTAGGCAATCTCATGCCTCGTGTCCTCCCCATCCACGATATATTGACGGAGAAGGTCCAACACAGAGTCCTGTCTAGCTTCCACCCTCGCTAGCCGTGCCTCAAGGTTGTTGGTGGGAGCAGCAGTGGTCGAGGGTGCTGCGACCGGGCCTGCATTGGCAGTGCTGTCCCCGGGGAGGCTGCTGAGGTCCGAATCATGCAGCAAAGGATCCGCACTGCTGCAGGCGGGTGAGGGCTGAGTGTGGGGTTAGGGGGTGGACACGGGGCTTGGGGAGTGTGGACATGCCACATGGGTCAGTCCATCCTGGTCCACATACTCCTCCACTGCACTATCAATGTTGCTCAGTGGGGCAATGGCCTCGCCTTCCACTGGTGTAGCCAGCTCTGTGTCCACGGTCTCAGGCGTTGATATTGGGCCCTCATGTGCAGCCATGGCCTGGCCACTCGCCCTGGGTGTTGGTGTGGGCTGCGAGGCTGCCCCAGAAGTGGTTTTATCGGTGGCCGTTGTCTTGGGCCGGGACGTGGATGCCCTTGTGGTTGGTTCCTCACTGGCATCTTCTCCATCTGTGTCTGGGCGGGTGGAAGAGATGCAGGGCATCAGTGATGGTGTTACATGCAAGATGCATTATATGGTGCTGTAGAGTATTTCATTTATCATGCATTCATTTCTTAAAGGTGTGTCACACGTGGTAGTACGAAGGGGGCATTTTTGCATTTGCTGCATGGCAGGTGACATGCCGTTGTATTGGGGTTTGTGTGATGTATTACATGGGCACAGTCCGTGTGTGTTGGCTGTGTGTTGGTAATGGGATTGGCACTCAGCATGCATTTCAGTGCGGCAGGGTTTGGGCCTCCTTCTGGGCAAGGCTATGTTTATGTGTGTTTTGGGACATGCATTGCCTTGCCTAGACTCTCTCCGACATCACGTGTGCTACGTCATGGTTTCCCCTACTGTGATCTGCAGGGTCACTCACCTCCATCTCCTGATGTTGCGGCACCCGTCTCCATCTCCCCGAAGCCCTCGATCGACTCCATCTGTATAAACATGCTGCACGTCTCCTCCCAGGGTGACAGTTTGGCAGGTGAGTGGGGAACCCCGCCTGTGGCCATGGCCTCCCTCCTATTGCTGGCCAGGATATTCCGAACCCTGAGACGGAGGTCATCCCACCTCTTTTTACAGTCTTTCACTGTCCATGGGGTGGTGCCGACTGCCGAGACCTTGCGGGCTACCTCCTCCCAGATATCCTTTTTACGCTGCTGCACCTCCCTTTTCAGGTTCTGCAGGTTGATCTCCTCTGCATGGGCGGCAAGCGTGTCCGCAAGCATGTTCAGTTCTTCATCTAAAAAACGCTTTTTGCACAGGCGGGGTGTTGATTTCCTGGTAGCCTTAGACATGGTGAAGGGATTGGCACTGGTCTCTCCTGAACACAACTGGTGGTTTGGGAGGATTGCAATGGATTGTGTTTTTAAAGATGGCCGCCAGCGCATTTCCCGTTTCGACGCAATGACGTTACTTCCGGGTCCGGTATTACGAGCCCGGTATTAGCATGATGTTATTACCAGGTCGGTATTAAGGGGTGTCTCCTAGGCGGAGGCAGTATCGGCGGGTCCCATGATGGCGCTATCGGGGGTTGGAGGGCCTTTAGCGCCATTGCAGTATGGCCATTATCGGCAGGGGGTTTGCGCGTGCTCGCCCACTCGTAATCACCCGAGCACAGACCCGCTAGTTCCTCCATGCTGGTAATGACCCCGTTTTTACTGCGTTCCTCGTAATGAGGCCCATTTACTTTTATGTCTAGCGATGATATAAAGTCTGTGTATGCCTTGGTAAAGGCCTGCAAAACTTGTGGCGGACGAGCAATCAGGACCGTATCATTGGCGTGCGCTACAATGGGAATAATCTTCCTTCAATTCTCGGGACATCAGAGGAAGCCTGCATTGATATGTTGCATAGCCCATTAATGTAAAGTGAAAATAATACAGAGGCCCTTACACATCCCTAACGCATGGCAGCCTTTGCTTGGAAATAAGATTTGCAGTGCCCATTGGTGCCGCTCCTCACACAGGCTTAGGTATTTTCATGCAAAGAGGCCAACAGGATAACTATGTCTGCTGGAGACAGCACTGGGTCATGAGCACAGCTCAAAGTTTCTTTCTATTCACCTTGTCAAAGGCTGTGCTCAGGTCCATGAAGGCGAGGTATCTTGGTTCCTGCCTTACATACATAGAATTGGCCACAATTAGATATATGGGCATCATTATGACATTGGCGGCAGCCGTGCCTGTAATACAGGCACGGCTGCCGCCAGTGTCATTTTTTCCCCGGGTCCTGCGAATGGGCAAATACCGGGTCATTACGCCCCTGCCGGACCCGGTAATTGCCCATTTTCGGGCGCCGGGAAAAAGATGCTCCCCATTCCCATTCGCCCCCATAGGGCTGAATGGGAATTAGGAGGTCGGATGCACCGGCACCGTTTATAACGGTGGTGGTGCATCAGACATGCTGTGCTCGCAGGTGCCTTTCTTCCCGCCAGGCCCGACCTGATAAATAAAGCAGTGGCTCACTGTTCTGAGTCCTTTCGTTTAAACTCATTTTCTTGGTCAAGTCACAGACTTTAGTTACCAAATGAGGAGAAATGGATGGTAGGTACGGTGTTTATTTAGGATGCTGTGAGCAGGAATGTATGTTTCCATGTATTCTGAACCACAATGCTGGTTAATGAATGCATTTTTATGAAACTTCTTAAAATGTTTGTTTGTAAGCCATTGCACGCTGTCTATCAGAGGTTGCTGGACAGTCAAACAGATTCTACAAGTTTCCAATTCCACTTTAAAGCAAATGGAAGATCTTTTGCATCAGAGCAAGCGGCAGATCTGGTAATTAAGGGGGTGATGATTTGACCATGTATTATAAGAAATAAAGTACCTTAGTGTACCTCACAAGGATATCGCAAACCTCTGTGGCATCCCCTGACCAAGTAGAAAGGCTTAGGCTTGTGGCATCCCCTGACCAAGTAGAAAGGCTTAGGCTTGTGGCATCCCTGACCAAGTAGAAAGGCTTAGGCTTGTGGCATCCCCTGACCAAGTAGAAAGGCTTAGGCTTGTGGCATCCCCTGACCAAGTAGAAAGGCTTAGGCTTGTGGCATCCCTGACCAAGTAGAAAGGCTTAGGCTTGTGGCATCCCCTGACCAAGTAGAAAGGCTTAGGCGCTTAGGCTTGTGGCATCCCCTGACCAAGTAGAAAGGCTTAGGCTTGTGGCATCCCTGACCAAGTAGAAAGGCTTAGGCTTGTGGCATCCCTGACCAAGTAGAAAGGCTTAGGCTTGTGGCATCCCTGACCAAGTAGAAAGGCTTAGGCTTGTGGCATCCCTGACCAAGTAGAAAGGCTTAGGCTTGTGGCATCCCCTGACCAAGTAGAAAGGCTTAGGCTTGTGGCATCCCTGACCAAGTAGAAAGGCTTAGGCTTGTGGCATCCCTGACCAAGTAGAAAGGCTTAGGCTTGTGGCATCCCCTGACCAAGTAGAAAGGCTTAGGCTTGTGGCATCCCTGACCAAGTAGAAAGGCTTAGGCTTGTGGCATCCCTGACCAAGTAGAAAGGCTTAGGCTTGTGGCATCCCTGACCAAGTAGAAAGGCTTAGGCTTGTAGCATCCCCATACCAAGTAGAAAGGCTTAGGCTTGGGCATCACTTCACCAAGTAGAAAGGCTTAGCCTGAAGATTGGTTTCGTTTAGAATTCCTAGGTGACTTTTATTATCTTTATAAAGTACAGTAGGGGTTCATGTATTCTCTGTAATACATGGGGGGTCATTACGAGGTAGGAGGTAACCATGCCGCTATTAGTGGCATGGCTAGCCTCTTACCGGGTACAGGGTTCCTTTAATGAGGAATTACCGGGCCATTCCGACCTTGGAGGGCCCGGTATTTCCCCATTCAGGGAACCCAGACCCTGTGCTTCCTCATTCCCATTCGAGCCCCCATAGGGCTCAAAGGGAATGGGGAGGGAGCTAATAACGGGCCCGTTAATGACGGGCTGGTTGTTAGCATGCTGGCCCGCTCGCGGGACCCGCTCAGGACGTCTGGTAAAACCAGGCGTCCTGAGCGGGTCCCGCACGCAGAACTCATAATGAGGCAGTAAGGGGTTGACGGCTCCGACACCTTTACCTGCGCCGTTAACCCCTTACCACCAGGGTCAGAACGACCCCCATGGCCTCATCCTCATCATCCCTTTTAATACTTGATCTCTTGCTCACTCTCATCTGGAAGATATTTCAGTTGTTGTAATGTGATATACATATTGAATCTGTTTGGCTGGACGGACACACTGGTATACAGCTTATATTCTGCTGGAAGCACAATTTCAACAAAAATGCATTTAATAATCAGCATTGTGGTTAAGACCGAGGGGTGCCAGATGACCGAGTGTGGGCCACGAAGAGGCCAAATGGAATCTCAGGTCAGAACGGGTTCTAGTTAACACAAAAATGTCCTTTATTGGGTAAAAAAACAGAAACATGAAGTGACGGGAGTTAACAAAGGTTAGAGGTGCTACCCCATCACGCACAGTCTTTGAGGTGCTCTCTCTGGATCTACTGCAGTTTGTCTCTTGTCAATGTTGGGATATGACCTCTTGCCCTCTCTGTAGCCCCTCTGGTTGCCTCTGCATCTCTGCTACAAACTGCAGACACATTTGGAACGTCTCCTCCATGCTAAAACAGAACCAACTGGGTTTCCCTTCCTCAGCTTCCACAGGCGAGCTTAAGAGGGCATTCCCACCTCACACTCTTATGGGCCAGATATCTACACCCTCCAAAATCGATCGTCCCCTTCTCCAGTCCTGCTCCTTCTCGAAGCAACGCCAGGTGATCGTTCCACCTCCCAGTGTGAGTTTAAAACCAGCCTAGCATGATCTCACCGGTAGCACCTGCTTTGGGCCTATTGTGCACTATCGTTCCTTCCTACGCTTAGTAGTTAGTTCTATGCAGCTGTCTGTCACATCCTTCTCATCGGTTCTAATCTCCTTCTGAATTTCACAAACCTCTGTCATGACACTCACCCTACTCCGTCATAACGGTGCCCACCTCGCCCTTCCCTTCCCCAACGTCCCCTTGATGGGTCAATATTCCCCTTCACCTCAATTGCTCTAATATCCACCTTAAATCTCTCCACCTCTTACTGATGGCACTCCTTTTAAGCCCTTCTCAACTGCTCCAACCTCCTCCTCATCTCCCCAACCTCCTCTTGGTGACACTACTCTTCTTTCTCAACTTCTCTAGTCTCCTCATGGACTTCTGCCACCACCACCTGCATTTCTCCAACTTCTTCCTTATAGCACTCCTCCTCAGCCTACTTAACCATCCCAACCTCCTCCTGGACATCTCCAACCCCTGCTTCCTCCAACCTCTTCTCTCCGCCTCCTGCGCGGAGCTCCACCTCGGCCCAACCACCCGCCATCTCCACTGCCAAACGTCCACAGTACTACTTCTTTGTGTGGGTATTTTGTCCCCTGGCGTCTGCCCCCCCTTGTGCCAGGCTGTGGGAAAGAGCCTGCGCCCATGTGAAGAAATGAGTGCATGTCAATGATTGAGCCGCTGCTATTGGTGCCGGTGCTTCATGTGTGCGGGGCTTTGAACATGGTTTCTTGTTCATATGTGGATTGAGGTCCTAAAAGCCTGCTCTGACGTTTTCAAATTCCATGTTCCCTGTTGGTATGCGTGCGTGCAAGCTCTGGGCTACGGGAGCAGAGGGACTCTAGCCAGGATTGTCTAACAAATGGTGCCTGAAGCTAATGTAGTTGGGTCCATCGCAGTGACATTAACATCTGTAAATGCCCACACGGTGCCGTTGAGTGGGCATTTGCAGATTTTGGATGGGCCTTGCCCACTCAGACCCTATCCTGTCTACGCCTCTGATTACGGCACGCCCCGGTCTGACAGTGTATCCTGGTGAGCATTTGTTTGTACGGTGTGGTTGCCACGGCAACAGCGTGTCTCGGTCTCTGCTTGTCTGTATATGATTGGGAAGCCGGTATTTCAACAGCAACAGTATCACTATTATGAAATCCCCGGTGACCACTGCACGCTTTCTTCCCAAGCATCCTGGTTTAAAGGGGCAGTGTTTTAGGTGTGAAGATGAGCATATGCCCCTTGGCCACCCGCCAGAGGAATCCCCAGAGCAAGGCAGTTGGATCATGCATATAGATTCCTGCCCCCCCACCCCCCAAAATCTGAGCAGCACACTAAATAAACATAGTGCCCTCGATGTCTCCTTATGTGTCAACTAATGCCCGTGAATTAACAAAAAACTGAGATCAGAGGTAAGGAATCTGGAAAGCTAGCCTTTGCTTTCATTGTTTAGAGTTGCCCTTCGCACACAGCGCTAATTCTGGCAGCAGGCTTTTATGACAGGATTAGTCAACTATAATGAGCGTTGTGGTGTTATTTGTATATTACATTGCGGTAACATTATCCAAAAACTGAACTTTCCCATGTACGATACCGTTTCTAAGTGCGGAATCGAGATTGGAACCTGTGCTGCCCTGCATTGGATTGCTTGCAGGATACACGTATTGCCCCTGAACTATCCTTCCTCCCTTAGACACTTTGGCTTTATCAGTGGCTGTCTCTCAAGTAAACTTAGAAATCGAAGGAACACCATCAAAGTTGAGACCAGAAAAGCAAGCTCCAGGGTGGCGTACAGTAAAAAGAAACAAGAAAATAAATCATTGTCGGTCAAGCATTCATGATTCCACCAGATGGCAGCATTGCCTACTTTATTTTTTACCGAGTTTGCGAAATCACTGCTCATGCTATGAAAGCGCAGTGTTTTAGAAAAACGTGTGCATACTGTTTCAATTAGCGCCTTCATGTTAAATGCAATTATGTGTAATGTGCCCAAATTTCTGTTGTGTCTTTTTAATTGCATTATAGGATGTGTAAAAACAGGCGCCTCTACTCGGTTGCGACCCTGGCACATTTTCGTACCGAATGTATTTTAAAGAAAGTGGAAGGTAAGCATTTGTGATCATTCAACAGTAAAGCTACAGTTTTGTAATTCTCTAGAATTGTCCTTTTAACTTTGTGATTGCGTTGAGACGAAGGGTGTAGATATGGTTTAATATAGCACATGCTATCTTTGCAGTTTTCGCACGGGCCTAAATAAACGATGTCCAGAACCAGGTGAAGAGAAGAGGAAAAATGTAAGTCGAAAGACGCCGTGTGAGCCCAAAGAGACTAAGAAAAGCGTTTGATCAAAATACGTCATCACTGATGGGCGCTAGAAACGAGAGTACCAAGAACAGGAAAAAAAACACACGGACATATGCAGCTTTCAATGCACCCCACTGAGCGGGCCTTCTTTATTTATTTGCCAGTTGTCGGCATCCTATGACGAAAAACGTCAGACTTCATTCAGGGCGTCCTCTGTCACAACATCGCTCCGCACCCAGAACACATGTCCTATTAACATGAACATATCCGGTCCATTACATAGTCCCGTAGTTTGCGGGGGATTCTTTTTTCTCTCCAGGGGTATCTTGCCTACGCCTTTACAGTTGGTTGCAGAATTCTTTCGTGGTGGGATTCGTCAGCCACTGTGTTGCTTCCATTTCTCCCAGATCTCCCTCGGCACTAATAAGATTGTAGGAGTTAAGGCGTCCTCGTAGTATTTATTCTCCGTTCTATTTCTGTCCACAGTTTATCAGGGTAGCCTTAGGTGTTGGGGTTCCTGTGAATACAGTTACAGTTTAGGCTCACTGTGGCGCCTCTCTCAGCTGGATTATTGGTCTTGTCCTTGGCAGACTATTTTCCCTGCTCTCTTTTGTGCCTTCCCTTTTCTATGTGTCAGGTGGTGTCCACCTGGCCTGGGACCCGCCATAAAAAACAAGGTTGTGGTGTGTCTTGAGGACACTGTGACTAAGTGTCCAGGTTCTAGGGGATTGGACCTGCTTTGCTAGTTTCTGTGAGTCCCTTGTTCCCCCCTTTATTTTATGTTGGGTGCCCAATTGTGATAGTGGGCCCACATACAGGCACGGGGTTGAGGGGAGCCCTCCAAAACATTAGAGGGTCATTGTTTCCTTAAATGGAGGTGTAAAAGCAAGGTGTAATGCTTTTGAACCTTCATTTAATGAGCTGTCCAATTTTCGTGCTGCTCCAAGGTGTAGGAGGGCAGCAAAGCGGAGTTTACATCTTCGCTTTGCTTTTGTTCCTCCATCTTGGAAGAGCATCCAGTTTTACACCTGCGTGAGGTTTTAATGCAGGCGGAAAATAAATGGATTCCAATGGAATATGCCTCGCATTTACACCTGGTAAATACCAGGCAAATTTCATTGGAATCCATTATAAAACACAGCCTGCAAAGCGTAATTTGCAGGCTGTGTCTTATTTCTGACAAAGCGAAGAGTAAAAGTGAATAGTAAAGTCTTTGATTAACTCTTCCCGTTTACACACCTCTTTGCGAGTGTTGACAATCGTATGCAGGGAAGGAACCCAACATCACGACAGTGCTAGCCTTGGTCATCCCCTGCACGCAATTTTCTATAAAGCATTCCCTTACACTTTTTATAATATACTATGCATTCTTTAACACTGTGTATTATGTGCGAAGGACTTATTTAACCTACAGATCAGTATGTATTACATAATACGTGTACATATTTTTCAGTATGTTGGTGCAGTGTATTTTCTATGGATAATTGTGCAGACTAATTGTACCATTGTGGCAGCCTGCTCCCCCTACCTGAGTCCATGTAACCTACCTTCAAGAGAGGTTTGGCTTGCCTTTCTTGTTGGTGTGTTAGCCATCCATTAAAGTCAGTGTTTGTAGATCCCTCAACAGAGGCTTGGACACAAACTGCTGTAACAACTGGAGATCAGTAGTCAGGATTAACGGTGTTTAGGACACAGTGCAATCCACGCAAGAACCTAGAACCTATCCACGTGTGCCAGTTAGTTCCTGGATGAGTAATACGTTGCTTACCTTGTGTAAATTCATTCTGAGAGTACAGCTACATACTTACCCGAGTGTACGTTAAGTGCTGTGGAGTGTGTGTGTGCGCTCACTTTCACTTGTGTGATTTGGTGAAACACATTGATATTTAACCTACAAATGGGTTCTAATTTATTGCAACCACAATTTATAGTACAGCAGTGTGGGTGGTCATTCTTAAATGCAAAAACGGTTTTTATTAATTTCAATGTGAATGGGTTTATGCTGAGTAAATTCCCTCACTGTCATTGTGGGTCACTGCCAACAAAACCTTTGTGAACTTAGCTGTTTACAGGATATTTTTGGCTTGGTAACTTAACATGGGTTCTTTTGTTTCTGGCTGTTTTCTTGGATTCAATGTTCAATGGGAAGGTGTACCGAAAACGTACAGTGAGATAGCATTCCTGTGGGTTAACCATTCATTTAGGCAAAGCTTGCTTTTTATCTACTTTTGGTGGGTGTTTTTTTCTATTGGGGTGCTACATTTTCATGTCCTTAGGATGGAATCCCTCAGTAGTGGGAAACTGCACAAGATAAAAGTTAAGCGATTGTTATGTTATGTTACAGGAATTATAGAGCACACATCCACCACAGGGGCACCTTGCTGCTGGGACGCAAAACCAGGGCAGATAGTTAAAGGTCTAGAAGAGCAAGGTTTTTAGCGCACGCCGGAACTTTAGGTGATTAGTTAATTTTCTCCCCCACGGGGAGCCCGAAAGCCCCAAATGGGAAAGCAGCTTTAGGCAGAAACACAACGCGGTTGTGTTTGAAAATGCTGCGGTTTTTCTTTCCAAGTTTCTCAGACTCCTCCGAGCCGGAGGAGCCTGAGAAACTTGGAAAGAAAAACCGCAGCGTTTTCAAACACAATAACGTTGTATTTATGTGTGCGGTAGCTTCAAAAGCTACAACAAACATAAATACAACGTTTTTAAAGCTGCAGTTTTATTTCTAAGTTTTCCGGGCTCCTCTAGCCTGGAAAACGTAGGAAAAAACGCAGCTAGTGCTTATTTATTTTAAAATAAATAGCACTTACCGAGATGCAGCTGCAGCTTTTCTGCCTGTAGTCTCCGGTCTGCGTCCTCCGAGTCCCGGCACCAATGAAAGAAAAGCCACCCAGTGGTAGCTTTTCTTTACTACAGCTGGCTGACTTTTCCGTTCATTAGTGCCGCAAAAGCAAGCACAGGCGGGCATCCCTTTGACAAAATGGATGCCCCCATGTGCTTCCTTTTTAAAATTTTGCGCTTCATTTTCTCAAAATTTTACACAGGGACTTAAAAAAAAAGTGGCAATCGATTTTTTTAAGGATTGCCCATTTTTTTTGCACTAAAAATGTTTGGGCGAACCATTCCTTTAAGACTCCCACACAGTATCTGAGAAGTTTTCAGGGGGCACAAAAAAAGGATGATGTTCAGTGGGTGTTGTGGGTGAAGGACACCCTTAAAAACTTGAATGGCTAGGTGGACAGCTACAAGGTGTTCCCTTGGGGGCATGATTAGTTTAGTTATTCTGGGGCACATCGTGAATGCTTACTCCCCTGAGTCGTGTCAGTACTTAGCCGAATCCAAGGTCATTGATCCATGTGAACTAACAATGATATCTGACTTGTGGGTCTCTCACACAATCAACCACACAGCAGAAGTGGGTAAACCCTTGAAGATGGGTCCCAAAAGAAGGATGGCACCACTTACCTAAAGGTAAGATGAGTTTCCTCAGTAATTCCCAGACTTCCTGGCACTTTGTGGGAAGGTGGAAAAATGCACCATCGTAAAAAAACTGCTGGTGTGAGTGCTTTAAGCATGGCCTCTGATCACTTCGAGACTTGCCATTGGGCACACATCCCAGAGATTTCTTTGGCTTCTCTTGATGTGTCGGCAGGGGTGGCGACCTGTAAAAGCTGAGAGAGGTAAACTCCCTTCCCCCAATTGAAAAAATAAAATTGCACCTTGCACAGTGGACTCCTCTCATGCTGTCATGATTCGGACAAATGGGGACAGTGAAGACGAATGTCCTCCCCGGGCTGCTTTACTTGTTTACGGTGCCCCCAGTGTCCCACCCACAGTCCTTCTTTGATAAACTAAAATATATGATCAATTAGTTTGTATTCCAGGGTAAAAGACCAAGAATCAGACAAAACAACCTTAACTCTCCCTAGAGAGCAGGGCAGGTTTGGATTCCTAGACTTCTGGCGTTACTATATGGCGGCACAGCTATGAGTCCTTCTGGAGCATCTGAGAGATGACCAAGATACTTACTGGAATTACCTGGAAGAAGTACACACCCACCCCAAAAAAGTCAGGGACCTACTATCAAATCAAGACCCACCCAAGCATCGCAGTGCTCTGGCTCCTATGGAAAGTAAATAAGACACACCTACACCTTTCCTCTTGGCCATCCCCGTTGGGCTCAATATGGGTGGACCCTTTTGACTTGGGACGTAGGGGCTTCCGCTTCACGCAAATGTGGTCGGACAGGGGTCTGAAGAGCGTGGGATCAGCTCTTCCCGGGAGGAGCCTTCATTGAATATGAACCCTTAAGTAAAATCATGGGGAAAGACTCCATGACAGTGTTTGAATACCAGAGCCTTAAGGGACTCATTTCCGATCCCAAAGGGCTCTCAGAGATTTTGTGACCACTCACACCCTTTGAGAAATCCCTTAGTGAAGACCCCAGGAGGAAGGGTGTATTTTCCAGATTATACAAGGTGCTGCTAACCTCGGAACTTGACGTTAGGCAGAGTTTTAAACAATTCTGGGTGGAAAAGTGGGGAAGGAAATCCCATACACCACCTAGAAAATGATTTATAAACTGATGTTCTCTGGGAACCTATACACCTCTGCAATGGAGCACACATTTAAGTTGCTCCACTGCTGGCACGTCCCCCCTTTCAGATTGCCAAAGATGTTTGCTGAATCCTCTCCGCTCTGTCCTAGGGAATGTGGTTTGGTGGGATTGTGGTACCATATGTGGTGGGAATGTCCAAAGGTGAGAGTATATTGGGCCAAGGTACATATTTGGATCAAAGACTCGGTGGGAATTGCCCTGGGATTGGGTCCTCTCCAAGTCCTGCTGGGTGCCCCAGACATTGAGTTCAGACTCCCAAAACTAGTAGAATCAATGTTGAGAGCGGGGAGAGTAGCCCTGGCCCAAAACTGGAAAGACAAAATCACACCATCAACCAATCAACTAATGACGAAATTATGGGACATTTATACATATCAAACACTGGTGGCGATGGTCAATGATCCCTTGAGTGGAGTACCTTTATGTTGAAATGGGGGTGTGGAAGTATAGGCCTGTGACAGGGAGGATCCCTCAGACAACCCCCATTCCTCCCTTGGGTGCCCTGTTACAACCCCTGCTGTTAATCAGCCGGTAAAGACTCCTAGAGTCACCTACTATAGAGTGTCTTTCATGGGAAGGTAGGTTAACAGATTTATGTGATGTGAACTAAATGAAAAGGAGGGTAGAATCCCAGTGAAAATCTGCCCCAGCAAAGGTTAACTATGCAAACCAAACATATGTGGCAAATACGGAGCCCTGTGCCCCGACCACAGATCCACAAAAAGAAACAGGGATTTTTGTGGAGTGAACCTTGGAATTCCAATGCCAGCATGAACCACTGAGTGTAGCCCTATGAAAAATACACAGCACACGTGGCAAAAACAGATTTGGGGACTGCACTATGTGCACAGATGTTGGTAAAGAACGAACAAACTAACTTGCAGTGTTGACAGCGAGTACGCTGGATTGCTCCACCACCATGACCCTTGTGCCAGGTCCCAGCATGGGGAACTGGCTCTTTGCGACCTTGGGGCATGGGTTGAGAGCCAAAATTGCATATTAGAATGCACACAGCACCTGTGCATAAGTGAAACCAAGGGGCATACATCTGGGGAGGAGGCGGACCCATTAGGCACACGCCAATCACAAACACTGAACTTAATGGGGAAACTGGCACACCAAATGGGACACTCATTGAAACATGTACTGGCAAAGCCTTAGTACAAAAAGAGTAAAAAGTCACTTGACAGTGAGGGTGTTAGGCCAGTATTCCATGGAGTAAGTGGTGTGTAAGAGAGAATAGAACAAAAGACAGAGAGTAACAACAAGAGGTGGCTGAGCCACATAGGCCACAGATTGAGAGAATTATAGAAAAGAAGTTGCTCAGCCATGTGAGCCATATTCTAGAACAGGGAAGGCTTAGAGGTACTGCTAGAGTAGAGAGCGTTTTAGGAGTATAGCCCAAATACTGGCAGGAGCCAGGCCTTGAGAAATAGAAACCTGAGAGTAGCTGGGAGCGTTAGCTCAGATACTAGTGGCATCTGCAAAACCACCAGATCCAACTAAAGATGTTTGCATCCACATGGAGCAAGAGGGCATATAGTCGGTGTGAGACGCATACCTGTATGCTGTGCTGGACTTGCCAGACATGATGCTGCCCTGAGGTTCATAAAGACGTTGCTCTGAACCCTGTGTGGGGTGGATCTCGGGTGGGCGTCATGGGCTAAGGCATTTTTGTGCACGTGGTGTGGCTAGGGGCAGTACACCTGTATAAGGGAGTGGGTGATCCGTTGTTGGGGTCTAAGGGCAAGGGAGGGCAGAACACAGGTGCAGGGTGGGGTATTCTTAATATTGTTTGCTTTCGCTATTTCTTTTGCCTTGTGTGTGTCTATCTGTTGTACAGGTGGATTGTTGACACTAACTTATTGTTCTCATGAAATTGAATAAAAAGATATGAAACAAAAAAAGACATGGTCTGGGGTACCTGGGTGGGGCCCTCCTGTGGGGACTCTCCCTTTTCCACCTCCTAGCCCTGTATCACTTAGCGGGGGGTGGCCCTCAACCGCCATGGTCTTGACAGCCTCATCTGCTAACCAAAGGCACGGGATGTCATCACAGATGCTTGTTATGATTTTAGCATCAGCCCTGGTGGGTTTTGTTGACGCCTGCATTTCTTAAAAGAACCATGTGTAAGAACGTCCATTTTACAGCACTAATGTAGCGCTGTACATTACTAATGTAATATACATTTTGTTTAAAAGCGTTCACATAATGAACTTTTTACAAAGGGATGGGAGAAACCATCTCCACCTAATTGCTTTGGTGGATATTTTTCATCCTACTCCCTTTTTGGGTCTCTGACAATAGCAAGATGGGAACTACCGAAAATGTGCAAGGCAACTTTCAATGAACATTTTTAATTCATGACAAACAAAAAAAAAGTATGTTTGCAGGTTTGTATCCCTGGCGAAAACATTGGCTGGTGGGCTGGCATATTTACTGCAGTCGACATATACCAATGTTGGGGAGAGGAGAATTGTAAACAGGGGAACCACTAGAGCGAGAAAGAAGCTACATGTCTCAATTCAGTAAAGCATCAAGGAACTCCAGGTACAGCCCGGGGTCAAAATATGTCTCTCCATATGTTTTGAACAACATCTTTCATATGCCCTAGCCATCACAGCCAAACGTGAGGGATTGTAGAAGATGTAGTCCAAAACATCTGGAGAGACACAGGTTTCAAACCACTATCCTAGGGCAACAGGGAAAGCTACAGGTTTTGCCACAGTAAAACATCAAGAAACCCCTAGGGCAAGTGGCGTAACGAAACAGGTCCGGTAGGTGTCAATCCCGGCTATAGTAGAGCAAAGGAATACTCAACATTGGTATCATGGGTACTGCAGCATTTACAACTTCCCTGAGACGGTTTTGCAAGACATGTTCCTGGCTGTGGACACCATAGGACCTTGGAGACTAGACTAGTGAATAGACATTGACTCCAGACCCTAGGTGCTTTTCACAGGCCGTCACTGGACTTGATGTACCATTGTTATCTCAGTATATTAGTTATTCATCCAACCGTCTTAAATCAGGGATTCATAAAGTTGTTAAAACATCTCTGCAGGCTGTGTGTTCTGTTGTATTATTGTATCCATATCATGACAACAAATGTTAGAAGGCACGTATTCTGGAAATGCATTTATCAGCAGCAGAATCCACCGTAATTAACAGGCAATGGGTTGGGAGACATTATTGCCCAGTTGAAAGAAAAAAGCATGAGGCAGCCATTCTGACCCACATGCGCGTTAATGTTTTGTAACATCTGCATTGGAATGATGATCAGGGAAGATGGGGTTTACTAAATATTTATACATGTGAACAGGAGGACCCTCTGCATCCCCTCCACAAACTTTGACACCTGTGGACCCAGGCACTGGAGACAGGACAGAGACAGAGGCTGGAAACGGACACCCGGGCAGTGGGTTAAAAGCAATCTTTAATACAGATTCACAAGACACCAGAACCAGCAGCATTGGGCTCCCAAAATCATTTTGCTTTTATACACCTTTGAGACTGATGCAACATTACATACAATTGCACAATGCAAATCTGTTTGGGCCCTTCAACCAGAAATAAACCCCTACTTGTATGTGATTGGCTGACTTAACTGTCACTCACCAAGCCCACCTGACTTCAGTTTGGCAAGCATGGTTTGAATGACACATAATTCAGCCAGACCTCATTATAAATCCTTTATCGCCTGCCAAAAGCAGCCCCATATCTGATTGCAGAGACCTGCCAACTTCACTTGGCAGGCTATACTGTGGGAAACGTTGTGAGTTCATCTTATTTGTTGTTAACTAAGCAGCTGCTTGCTCTAATTGGTAGCTTTCCCAGGCCTTTAGCTGGTCTATTATACATGACTATCTGCATTTCCTGCCAAGAAACCAACATACTTCTCTACAGTGAACTGCTGCCAAAGAATATTCCAGTTCAAAAATGAGTCAGCCCTTCTGACACCTGCTTGCAAGACACCATTTTATATTTGTCATCCATCTTAGAATTCATCTGAACTTGCTTAGCCTACAGACTCGGCCATGCCACCAAACATTGAACCAATCTACTTTTGTACATAACTTATTTTCTGTCAAGTTTTCAGAGTACATTTTTGATATTCATGATGTACATGTAATACCTGAGACACACTCCATGTCCTGGGTCATTCAGACCCTAAAATATATGTCTCCCTATATGTACTTCTTATCTTTAAAAAGCACTATAATTCTGATTTTTGCTATACTGGCACCATTGATGAGCCTGGCATGTTGCCTGTATTCATTTTGAGGGTGGACGAGTCTAGGACCTTCTCTGCACATGACTATATCCCCACTGTAAATTCTTAATATTTGGGGGCCCTGTCCCCATGAGCCAGCCTTCTGCCGAAACTTTAATAAACCACTGATATGAATTACCGTTCCTGCCCACCTCGGTGCAACTGCTTCACCGCATTTGGGTATGGCCCATTTTGCTGCATTCTATAGGGGGAGTAGTAAGGTAAGATATATTATTGAATTTTAGGATAGTAGAAGGGTGTAGGGGCATGACGTGTGTATGGGGGACTTTCGCCCCATAAAAAATGCCACAAAAAATGCAGTGAAAAGACCACTGTGACAAAGTGTCCTAGATTCATGAATTACTATGTTCCATCTCATTAGGGAAAGGGGCTGCAATAAGCATCTTTCCCACATTTTGGACTGCAGGGTTTTGTGTACCATAATATCCAGTAAGAAACACAAACCTTTTGAATTTTAATTATAATTATGAATATGATAGAATAAAAAAGATCATTATTGGAACTTAGGATGCATGATGCTTGTAGACTACCTCATCGGAATTATGTCGAGCTTAGCTTTATGCCTCCAGCGCACGGATCTCTTAGTCGAAATGATAACATGTATACTAATAAATCCAGCCACCATCAATGCACAAATTAGCCTGTTGTTAATTTCGGATCATGCCCCTTTTAGTGGTAACATTCGACTGCGGAGCTGGGAAATTTCCAAGGAATTGATGAAGGTTGAATTCAAGCTTGTCAAAAGATATGGATTTCTAGCACTTAGATCAGGATTTCCTGGAAGACGGTTTGTCATGAATGATAGAAGGGATCCACCTTTTGCTGCATTGTGAGAGGTGGGAGCTCCTGAAAGACAGTTTGTCATGATTAATAGAAGGGATCCACCTTTTGCTGCATTGTGAGTGGTGGGAGCTCTTGCAAGACGGTTTGTCATGAATGATCGAAGGGATCCACCTGTTGCTGCATTGTGAGAGGTGTGATCTCCTGGAAGATGGTTTGTCATGAATGATAGAAGGTATCCACCTTTTGCTGCATTGTGAGAGGTGTGTATAATGCTGGTCTCCCCAGTCATCCTGGTCATGTTCAGTAGCTAATGAAAACCATCTGGCTGATGCAGAATCATTTATTTATATTTGATCATTATATGGTAATCCAAATAGGTAACAACACACAACAATTGCGTGTATCAGGTACAAAGCTGGTGGTGTGAGTTGTGGGGAGATGGATGTGGGGAATAGGTGGTTGGCATTTGAGAAGGACAAAATGTGCATCTTAACAGCAATGTGAGCAACAGCCTTCAGTGAAACCCAGTTGAAGTGTGAACATTGGAAAGCATAGCGCTTTGTGACTAAGGAGAGGTGCCAGAGCACAGAATGCTGGTTGGTGATCCGTGTTCAAAGTCAAAGTTAGAGCTCATTGGGTTGGAGGGGTGATCACTCATTGTAAAGAGTTAAAAATCTGTTCCAGGTTTGATCACATTCTCCTGCGTTGTCCTTCGTCCTGTAGGCCAGTCTTTCCATCCTAGTTAGTTCTCTTAGTTAATACAGGCATGGATGATAGCTCATGCGCAACAAACGCAATTTGAGAACAAGACAATGCTCTGCAAGATGGTTTCAATCCCCAGTGTGCCACTTAGAAGCGGGGTGAATCCACGTTATAACAGATAAAATATGTGAGTGTTAGGGAGAATTCTCCTTCAATGGCTAATTTCCCTTACCTAGTGAGTCCCCCAGCAGCTTTGCTGGATTTTCTGGAGTTATTTTTTCACTTGGTAAGAGTGTGAGCTTTTCCCCCACTCTTACCCATGTTTTGCCATGATGTGATTGTTGACTCTGGAGTACACCACTTCAGTAGCCCCCTTCTTTTGTGTGTTACACAGCACCTTCAGTGCAGTGACACAGGGTTGTCTTTTAGACTTCCGATCGACTCCATTTCTGGGGCTGACTACTGTCCCCCAGAAAAGGGTAAAGTTGCCATTAACTTTACTTAGTCATTTAACCGCAGATCCAGTACACCCCATCTTACATGGAGAACTGGAAGGGGTTAATCCTTAGCCCTTTTTATCTGTACCTCCTTGAGCATTGTTTCGCTCTTTTAACATTTAAACTTGGCTGGTGGCAGTGGTATCTACACTAACTTTTCTACCGTGATTATACTATATAAAAATGATATTGTTTTAGGCTATTATATTAGCCTCGAACTTAAACCCGTTTGACCAAATACTTTTTCTTTTGGCTCCGGCCAGGTTTATTCACCATTTCTTTTTGTTAAAGTCTTTCTTGTGTTTTACTTTGCGCGGCAAACCAGGTTTGCCTTCTTTGTTCACTGTCTTTTGGCAGGCTTCTGCCAAGAAGCCCTCCTCTAGGCGCCTGGGTGTCTAGTTGGGCTGACTGTAAGGGAGGGGTGTAGTCACCGCCTGCACAGGGTATCCTAGGAAACCAAAGTCGCACTTTGCCATGATTGGCTGAGGGGGTTGTCCGGGCTGGACAACCCCCATGCTGTGTGATTGACAGCCAGGCTGTGTGAATGGGGGATTTTCGCATAAAAGGCAGGTCTCTTGGGCTAGAAGTCAGAGTCGCCACTGGAACTACAAGGAACCGAAGAGAAGCGGAGAAGAAGCCGGCTGCTGCAACTACCCCATCCCGGTGAAGCCCTGCTGCAGTCCTGAGCTAACTACCCTTCAATGGCCAGAGAAGATCCAGTCCGGAGTCTTCTTCCCTTGAGCCTGGTGGGGAAAACCAGCTCACCTTCTAGAGCCAGAGGATCCTCTTCTTGGTCGAAATCGCTGCACACAGCTGTAGTGGTCCGGATAGCCATCTGAAGAGCCTCTCCTGTTTTTTAAGGAGCGCACCTTTTATTCACCATCACTGCTGCTGGCTTCATCCCTGTGTGGTGCAGACCCCTCCAGACATCCTCCTTCGTCCCGAAGCTCCAGGAACTGTGGGTCTGCAGAAAACTACCAGGAACAACTGCTGTGGTACCAGCCTCTTCCTTGAATAAGGCACTGTGTTCTGCTTGAGGAATTAGGGTGAATCCCTTTTCTTCATCTCCAAGGCTTTCCCTTGTCTTCCCTCCTTCTTATAACTGTTGCTTCCTCTGTTGACAATATCTAAGTACTCCTGGCTATGTTGAATCGTGAACTGTGTGATCCTCAACAACAGGAACCCGGTTCCACTTAACCCTGGCTCCGGCCTATTGACTCTTGAATTTCTGTCCTGAGTGTTCTCTGATTCTGTCTGCCTTGACAAAGGTATTGCCTATGATTTTTGCCCCCAACTCTCTCTGGGTATCTCAGGTGCTAAGTGTGTTTTACCCCGGTAACATTTCTTGCCGCGGATACGCATTTATTTAGTAAGATCGAACTGTCATTACTGTCAAAAAGTGATCGCAAGTGTATTCCCGGTAACGTCTTTTGTTTCGCGACACTGGTCCGTTAAAACACAGGGTACTTACCTTGAGCTATACTGTACAAAGTGAATTGGTTGGTTGTAGTGTATTTTACATGTGGTTTTTGAATTAATAGAAGTGTCGTGTTTATAACAAATGGTTTAAAAATAAATGTACTTTAACTATTTTTTAACCTGCAACCTTGAGTCAGTGTTTGGCTGAGTCACAGTAATTGTGGTCCCTTTTTGTAATCTCTGCTACTGCTCATATACTCTTGAGATAAGCCTAGTTGCTCCGCTACTGCTACCACTTTAACATAGTAGTACAGGCTTGTACCAAAGGTAAAACTTGTATTGCCACCTGTAGTCTTACTTGTGTGTAGTGGTCCCTAGGGGCACTGCACAGGATTCTGCCTAACAGTGAACCAGCCATTTGTTAACTTTCAGGTTGCTTTTGGACCTGCTATATCTTTGAACATAGGTTTTTTTGTTTACATCTGGCCTCTCACAATCCACTTGCAGAGGGCGGGGGAGTTACAAATGGGTTGAGGTCATTGAAATTAAATACCTTTGTCATCAGTTCAATATCAGCATTTACTGTCAGGCTCCAATGTCAACCCATCAGCATTTAATTGGTTTCACGTCAGATGCAAGTGGGAGAGTCGCTATGGCGGGAGTGGGGGGTGTTGGGTTTCCAGCAGTGGTCATTTCGGAAGGAGATGCAATGCATGCATTTTCACCAGGACCAGTTTACACTACTGAGAATGGCTTGTTAAGTGTACACAGCTGTACATTGGGGCTAATCCTTCAGGCAAGTTGGGGCTAATTGATTGAACTATAGATTGTTATTGTCTTTCAAATGATTAGTACCTCCTCAACAAACTCCTTGAACATTACTCATAGCGAGCAGGGTCGGACTGGGGCATAAAATTGTCTCGGGCACCAACGAAAAAGTGGCCCACAGTTGCAAATGGGAATTCATTTCTTTTGTGACGCTGTTTGAATAGTACCCAAGGGGGAGGTTTTGATAAAATGTGATGCAAAGTCTACATTTTAAAGAATATTTATTAATCAACACTGGTCAAAACTATTAGCCGCATATTGAAGTAACTCATCATCAAACTGGCCCACATTTGCCACAAAAGTGCCCCACTTTGACCCAAAAAACTGGCCCACAAAAGCATTTTCGTTTTTGATTCGGCCATGGACCTGTTGCCTTATAAGCCATTCCGAGCCTGCACCCAGGGTCGGAGTAGGGCATAAGATTGTCTCAGGCACCAACGAAAAAGTGGCACACAGTTGCAAATGGCAATTCATTACTTATGTGATGCTGTTTGAATAGTACCCAGGGGGAGGTTTTTGATAAAATGTGATGCAAAGTCTACATTTTAAAGAATATTTATTAATCAACACTGGTCAAAACTATTAGCCGCATATTGAAGTAACTCATCATCAAACTGGCCCACATTTGCCACAAAAGTGCCCCACTTTGACCCAAAAAACTGGCCCACAAAAGCATTTTCGTTTTTGATTCGGCCATGGACCTATTGCCTTATAAGCCATTCCAAGCCTGCACCCAGGGTCGGAGTAGGGCATAAGATTGTCTCAGGCACCAACGAAAAAGTGGCACACAGTTGCAAATGGCAATTCATTACTTATGTGACGCTGTTTGAATAGTACCCAGGGGGGGGTTTGATAAAATGTGATGCAAGTTGTACATTTTAAACACTATTTATTCAGCAATACCGGTGAAAACTATTAGTTGCATAGGGAAGTAACTCATCAAACTGGCCCACATTGGCCAAATCAGGGCCTCACTTTGACCCCCACAATTGGTAGACAGAAGCATTTTGCATTTTTGGTTGGCCCATGGGCCTATTGCCCTATAAGCCTGTCCAAGTCTGATAGCTAGTAGTGAAATCAAGTTACCTATGCCAATAGGTTGGAAAAGTGCATGTTGAAACTCATTTTAAGGACAGAGTGTGGGAACCTATAGGCTCCCTTTGAGGAGTGTTTGGAGAAAGACATGGATCTTCCGAAGTGAGCAACTCGTTTGTGATGGGCGATGTATGAAATCCAACTTAAGCTGGGTATTAAAACTATCAATTTGGGCATAAACATTACAATGGATTGCTTTACTTAACTAATCAGGGAAGTACATGCCAATAGATTAGATGAATTTAAAGCTTTGCCTCTTGCCGTGTGGGACTTTGTCGCTCCTGGCCCTAGATAAGCTAACCAAAGTCATCTGTGTCCCTAAGAATTGAGATGTTCAATAATACCTTATATGTGGTGTCCACAACTTCAAGGTTTCATTATATAACTTATGAAACTGTTGATTAAATTGTCCAAATGGCATTGCTAAATTCTCACATTGTGTTTATGTCCAGATTCTTCCCCATTTATCGGTCGTTCATTCGGTTGTATGTCATCTTCCTTACCCTCCCTGTCTCTCTATCGCCTTCATTTTGGCCCCATCACCATGTTATTTCCCCTTCGTCCCCAAAAGTTTAACCAGGCATCACTGCTTCGCTCCATTTACTAGTTCTAAGGATGCATTTTTGGGAATATGTTAGGGTTTTATACATTAAGAGTCCATTTGAGGGCATGTGCATGCATAGATGTGACTGTTTAGATGACTGGCTGTTGTTAAGTTGGACCAACACATTTGAACCAGTATCTGTGTTTAATTTTATGGAAATTACTATAGTGGGGTAGCTGTAATAAGTTTGGAAATAAATATTTTACTGTTAACTTTTCAACTTTTATATTTAATTGCTTTCTACAATTTATGAAAAGCAACTCAATGAAGATATCCACAATAAAATCAAGGACAAACTATGTTACAGATTGTAGGCATAAATTCAGCAGACTGCACAGTTTGCATCACAATACCACATGTTTGCTAATTACTTTCACACTTGTTTAGCACTGAGGATCTTCATTTCTTTACATGAAAGCAAATGCAGCTTAGATTGCCATCTCCCCACCCCTCATGCAGCTATCACTCTCTCCACCATCCTTCACTCCAAGCTAGGTCAAAAGGTGTGGGGAAGGAGGCTGGCAAAGATTGTGTAATGACCCCCCTTTCAATGTAGTGATCTTCTTTGAGAAGGTCATGTTATTCCATTCCTAAAAATTGAGAAGTCATTCAATTTTATACAAAACTAAAACACTCCACACTTGCTTTTTCAGTAAAGTTGAAGTGATGTCACTTTCCCTGATTGCCTTACTGTGTGCTATTCTTATTGTGTAGGAAGAGGGACTTCAAGTAGGGGAGGCACGAGAGAAACCTTTGAAAGTGCTCAACAGGCATTATCTATGACTAGAATACAGATCTATGCCCTGGATGTTCCAGCACTGTAAAGCGGCAAGCATTCAGCCAACAATGCAAACTAGTTCCCTAGGAGAGGGAGCCTGTGCCCTGCAAGGGACACATAGATCTGTCACAGGTACACAAACCACAGCGTCATCTGAAACGACTGGACACCCACTGTTAACCCCCACCCTTGGTGCTTTAAGCTATTTACTCTGACTATAGACAACTACCACAAACAAATATAACTTTCTCTATAAAACAATATGTTAATAGTTTCATCATCTCATTAATCTTAGATAAGCAATAAAGTATAATCTAGCCAATAGTTTCTACATCTCTTTAACCTGAGATAAGCAATAAAGTATATTGCAGCCAATAGTTTCTACATCTCTTTAATCTTAGATAAGTAATAAAGTATATTGCAGCCAATAGTTGCTACATCTCTTTAATCTTTGATAACAAATAAAGTATATTATAGCCAATAGTTTATACATCTCTTTAATCTTAGATAAGCAATAAAGTATATTCTATTCAATAGTTTCAATATCTCTTTAATCTTAGATAAACAATTAAGTATATTCTAGCCAATCTGAGCTCTCCGGTTGCCCTTTAAGTGTAAGTAGCTTACTCAGTCCACTTTTGTTCATTTCATTCTTGTGCCTGTGGTTCTGCTTTTTATATTATAAATATAGATCTAAAAGTCCCTGAATGCAACGATAGAAAAGCTTGTCTGGAGAAGATTCTCATAACATGGGAGAACTACAGAGCTTTGAGCAATAGTAGCTTGTGGCAGAGGCAATTACCCTCCTGCTGCTTCGGTTAAATAGTCATCGTCTTTCAATAGCTGCAAGACGATACACTCTCCTTAGTTTCCAACTCTGACTTTACTTTAGCAAATTACATTTACAGATCAAAGGATTTAAACTTCTCCCCACTGTGGATGACAGACATGATGCAAACAAAGACCAAATGGGCATGAAACATACCTAGATAGCTCGGATGCACCACTGCAAAATAGTGTGCCCCGAAACTATTTCTATATCAGCATTTTAATACACACACACATACACACACAAACACACACGCACAGACATACCCTTTCCTCACAAAAACACAAACCTGCTTTTTTATGGAGTGCCTAGTAAATATTTCGGCAACATTGAAAATAATGATGAAATTGCTCATCAAAAAAGTTGTCTTGCTAATTAAAACATATATCATTAGGACAGGACTAATTAAAAATGACCCCCATTGTGGAACAAAGAATCAACAAATTATGGGCAAGTGTCATGTCCAATTATAATAATAGGGACAACGGCGAGGTCTATGTGGGCGACCCCCAGGCACTTTGAAGCAAAAAACACAGAGAAACCCACTTAATGCCAATCTCATTGCAGGATTGCCATGCACATGTATAATGAAACATTAGACAAAAACAACACATTACATACATTTTTTAGAACCTGAGCAGACTAAAGACGCGCCCATAAATCCTCTTCTACCGATCGCCGAATGTCGAAAGATGCAGCCGAGGCCCTTTTCGACCGCCGAACGTCAGGGGATGCCGCAAAGGCCCTTCCCAATGCCGAAACTCGACCTGTGTCATCGAAAACAACTTCTAGTTCAAAGAAATAGTCCTCTAAGAGCTATCATCATAGAGATAAGCAGAAAGACAAGGATACGTCCTACAAGGACAAGGATAAGTTCCACAAGGACAAACCGCATAGTGAGGGACCTACCCCTGCCAGAGACACTGTACAGGAAACAGATTAAACCCTACAGGAGGATAGGGAGGGCCTTTTAAGTGAAGCCCTACATAATAAGGGCTTGCCTATACCCCTCACACCTACTGTTCCTTACTCTGGCATTATCCCCAGCTAAGCCAAATGGTCAGCTGAGGACATAGATAGAGTAATGCCCAAAATTACTTTCTTTGCTAACTTCTTTGAAGAGCACCCTCAAGCCTTTGAGAGCTTACCAAATACAACCCCTACTGAGCAGGCTTCTACTTCTCAGCCCCGTCAATCATCCCAGTCATCAGGAAAGCGATCTCTCATCTCTTAGGATCTTTGTGATATGTCTACTGCCACAAATTCTCGCACCCCTGCAGATCTTTGATATACATGCAGACACAGAAGAATATCAAGAGGATGATCAATACTATGATGCAGAGGATGAGGGGGATAATAATGACGACGATGAGGCGGAGGTCTATGCTATGGACTCTCCAGTTCCACAGTATTCCCTGTTACCTGATTCCCCAGTGGATACCAATCCCTGTTTAATGACATATTGGTCAAAGCAGCTGAGCACTTCGGCATTGAGACTCAAGAGACTCAGCAGGACAAGGATTTTGTCGAGAACATCCTGGGGGACAAGAAAGCTGCCACCCAGTTTATACCCATTTTGAAGTCTGTTCAAAGAAGGATCCAACTTTCACTTGAACCCATTCAAACAAGGGCAGTTAACCCATTAATAGAGAAATTATTCCGCCCGGCCCCGTCTGGTCCCTTGTATATAAGAGGACAGCTTAGGCCGGATTCACTGGGGGTCACGACTACCCGGAAGAGAGCTAATACACCCTTGGCCTCTTCCGAAGCACCACCAGACAAAGAGAGCAAGAAGCTCTCCACCATAGGTAGGAAAGTGACTACTTCTGCAGTTTTCCAAGCAAGAATTGCCAACAATTCCACACTGTTGGTGAGCTACGACTGTACTAAATGGGACAAGGTTACTGCCCTAGCTGACTCTGCTCCAGAACCTCAGAAATCTAAACTTGCCCTTGTCGCAGCTGAAGACAGAGCCACCGCCAGCAGTCTGCCTAAAAACAACCTTGACGCTGCAGATAATGCTGGGTGCGTCATTGCGGAGGGCACTATCCTCAAGCACCATGCCTGGCTTCGACAGTCTAGTTTTAAACTAGAGACTCAGGCAACCTTGCTCAATATGCCAATACAACCTAATGTTCTATTTGGCAAAGCAGTGGAGGATGCTCTGAAGTCAGCCACGGATGAGTATGAAACACTCAATCCCTTGGCCAACGTACTAATAAACAGACCGGACAAAGGGGAGGAAACAATTTTCACCGTTTTCGCTGCCAAAATCAAAGAGGCTCCGGTTACGGACAAAACCAGAATACATCTTGGAATTACAGCCAGGGTCAAGCATCCGAGGGTTATCCTAGAGGCCAGCGCAGAGGCCACGGCCGGGGGAGACCCTCCACTTCCAGAGGTGGAGGAACGCCTCACAAACAATGACGCCCCACAACAGGTCCTCTCCCATGCCTCCCCAGTCGGGGGACGGATTTCAAACTTCACCCATGCATGGGAGGGCATAACCACAGACAAGTGGGTGTTATCAACAGTAGCAGGAGGTTATTGTGTGGAGCTCCTAGAAACACCATCAAACCTCCCCCCGCACCAGAGGAAGACGTCAAGAGAGGATCAACTCATCTTGATAGAAGAAGTCAATGTGCTACTCCTCAAGGACGCCATCGAGATCGTGCCGTCCAACGAGGTAAACAAGGGTATCTATTCAACATACTTCCTTGTACCAAAGAAAGATATAACAATGCATCCAGTATTAGACTTGCGCCCTGCAAACAAAAATGTCAAGCCACAAAAGTTCTGCATGACTAGGCTACAAGATGTAATCCTTCTGCTAAAGCGGGGGGATTACATGGCAACATTGGATATGAAAGATGCTTATTTTCATACTTCAATACTCCCAGCGCACAGAAGACTCTTGCGGTTCAAAGTAGCAAACCAGCACTACCAATTCAAGGTGCTACCCTTCGGAATAGCCTCGGCTCCAAGGGTATTCACCAAGGTACTGGCTATGGTGGCATTGCACCTGCACAGGGAGTCAATCCCAGTGTACCCTGGACGACTGGCTGATCAATGATAGCATGTCCCACACTTAGATGGAATTGATGGAATTGTGAATGATAGGATGTCCCACACTTAGATGAATTGATGGAATTGTGAATGATAGCATGTCCCACACTTAGATGGAATTGCAAATGCTAGCATGTGGCCCACTTAGATGGAATTGTTGGAATTGCAAATGGTAGCATGTGCCGCACTTAGATGGAATTGATGGAATTGTGAATGATAGCATGTTCCACACTTAGAGTCATAAATGGTAGCATGTGCCGCACTTGGATGAAGTTGTGAATGGTGGCATGTGCCACGCCTGGATGATGTCGCAAACATTGGCCTGAGCCGGTTCTTGATAGAATTGCAAATATTACCATGCCTTACACCTGGGTGGATTTGCGAACACTATCCTGAATTGCATCTAGATAAAAATGTTAATGTAAACGTTAACATGCCACCCTGTATCACTGTGTACCCTGCTTTCCTGTTTCCCCAGTCTCTATGTGTCGTGTGTCGCTGCATTCCCCGCCATCCTGTTCACATGCCTGGTCTAGGGTGCTTTAAAGATAACCATTTTATCACATCACTATGCTTACTCTCTACTATACACCATCATACAACTAGAACGCAGCTATACCCCTGACTAATTCGGCCTAACTGTTCACATACGAATATGACCCCATGAACACCTCATCACCCTATAAAATGCAGCTAGCCGAGCACATTCCAGCCTTGTTGCTCACATGTGCGTCCTTCAGGCCTAACGCAGCCAGAGCCCAGTCTGGGTGTCCATCCACCAGGCTGCACACATTCAACTGATATCTTCAGTACCACACCTAAAGCTAGGATGCAGCTTCATGCATTTACATCAGCACCCACGCACCTTATGACTCTACCTCTCTCAACTGACCACAACTACGGTTCCCGAGGGCGTTCAACCTACCAGCGCTTTGAGGTCATACCAATGATATATAGAGCACTATATAAATGCCAAGTAACATAACATAACATAACAGAAAAGATAGAAGATACAAACACCATATCCATCCACTTTTAGTGTACAAATTGATCCTATACAGGAATAAATATACAATTAAAGTGGAATTATTCACAAGTACCTTGCTCGTGCTTATGTCTATGGAGATAAATACCCTGATCTTCTATGTACATCTACGCCCCACATGTTTTGGCCCTCCTCTCCCTCATACAATTCTCGGGTCTTCTTTGGGAGATATTCAGGGATCAGGTACTCCCCGTAGAATCTCCAGGTTCGCCGGTATTGACACACATGTATGTGCCAGCTGCAAGCAGGAGGGCGCAGATCACCTACACATGTTTTGGGCATGTCACAAACTGGGATACTTTTGGGAGGAGATTCTGAGGACCCTCACTGACGTCACCGGTACAGTAATTGACCTTAGCCCGTTGGGTCCTTGTTTGGAGTGTGGGGATCTGATGACACCAGGCGACTGGATACATTTCTCAAAATAAACTGCATGGTAGCCAAGAAATGTGTGCTTCAGTGCTGGAAAAGCCCCTCCCCCCGAACTTTCAGAAATGGCTCAACGCACTCACCTGGTCCCGCACCTGTGAGGAGGAATACCTGAAAATGCTCCCAGCACACTCTCGCCCCAAGCATGTGTGGTCTGTCTTTAATAGTTATCTTATTAATTCATCTGAGAGCGCATCCGGTAGTAACTCACCTATGGTCTCATAGGGGTATGCTTGAATATCATGGTACCTTACAAAATTCCTGTCTTTCCTCTGGCTGATGTGTCACCTGTTTTGCATGTGTACTGTGTACATGTAGTCTATTGATTGTACAATGTGCTCTGACATGTGTGTTTGCTGTAAACCTCTGCCTATAAATACAAATAAAAAAATTAAAAATACCAAAGAATTAGTCACAAACACATAAAATGAAGACACTAGACAAATTTGCATAACTCTAAAAGGATTCCTAGTTTCACCATATATGGTATACCAGAAACATGTTTATTGCCTCTGGCTCGTCTATTCTATAGCATATGTGTTGTCTCCAATTTTTGCCCTGTAAAGTGATATCAGTCATTTCAAACAACTGTGCTTTGCTCATCAAATCTATTCTGAAGCATTTCTTACACTGAGCATTATTCTCCAATATATGCATCAATTACAAATAATGTCTTTTTAATTTAATAAAAATGGATTTGCCAACTGAAGTGATATTTTTTTATTCCATTTGAGATTGAAAGTTCTTACATTAGAAGTCAAGAAATATATAATTAGGACATGAATAGTAGAACATGACCCCCATTGTGGAAGAAAGACTCAACACATTATGGCCCAAGTGTCATGTCCCCATGTATTACCATCAGCTATAAAGAGCTATGTCGTGCTATTTTTAGGGGCTGTTTGGATGAGGACTAAAGAATTGAGTATACAAAAAATTCCACAAAAACAGCTTCCTCCCTTCAAGCTATAAGGTTATTCTCAATATCCCACTGACACTTTCACAAACACCTACTCAACATGAATTTAGGTGAGGATACATAGATTTTTAAAAAAATACATATTTTAATGTTTATAAAAATGTTTATAAAACACAATCACTATAGACATATGTTTACAAATCTAGGCAAAATTCACTGGTCTAAATCATGTGTCTGAAACACCATTTGATTCTGGTATATATGCATCACAACAAACAATTCAATATTCTCAATCAAGTTGATTCACTCCTCTACAAGTATTTCCTAGCTGCGCCGATATTTGCGGGGTAGAGCCGTGGACACAATTGTGAGATCCCGTGTAGAGGCTTTCAAACTCCTGGGGCCTTAATTCACTCGAACTCCGGAGACGTCCTATTTCCCTTCCATGTACTCACGATTGTGTCCACGGATCTACCCCGCAAAAATCGGCACAGCTAGGAAATACTTGTAGAGGAGTGAATCAACTTCGGCCGGTCCCGTGAGGAATGGCTACATGCTCTGCAGGGTATTTCTGCTTCTCTTGTAAATTCTACGGACCGTAGAGGCCACCAGACGAATCCATGAGTTAAAACAGGATTTACAGATTGTTTGGAACGCATTATGTTCCTGGTATGCAACACATTAAATGCTACTACGTGAAAAAAACAAAGAGTGTCCTGAAGACAGCACCAATGGGAAATGCAAATAACATTAATTTGGTTGTATTTTGATAACTGAATATTGGTTCTAGAAACACATGTTGAGTATTGACACATTCACCCTTCTCAAAAAGGGAGTCTTACAAAGGCACATGATTCATTGATTGAACAACTTGTTTTCATTGATTGACAATATTGAATTGTTTGTTGTGATGCATATATACCAGAATGAAATGGTGTTTCAGACACATGATTTAGACTAGTGAATTTTGTCTATATTTATAAACATATGTCTATAGTGATTGTGTTTTATAAACATTAAAATATGTATTCTTTTTAATCTATGTATCCTCACCTAAAGCCATGTATTACCATATGTTTTGATTATTTATACACTTGTCATCTCTTGGTCTCCTGATCCCCATCTCCACCAAAACAAGTGGCCATCACCCATTCTACACCAACCCCTTACTAGTCATAATTCTTTTCAGTCTGCTTCTTCAATGTACTGGGGATAATGGTGTGGGGGAAGGGGCTTAGGGAGCCACCCAGAATATTTTGATCTAAATGGCAAACATGCTTTGTAAATGGTGGTGTTGAAGGTAACGAGAGGACTGCAGAAATCTTTCTTATGTACTTGGCAAAAGTATTCATCTTTCACAAACAACACTCCAAATCTCAAACCTTCCCTCTCTCTCTCGCCTCTAAGCACCACCTCCCTAACCCAGACGTCCTTGGTTAGTGTATATTAATTGTTTCTCTCTCAGTATACTAATTGCTAAATGAACTGCAGTGTTAACCTAAAGGCCCTTGGCTTTATCTCACTGACCACTCTCAGGGACTTCTAATCTTTCCCTACAGTGGTTAGTGTTTTATAAACCCGGGGAATTGTGCAGGTGCCCTGTTTGAGTAAGGCTTTTTCTTTCACGCTCACTCTCTCCTCTCCCTCTCCTTGACCTATCCTCACCTCCTCCAACTCCACCCATCTCTGCGCACTCATTCCTCCACTTTCCTGTCCCACTGACATCTCTCGCTTCTTCTGGTCCTGACCTCTACCTTTGATGTTGCTTCCTACTCTCCACTGTCACTACTTCTCCTGCTCTACTACTACTCCCCCCTCCACACTACAACTCACCCCTCCACACTACTGCTCCATCCTCCACATTGCAACTCCCTCCTCCATATTCCATGCTACTACTCCTTCCACACTGCTCCTCCATCCTCCCCACCACTAATGCCCCTCCAACCTACTGCTACTCAGTCACCCTCCTTACACAGAGTTCATGCACTTTACATTCATTCCTTACACTGACTCTTCCAAACACACTTGCCACACTAACCCTCAAACTGCAGTACCATTTAACCCACTCACCTTCTGCAGAAATTGTCTCCACACTCCACTGCTTCTTCCTCCCCCCAGCTGGCCTCTTTGTCTCCCACCTCCTCGTCCCCTGACCTCAGCCAAAGAACCCATACTTCCTGCTTTCTGTGGTCTCTTTATATGCCCTTCCCCTTCTCTGGATTGGCTCTCTGTCCCTGGGTAATCTTTCCCTGTCTTCCCCACCCTGGATGTGTTGTCGGTCCCACAGATTATAAATGGTGTGCTAAGCCCCGTCCACTTCTTCCTGATGGGGGGTAAAGAGGACCAAGAGTAAATTGCCCCCCTTTTAGAATTGCACAGCAGGGAGTGGCAAGGACAAAAAGGAGGTGCACCTCCAGCGACCTGGGCTGGTGGAAAGGGAAGCAAAATGGCACTCTCCGCATCCCATCAGCGGTGGCTGATAATGTGGGAGGCAGAAGGTATAAATAAAAGAGGTCTGACTGCAAATAGAGATAAAAGAAAAAGGGGGTGCTGAGGAGGAGGAACAAACAAAAATGGGTGCCGATCGTCTGGGGTTATTAAAGATATTAATGTTTGGTAAAGAGATCAAAGAATATGGGGGTGCTGAGGAGAAGAAAGAAGAGGAAGAATAAACAAAAAGGTACTGCCGATCGTCTGGGGGCATTAAAGATATTAATGTTTGGTTTGAAATGTGTAATAATAAACTGCAGCCATGATGTACCTTACCGGGTGGTGGGAGAGCAGTACCCGACTGCCTATGTTAGCACTGATTTGTGGATTTTGAAGTGCGTGTGCTTGCGAGGCTGCAGCCCACCTCACGATCACTGTAAAAAAAAAAAAACACACAGAATAACTGTTTTGTTTTGCTGTGTTAAAATGACATTTTTTCCCAGTGGCTTCTAGTTTGTGTTGCAGTGCATTAAGCTCCGGGTCAGGCAGAAAACTTTGAAACCTCAGGTATGTCAGAAGCTGCACTCTGAATTAGTCTGATACAGTTTCAGCCCAGAGCCTCCAGGTCCTAAATTGAAACTGCATCATGAATTGTGCGCATGCACAACGTTCAATACTTCCGGGTCGCGTGGAGGGCGTGGAGCCCTGCACTGTACTTCTGAGTACACATACAGTGTGACGAGGGAAGAGGCAGGTTAGGTAAAACAGCAAGAGTGTCTATTGGAGAAGAGAGTCACGTGATTTGTTCACGTGGGAGGCCCCGGGTACTGAAGAGACCCGTTGCACTTAGTGCTAGTCGCAGATTTTGTATGAAAATGAACTGGGACGATAGACGCCTGTTGAAAAATACCAATCAACGCTGGACCATCAATGGCATTTCTCGGAGGAGTGGTGGAGCTTGTGCTGCAGGCTGCCCCTTTGTGCTTGCTCCGGTTCTCACATGGGCATGGAGGCAGGAGAATAGTCACATGTCGCATGTATCAGAGGGAACCTTGCACAACAGCTGCCCATGCTGTATTCGTTTCGGGAACACCTGCACCGATATCCATTCCTGAAACTTTGCTCTGTATCTGATGGACCCTTTAACTGAACGGCTGCACGGCACATGATGCATCTTTTATGTACATTTCTGGGTAACCTGCACTGCTGCGGACGGTCCTTGTTATGTGTGAGTGATATTTAACTGAAGCAGCCCCTGCTGCAGTGTATGTGTGAGAGAACCTTGCTGCACCTGGACATTTTAGGAAGCCTTACATTTCCGCTACATCTGCTTGTAGCATGTGTGTGAAGCTTGCACTGCGGTTGTCCCTGCTCTGCCTTCACTGTGGAACTGTAGGACGCTTGCACTGCTGGCCGTGCTGCGCCTGCACTGTTTCATTGATGAACATTTGCACTGTAGCTGTGCGAATTGAGGCTGCTTCTGATATATCTTCTCTGCGTTTGCGTCCGGGACACAATTAGTGCAGATGTGCCGATGTTATGTTACGTTTGTTTGTAATGCGCACAATCCCTCAAGGTGGCCTCTTGGCAATGCTGCCTGCCGCCTCCGTTGCAACCGTTTCAAGAATCTGCAAAAATGTATGTGACTTTCAGCAGCATGGATTTGCAGGGGTAAATTGTTCTAAATAGTTGGGGAGATGTCGGAGAAGCCTACTGTGCTTCGTCATCTCCCATGATACAACATATACACAAATGAGAGAGGACAATGGCAATTACCAAAGGAACCTGTGGACTATAAAAGCGTGTATATCTAAAGATGCCTGAGAGCAAAGAGGGAGCAGTCTCATCAAATACACGATGAGCTTTGCAGATTTGAACCTACTCAACTAGAAGCCAGAGCTATGCCCTCTCAGCGCCTGCTTAATATGTTCTTACCAGAAAGAACCAGAAGTAGACGGGTGCAGTGTTTTTCAATCATTGTAGCTTTCTGATTTGGTATTTAGGTAGCCCAACCTAGACCCCTTTAGCGTAAGCTAGACCAGACTGGGCCAGGTAAGGGAATAACTTTTTTTATGTCTCAAAGAGGTTATACCCCGAGCTTCACCAAATGTGTGATCTAGGAAGTAAAGCTATATTTCAATGATTACCCTAAACGACCTTAGTTCAGGGGTCTTCAACGTGTGGCTTTACAGATGTTTTGGACCACGGTTGCTATGATTCCTTTTAATTGACTTGGGCATATTGTAGTTGGCCCTAGGTTCCTAATGTTAACTGAGAGGGTGAGGCAGCAGCCAAAGGACGGTGTCAGGGCCTTTCAAATCTTTCAAATGAAAGGGGCCTCGAGCCTCAGGGGCCCCAAGCAACTGTCCCCATATTGCCAGCCAGCAGTCTAATAACACAGCAATATATTCCTTTATATCTTACTTAAGTTCTGGGTCTTACAGTGTGCTGCTTTTGCTGGAGCGCTACGGGCGTCACGGGAAAAAAGAAGTGTTATCATTGCGTTGCCTATCAACAATGGTTTCTCCACGCCAGCCACTTGCTTACAAAGAAGGATTCATTGCTGTTCAGCAGGTATTCAGTGTTTCAGCTCCCTGCTGGCTCGCCACCTTGTTATAATTGGCAGCTATTAACCTTACCCAGGGGATTATGTGGCATGGGATATTGAGCTGGGGCTCATTTAGCGTTCGTGGCCTACAAGGGTGTGTGACATAATTGGCTCCCGACTACCCCTGCCATGCAACATTTGGGGGGAGAGGGTGCTGATCCCTTCATTAAAGGGTTCGGCACCACCCCTTTTCTCCTTTAGTGGTGCCGCCACCCCCTGCCAGGCATCCCTTTAACTAAGAGATGCAGCAATCACTCCTGGGTGATCGCTACAACTCTTAGTGAAAGGGATCCCTCAGGAGACCTGTGCCACCATTATGGAACAAAAGGCAGCCCCATGCTTTTTTTTCTAACACCTAAAGCTCTTGCGCTTGAGTGGGAGCTTCAGGCTTTAGAAAAAAGGCACTGGGCCTCATTATGACCCTGCCGGTCTGGAAACAACGGTGGCGGTAAGTCCGCCGCCACCGTTGTTTCCGGATCGGCTGATTCCGAGTTCTGCAGGCGGGAGGTGTTACCCCCGCCAGGTCTGACCTGGCGGTAGTAATGCTACCTGCCTACAGGCGGAAATGGAAAACTGGCTCCGTCATAGACGGTACCAGTGTTTCCATTATCCCCATGGGAATGGGGATTTACGGAATTCTGCCTCCGGAATTACCGGGTCATCGGGGTTGTAATGCCCCGGTGATTCCGGCAATCACGGAGGCGGAATGGTATTTCAGGTCCGGCGGCAGCCTGCCGGTTTTTCTGGCACAGCTACCGCCTTACTTGTAAAGAGGCCCACTGTCTTGTAGAAGCTTACACTTCCTTCCATAATTGTGACGCCGGCCCCACCTGGCACGGGGGAGAGGTGCCTCAATTATGGCTGAAAAGGGCAATTTTTTCTGAAGCCTGAAGCTCTCGCGCATGAGCTTCGGGCTTTAGAAAAAAAAGCCTTGGAAGTTGGCCTGGGCTTATCACTGAGGCTACCAGGGCTTCAGGCAGCACCGGCAACGCACCGC
Organism: Ambystoma mexicanum; assembly: GCF_040938575.1. NCBI lineage: Eukaryota > Metazoa > Chordata > Amphibia > Caudata > Ambystomatidae > Ambystoma > Ambystoma mexicanum. The sequence continues at coordinate 386,546,634 of NC_090922.1, forward strand.
CTCTGATGATTTCTCAGAGACTGCCAAGGCTCTTCCCCGGGTAGCCCCGTGTCACTTTAAGCCATGACCTTACCTTTTTCTCCATTATAGTGTATGCCCCCCCACAGGTGCCTCAGGCTGTTTTCCACTCTAACCAAGAGGGGACCCCAAAATCATGATGAAATGGGCCCCCACACATCTTCAGCCGGGCCTGCAGTAGTCAAACTCAGATGGACAGAAGGCAGTGAGATCCATGGTGTTGGCACGCCATATCGAATCTCAGTCTTGGCTGGGGTAAATTTGCAAGTAGTGACCCATTCACTCATACCTGTTGACAATCTCTAGGATGGAGAAAGATGTTTCCCGTGGCACTAGCGGGGCTTCAACATACTTGAAAAATGTAGAGCCAAACGATTTAATGAAATAGGCCAAAGGGTGACAGTATCGAATAAATAATAGGGTGGACAGGACTGAGCAGTGAGGAACTCTGCATCCCACTTAGTTGGTCAGAAGAGTAAAGGGTCAACAAAATCATTTGCTGGTGATTGCCAAGGAATTCATTTAGTCATTTCCAGACAGTCTATTTGTAATGAAGTCCCCGGCTTGGGTTTCTGCACCGTTGGTATAGTGACTCTGGTGGCTGTGTGCCACCCAAAGCAGTAGATGATGGTCCCAGGGGTGGAGTGGAGTGGATACCTGAGTCACCCTCCCGTGATCACGGTCACTTGCCAAAGGCCAGTCACATTGCCTCAGCCCAGATCAGTCTCAAGGTTCAAGTCCCTCCCTGCCCCACTATAGCAATAAGCACCCATTCTGGGATCTTCATTGGGTGGTAGCAGACCAGGTTGCCAAGTGATAACCTCGCCACCATTACAACCCAGTGAAGCCCCCAGAACGAATGCTTGTTGCAATTAGCACACCGAGGCTAACCCTCAGAGTGCAAACGGCATTATGTATGTGTGAATCAACAGGTCGAGACAAGCGCGCTGCCTGTTGATGCATACAAAGGCATCCATTCCACACCTAACATGGCCACCATGGAATTGGAAGTCAGCGCTCTGGTGTGTAGCCTCTCTTCCATTTCCATGGCGGCCATCGGTGGAGTCTGGTGAGGTGCGGCATGTTGGCACTGCAACAGGTGTGTGGGGGGTTAGGGACGGAGACGCAGTGAGCAGGACTGAAGATGGACGTATGTGCCTCCACTGCCCTGATTGCTGAGAACCCAGGCTTGGATCATTAGATTGAGCCTGGGTTTTGAGCAACCTGATTGGTTGATGCACCCACAGACAGTGTTAACCTAAAACATCAATGCCAACTAGAATCAATCCCCAATCAGAACCCTTGGAATATCCTGTGGGATACTGCTAAGGCACACACCCCAATTGAAGTCTGCAGCTCCCTTTAAACAAGCCTCCAGCTTCAGTGTAAAAAAAGCTGATTTTCCATTTAAGGGAAAACCTTTCCATTCATTGGAGACAGATAGCATTTTGCGCAACATCGGCAATGCTTTGTCCAGAACATCAGGGAAGATATTTCACAACTTAAAAGGGACATTCGATGAGTCAGTGAATCCCGTGGATAGAATGTTTCAAACCTGCAATATCCCGAATGGGCATTGTATTGAAGGACAAACAAAGTTCATTAATCCATTCTTGACTTTATTTCGGCAAACAAGGCCATTAAAATGCATCTTATCACAAATAACACAGACAGGAATAACAATAACAACAAATGACACAGTTCCTCAATTTTTTTGCGACAGGACTCCTTCGCATAAGCGGGGTGGTTCAATAATCTCCTCACTTCCCACACTGAGTGAGCCCAGTAGGAATAACCCATGCACCAGTGAGAACAGACCAGCGCGGGCTATTTTCCAGTTGGGTGCCCATTTTTCACCCTGTCTGGGCTCTAACGTCAATGACAGTGTTGGGAGGGGGATGGCATCTTTTAACAAAACCAAGAGTATGTTTCCCGACACTTGGTTCCCTGAAATCGATCTGCACCTAATCGTAAGTGCTCTCCCCCTGGTAAAGCAGCCTAGTCATTTCTCCCCAGCCTCTCTCCTTCCCCTCTGACCTTAAATTGGTAAAAAAAATACTATTTAAGGGCAATGAAGACACCAGATCACTGTCACGCTCACCTGATTCCCACGGAGGCGCAGGTCTGGCTTCGAGTGCTGATGCTTCTTCTATGGTGAAGCGCAGGACTCTGAAGATGGACTCACTGGCTCGCAGGAATATTCCCCTGTGCGTGAAAAGGGAGTATTACCTACTGACGGAATAATGCTCAAGCCTCCCACTCCCTTCCAGCCCTCCACGATACCCTTCCTCGATTCCCCGTGAAGTCTCACCTTAGGGTCTGGAAGGATGAGTTCTCCATCCTGCTTCTGATGCAGGGGCGCGTTGAAATCCAGTTACTTCACTGGATTGAGGTTTGATGGGAGTTCAAATAAGCTTGACTATTCAGGTAAGGCGCTGTAAGAGTTCTGTAGCAAGTTCAAAAGTTCAAGCCTTATAATAATGTTCATTGTCTTATTGCAGCAAACGCTAATCGCTTATGTCTTTTTTTCCCCCTAGGGGCCGGGGTTCGGAATGCCGGAGATATGGCGCCGACCCGAAGTGAAACGTGCAGTTCCAGTAAATGACAGGTAAGTTCTGGATGAGCGTTCGGGTAATGTCTTTGCATTCGCTCATTCAATGTCTTTGTCTTTTTTCCCCATAGGGGCCGGGGTCCGGAATGCCAGGAAGCGGCAGGACCCGAAATGAAATGGGAATGACCCAACAGGTAAGTCTTAGAAGGAAACTGAGCTTTTCCTATTCCCTTCCTTCTTTCACATTGTGTTCTTGTCTTTTTCTCTCTAGGCTCTGGGAAGTGGCTGCGGATCCGGATGATCGCTGCTGAAGATGGAGGTGCCCAGGAAAGGTGAGTGAAATGCAGCGCTGCAGCGATCAAAGCGAAATGCTTTTAAAATGATGTCTTCCCTTTCAGGATCGTCGGTGTGAAGTCTCTGTGATGCAGCTTTAGTAGGTAAGGTCTTCTTTCTCTCCAATTCTCTCTTAGCAGGTGACCCAGGATGCTGACAGGCGTGGCTGAAGTCCAGATGCAGGAGCTGACACGGTGAGCTTCCAGCTGCGAGGAGCAGAACAACGCGAAGCGTGAGTTGCTGATCGGGCGTAGTTTAAATAGCTTTGGAAGAAGTTCCAGGTATGTATCCTTCCACCGATCAGGTATGTATCCTTCCCCGACCACACCCAGGGGAAAGTAGGTCCACAGGTAAAGTAGTTCCATTCAGGCCTCAAGAGGGCCTGGATGTAGCAGCATGGTCTGCATCAGGTAAGTGCACCTTAAAACACTTGAACACATGTCTAGCTTTATGAGCCTGGCGCCTAAGGCGCCAGGACAGGGGTCCAACATGAGCCTGGCGCCTAAGGCGCCAGGACTGTGTCCAAAGGGCCCCAGCTTGGGCCCGCTGGCACTTCCCTGGGGGAAATGATGCCTGCCTCTGGGGTTGCTGGGTCGGACCTGGCTCCTTGGAGGTAGGCATCATGACAGTACCCCCCTCAAGGCCCCTCCCAAGGTTGTTCCCTCCGGGGGTTTTGGCTTGTTCGGAAATCTCCGGTGGAACCTTTGTATTAATCGAGGTGCGTGAACATGGTTACTAGGCTCCCACGATCTCTCCTGAGGTCCATATCCCTTCCAGTCAACAAGATAGAAGAGTTTGGACTTTAATACCTTGGAGTCTAAAATGTCTTTAACTTCGAATTCTAATTGCCCTTCAATTTGAACTGGGTCTGGAGGCTTGGACAGTCGGGTCCCTGGTTGTACTGGCTTCAAAAGTGATGCATGAAAAACTGGATGAATACGCATGTTAGACGGTAAATCCAGTTTAAAGGCCACGGGATTGATTATAGCCTTGCTGGGATAAGGTCCTATGAATCTGGGATTGAAAGTTCACGGGCCCTTGAGGGGTAAATGTTTCGTTGCTAGCCATACCTGATCTCCTACTTGGTAAGGAGGAGTTTTACTTCGGTGCAAATCAGCGTTTTCTTTATACTTTTTCTTGGATTGCTGTAAATGAGTTGCAGCTTCTTTGAAGGCTTGGGTTATTGTGGAATGCAGATGATTTACTGCGGGCATTTCCAGGGTCAGAGGTGGATCTAGATCAGAGGTCCGAGGATGGTGACCATACAAAGTATAAAAAGGAGTTTGTCCGGTTCCAGAATGCACTGAATTGTTGTATGCATATTCTGCGATCCAAAGGATGTCTTTCCAATTTAACTCGGATTGGTGTAACATGCACCGAAGATATTGCTCGAGAGTCTGATTGGTTCTCTCGGTTTGTCCGTCGGTCTGGGGGTGGTGGCTAGTGGATAGCCACACATCTGTTTGTGCTAGTTGGCAACACTTCTTCCAAAAATGGGAGATAAATTGACTTCCACGATCCGAGACTAATATGGAAGGGAAACCATGTATGCGAACTATATCCTCCAGAAATTCCTTGGCCAAGGTGGAAGCTGAAGGCAAACCTTTTAAAGGGATAAAGTGGGCCATTTTGGAGAATAGATCCACAATTACAAGGATAGTGTTGTAACCAGCACAAGGAGGCAGGTCAGTTATAAAGTCCATTGACAAGGTGTGCCATGGTGTCGGTGGAATATCCAAGGGTTGAAGTAGGCCGGCTTGCCTTTTCTTTTGACCCTTGTTTTGGGTGCAAATTCCGCAAGACAAAACAAAAGACTTTATGTCTTTTCTCCAAGAAGGCCACCAGAAGTGGCGTTTGATTTTTTCCTCTGTTTTAGCGATACCAGGGTGTCCTTCCATTAATGATTCATGATGATGGGCAATAACAAGTTCTTGCAATTCTTTACTAGTCAGAAACAACCGCTCCTGGAAGTAGGGTAAGTCATCCTTAACGGTGTAATGAGGACCCTTTTGACTCCATTCCAGTAAGGCTGAAGAGTCTAGAAGTTGTTTTACTTGCGTTTGGATGTCCTCAATAGTTTGCAATGAAGTTAGGCCTAAGATTCTTTGTTCTGGTATGATTGGCACAGGTTCTAAACTCGAATTGGGTTCTTCCATGCCAATCCGGGATAAGGCGTCCGCTTTACCATTCTTGCAGCCAGGGCGATAGGTAATTACAAAATCAAATTCCGCAAAGAATAGAGCCCATCGGATTTGTCGTGAAGATTGAGCCTTGGCCGTCTTTAAATACTGTAAATTTCTGTGGTCCGTAATTACAGTGATGGTGTGTCTTGCCCCGAGAAGGTAGTGACGCCAAGCCTTGAAAGCAGATTTAATAGCCAGTAACTCTTTGTCGGTAATTGCGTAGTTGATTTCAGGAGGAGAAAATTTCCTGGACCAAAAGGCCACAGGGTGTAGTTGGTTAGTTTCTGGGTCTCTTTGCGACAGGACAGCTCCCATGGCCGAACTGGATGCGTCGGTTTCCACAATGTAAGGGAGATGTGGGTGCGGGTGCTTCAATATAGGTGCAAAGGTGAATTTGGTTTTCAGGTCCTGAAAGGCTTGTTCGGCCTCAAGAGTCAATTCAAAGCGTTTGTTTTTCTTTAGGAGAGCTGTGATGGGTTGGACTGTTCGGGAAAATTCTGGGATGAATCTTCGATAGAAATTGGCGAAGCCGAGCATGCTCTGAACTCCCTTCACCGAGCTAGGAGATGGCCATTTGAGGATCGCGTCCACCTTTCGCGAGTCCATTCGGACTCCTTGAGGTGTCAGGATAAATCTGAGAAACTCCACTTCTGTGGTATGAAAAACACATTTTTCGAGCTTTGCAAATAGTCTGTGCTGGAGCAATTTCTCAAGAACTGCCCTAACATGTTTTCTGTGATCGGATTCTGAAGAGGAGTACACCAGGATGTCGTCAATATAAACAATGACACAGACGTCGATAAGTTCCCGAAGAACATCATTCATAAAGTACTGAAAGGCGGCAGGTGCTTTGCACAAACCGAAGGGCATCACCTGATATTCGAAGAGCCCAAATTTGGTGCGGAATGCAGTCTTCCATTCGTCGCATTCTTTTATACGCACCAGGTGATAAGCTCCTCGGAGATCTAACTTGGTGTACACACAAGGTCACCTGGTCGATAAGCTCAGGGATCAGGGGCAGAGGATAACGATTCTTAATCGTTATTTGATTTAGGGTGCGATAGTCTATACATGTTCTAAGGTTGCCCTCTTTTTTCGGCACGAAGAACAGAGCTGAGGAGACAGGAGACTTGGACGGGCGAATAAAACCATTGGCTAGGTACTGATCTAAATACTGACGCAAATGTAGGTTCTCAGGTTCCGTAAGAGCATAAATCCTACTACAAGGTAGTTGAGCATTGGGTACCAGATCGATTTGGCAATCATAAGACCGATGGGGAGGTAACGTGTTAGCCTGTTCCTTCTGAAAAACGTCTTGGAATTCTTGGTATTCTGACGGTAGCTGTACAGGGGTGGAAGTTGCTGAGGCTAGACCCATAACTGGATTTCTTGGGTAACAAGTTGGTTCACAATCAGGAAAACTTATCTTCTTTGCTCGCCAGTCGATTCTGGGATTATGTGTTTCTAACCAAGGAATTCCAAGAATTACTTGAAATTGTGGGGCCTTGATCACATCAAACACGATTGCTTCCCGATGACCATCCTGACCCACCAGTGTCATTTCAACAGTGGAATGCGTTACAGGCCCTGAGGCAATTTCGGTTCCATCTACTGTAGTAGTGACATCTTGGGTTACTTTCGGGCGGAAAGGGAGCTTAATCCTGGAAACCAATTCACGGTCTATGTAATTTCCAATAGCTCCACTGTCGATGTATGCTTTTATAGCGTGCAACAGATGAGGCTGTTTTGGGTCCACTAGCACCATTGGCATGACAAAATGCGAGGTCAAAGAGTTTGTTTTCAAGCTCGGCAAGCGGACCCCTACGCTTGTCGGGCTAGGTCGTTTCCCGAATCAGGTGTCAATAAATCGTTATCAGTGGCTCCAACCACCTTCTTAGGTGGTTTAACCGGACAATTTCGAAGAAAGTGACCGGAAGTCCCGCAATACAGGCAAAGTTGCATTTGCCGCCTTCTCTCTCGTTCCTTCTGTGTTAATGGTCCTTTAACACCGCCGATTTGCATAGGTTCGGATACGTCGATACTCTTGGAGTTAGCGTGGGTTTTGATCGGTACTCGGATTTCGTACTTGAACCGATCTGCTTTTCTATTTTGAAGTCTGTGATCAAGTTGAACCACCAAGTCTATGTAGTCTGCGCAGACCTGGGGTGGATCTACTATCTGAGCTAGAACATCCTTAAGCTCTCCGCGCAGGCCTCGATAAAACAATGTGATCCTTTTGTTTTCTGGCCATCCAGTTTCCACAACCAGTCTATTAAAGGTGGCAACGTAGGACAGAAGATCCTGATTACCTTGTCGTAAGGATAGCAGTTCGTTATCAAGGGCCTGTTCTTGAGAGTGTCGAGCAAACAATCTTTCCATGCTGGCCTGGAAACCCTGAAAATTCTGGAGAATGGGATCATCCTGATTTACCAATGGAATAGACCAATCGGCAGCACTGCCACTGAGGTAAGATAGTATAAAGGCTACCTTGGTCTGGTCGTTAGGGAAGGCCCCAGGTCTGCATAGAAAGTGTAAACGGCATTGGTTCATAAAGACGGCATATTTCTTGGGATCCCCCGTAAAACGTTCAGGCAGGGCCAAAGGCATGTGTCCAGGTAGATTGATTTGTACCGGGTTATTCAAACCCATTGATGTGGAAGTATCTCCGGAATTAGGTAAAGGTGTGTGCCCTGCCTGGGCCTGCAATAACCTTTTGGCCAGGTCATCTGTTCTTTCCTTAGATAGGATCAGTTCTCTTTTGAGAGCGTTAGTCTCCTGGCGGGCTGAGTGCACTTCTGCCCGTAATTCCCCCAAAAGCTGAGCCAGCTGATCTGTCTCGGAAGTCTCCATAGCGCCCGGGTGGGAAATTATGGGTAGGCTTCGCGTTCTGTCACGCTCACCTGATTCCCACGGAGGCGCAGGTCTGGCTTCGAGTGCTGATGCTTCTTCTATGGTGAAGCGCAGGACTCTGAAGATGGACTCACTGGCTCGCAGGAATATTCCCCTGTGCGTGAAAAGGGAGTATTACCTACTGACGGAATAATGCTCAAGCCTCCCACTCCCTTCCAGCCCTCCACGATACCCTTCCTCGATTCCCCGTGAAGTCTCACCTTAGGGTCTGGAAGGATGAGTTCTCCATCCTGCTTCTGATGCAGGGGCGCGTTGAAATCCAGTTACTTCACTGGATTGAGGTTTGATGGGAGTTCAAATAAGCTTGACTATTCAGGTAAGGCGCTGTAAGAGTTCTGTAGCAAGTTCAAAAGTTCAAGCCTTATAATAATGTTCATTGTCTTATTGCAGCAAGCGCTAATCGCTTATGTCTTTTTTCCCCTTAGGGGCCGGGGTTCGGAATGCCGGAGATATGGCGCAGACCGAAGTGAAACGTGCAGTTCCAGTAAATGACAGGTAAGTTCTGGATGAGCGTTCGGGTAATGTCTTTGCATTCGCTCATTCAATGTCTTTGTCTTTTTTCCCCATAGGGGCCGGGGTCCGGAATGCCAGGAAGCGGCAGGACCCGAAATGAAATGGGAATGACCCAACAGGTAAGTCTTAGAAGGAAACTGAGCTTTTCCTATTCCCTTCCTTCTCTCACCTTGTGTTCTTGTCTTTTTCTCTCTAGGCTCTGGGAAGTGGCTGCGGATCCGGATGATCGCTGCTGAAGATGGAGGTGCCCAGGAAAGGTGAGTGAAATGCAGCGCTGCAGCGATCGAAGCGAAATGCTTTTAAAATGATGTCCTCCCTTTCAGGATCGTCGGTGTGAAGTCTCCTTGATGCAGCTTTAGCAGGTAAGGTCTTCTTTCTCTCTAATTCTCTCTTAGGAGGTGACCCAGGATGCTGACAGGGTGGCTGAAGTCCAGATGCAGGAGCTGACACGGTGAGCGTCCAGCTGCGAGGAGCAGAACAACGCGAAGCGTGAGTTGCTGATCGGGCGTGGTTTAAATAGCTTTGGACGAAGTTCCAGGTATGTATCCTTCCACCGATCAGGTATGTATCCTTCCCCAACCACACCCAAGGGAAAGTAGGTCCACAGGTAAAGTAGTTCCATTCAGGCCTCAAGAGGGCCTGGATGTAGCAGCATGGTCTGCATCAGGTAAGTGCACCTTAAAACACTTGAACACATGTCTAGCTTTATGAGCCTGGCGCCTAAGGCGCCAGGACAGGGGTCCAACATGAGCCTGGCGCCTAAGGCGCCAGGACTGTGTCCAAAGGGCCCCAGCTTGGGCCCGCTGGCACTTCCCTGGGGGAAATGATGCCTGCCTCTGGGGTTGCTGGGTCGGACCTGGCTCCTTGGAGGTAGACATCATGACAATCACTCCCCCTTCCCTTCTCCCCCAATCCCCTCCCTCCCCCTACCTCAAATCCTACACCGTAACTCCCTTCACCTACCCCCTCCTCTACCCTCCCCCCTTGCAAATAGTTGTACTTATTGTTCTAATGACATGTTCATGTTTGTAAATATGCTTCTCTCACTTTTGTACCAGTTGTTATATTGTAAAGCGCTTTGGCTTAAAGCGCTATATAAATTCAATAAACATAAACGTAGTGCACCTTACAATCTTCTCTGGTCAGACAAAAAGGCAGCCTCGTACCACCCGGAACCAGTGAGTACACTTATTCACCAGCGCTTCCTTAGCTTCATACTTGTTGGGGGACAACCTAGGAACCCTATGGAGATATATTGACTCTTCCCTCTAGGGCACTTCCCCCTGGTGGCATTGGAACTCAGCCCACCTTCTATCCTCTTGGTAGGAATCTGCGAGGGCAAAGATGAGATAATCTTTTGTGGTTTTGGGGTAGATTCCTGCCTTCTTTGGGGCATAGAGACCAGAGGCACTAGCAAGGGGCTTCCCATTGTACAACTTTCAGTACTACTGCTAATACTCCCCAATTTACCAGATTTGGGATGTTCGCGAAAAGGTGGTGGGGTTAGTGAATAGTGCACTTGGTAGAATATTTTTCTCCTCTTGAGTGGTTGGTCCCCTGCTATAAGCCCTTCTTTCCCATAGTCTTCCAGAAATTATGAGTACATTTTTAATTGACACCAACTCAGACAGGACATGCTTGCATTTACATACATGGGCCCATTGGTCACCACTCACCGCCTCATCATTGGTGGTCATTGATACTAATGTGGGATAAGGGGAGGTAGAGGGACTATGGGAGGGACAGGATGGGGCGAATTGATGTCAGAACAGGCGCTAATGACCCCAGCAAGTTCTCCCAATATCGGTGCATTCGCGGGGCCCTTGATGGTTTTCCGTGATGGCCCTTCGGGTGCCTTTGTCACAAAGATTAGCGCCATGATACCCCTGGTTGACTGTGCGCTCTACAAATGGGCTTAATATAACAAAGATTAAAGTTTCCTGTGGTCACAGATGGACAAAGACTCTCTTAGGCCAGGACTAGGGGAATTTTGTTGTTTTATTCTCCGGACTGTGTCTGGCTAACTGCAGTCTTAGTAGAACCCTTGGGCAAGTCCTTGTCCCTATTGTTAGAGCCCATGTTGCTGACTTTGATGGTCTGCGTGGCGTCTTTACCCCCCCCCCAGTGGTCCAGGCTGATAGGGACATTAGTTGAACCCATAAATTGATACATTTCACTGATAAGACTGTGAGCCTCCCTCACAGTTTTTTGATAGGTAATAGGCCTGGAATTAGCCATACTTGAAGGTAGAAGTGGGGAGGAGGCAGCAAGTATTCTCCCCCTGACGGTTAGGAACTTCCCTTTGGGTGAGGGCAACACCGCAGGTGCTATGGGCAGGGTTACCAATTGTTGAGAAGGCGCTGGGGTAAAGCTTGTTAAAGATTTGAAGTCTGTGGAAAGCATTTATAGTGTGTTCATTAAATTAAATTGAGTGCTTCCAGACATGTGGGGATATGGCTGGCAGAATGGTACAGTGGTATGGGATGGAATGTGGTAAAAAAAAAAAAACTCTTCCAGTCTGCTCACCTGGTCAAACAATCAGAAACCAAAGTCAATAGTCAATCAATAGTGCATTGTCATGCGAAAACCTCACTTCCTCTCACTCCCAGTTAGAGGCTAGCTCATTCCACAGTTCAGCATGAGACCCCTGGCAGCTGCAGGTATATCCGGACGTCTTCACCCTGCAGTCAACGAACATCCTGTAGGAACAATCACCTGTACCCTTAACCCCCACGGGCAAAGTTGCAGAGGCACCATCTGCATACATTTCTTTGTCAAGATGACAATGTTGCAGTTCCCCCAAGCGAACAGATCATTCACAAAACTGAAAAGTGTACCTAGTTTGTTTCCAATGTCAAATTCACATGCTGGTGTTAAGACGGATTTCTGAACTCTGTCCTGGTGGCGCAGAAGTTCAGAAGGCCAACCTAATTACTTGGAACAGGGTAACCTCTGGACAAGCCAGACCAATCAAGGTAGCGATCGCGGCGGTCAAGACTAGGTTTCAAGAGGGGTGAGGGTGACTGAAAGCCCGCAATGAGCACACAAAGCAAGAGCGCTTACAAACTACTCCAAACAGTTATTATATCAAAAATAGATACACATTTATTTTAAGGCCTTTAAAACAATGACTGTAGCGAGAAAATCACAATATCACAATATTAAACCAACACATACCATATCAACACAATATATATACAAATACACAGTCGCAAGCGTTTAAAGCACGAAATATGTAGTCCACCTGAAAGGAAAGGAAAACAGGCAGTGCGATAACGCTTTAGACTCAGTTTGCCTTCAGATGCACCTAACTAGATGGAAGTCCGAGCCCTGCGAAGAGTGGAGCCTTGTGCTCAAAGCACCTGCCACGCCGGTGCCAACGGGCAAAAGGGGAAGCTCTTCGGAGGAAGTCAGGCAGTTCAGTATAGTGCACACAGAAGAAGAACAGGTTCCGCAACTCAAGCGCAGCCTCCACAGCGGGCAGAAGCAGAGCGCGAGTACGGCAAAAGGGTGCTGTTTTTACACAGTAGGGAAAAGCAATGGGATACTGCAGGAGGGCGACCAGATCCTAGCTAAACTACTCACCGGTCCCCGAAGCAAGCAGACCCAGGCTTCTCCACGTTAGTTTCAGCAGCTGGCAGGTTCAGAAGAGCAGGGAACGCCTCGTAGTCGTGTAGAGCAAAAAGACGTCCCAATCGATGAAACCAGCACAGTTTGTTGCCGCAGCAGGACAATGGAGCGGCCGTGTGTATTCAAGCCAAATGTACACTCCTCCCTTCAGACTTGGGAACGCCAAGTGTACGAAGCGTGGGAGAGTGACAAGGACTCGAAATACAACACAACCTGGCGGCGGTTACAGAGCAGGACTCCCTTGTAAGCTGGTCAGTCAACTGGATGGCCCAGAGACACTTCCGAAGGCTTACTTGGCAGGAGATGATGAAGTCGCCGGGAATAGCTGTTCCTGCTATTCCAAAGGTCGAAGCATCAGTACAGGCCTTCTGGTTCGATCAAAGGAGGAAAGGGTTTCACAGGACGACAGCAGTGCAAAGGAGGATTCCTTCAGCGGGTCACCAGCGATTCCTCAGTCCAGCCTCTTGGTTGCAGGATACTTGGCTCCTGTATTCCTTCGTTCGTGAGAACTCAGGAGATCGACATGGTAGTGGTGTTTCCAGCTCCCTCTTATCCACGGTTCCCTTCGCGCCAAAACGGAGGGGAGCCAATGGGAGATCCGCTCATCAACACACATCCCATACATGGACCAATCACGGACCACGGTGGTCCCAGGCATTCACACCACCCCAGACACTCTGGCACCCAGGATGTGTATTGGGACCAGACATCCCAGCCCACACCCTGGAGGCACACAAACGACATGTAGAAGCCCGCGAAAGCAACCACGTTTCGCGGGAAAGTACATGCCCAAATAAGGAAGGCCCCGGGTCGCCCGACCTGGGGAAAGTGAAGGGAGCAAGACGGTCAGTGGACAGGACAAAGGAGCCTCGTGGACTGGCCATTTTGGGAGCCAGGCCACCATTTTGGGTTCAGTGCGAAAAACGTGCTCAGAACGCCAAAAGGAGCTCAAAATAAACAAAACGATTGCTGCCACCATTCCAGTCCCTGAATGACTTGCACCGATCAAAATACCATCCTAAAAGAGTATCTAGGGCCTGTAGAAGGCTAGAGACCCAAGAGAGCTGTAACTTAGCTTACAGTGCCCTCTTGTGTCATGTTGCACTAAAGCCGCAACATGATAAAAGAAACTACGGGAAACAGCGTTCCCCGGTACTGACTGTCTTAAGGGCATGTCAGTTTCCCCATAAGAAAAGAGCGAAAGCCCAGAGAAGTGCGGCAGAAGGCTGTACTTCTCTGGCAAAGTCAAGAACAAGGTTAAAAACAATAGCAAAAAGTTTAGGGGTTGCCACATGGAAGGAAAATTACTTACAATTACGAAATCTTTCCTAACACTCGCCCCTCCCAGACTATGGACAGGGGGAACTAATCCACCCCTGGATGAGTCTCTTGTTCAGGTCGGTTAAACATTCTGGACAACCCATCAGCATTGCTATGTTGGACACCTGGCCTATGCTCAATAGTGAAGTCGAAGCCTTGAAGACTTATGGACCACCTAAGCAACTTTGGATTCTCCCCCTTCATGTTCATTAGCCACTTTAACGGCTTATGGTCAGTTTGCACAGTGAAGTGGGTCCCATAGAGGTAGGGCCTCAGCTTCCTTAGGGCCCACACAACAGAGAAACATTCTTTCTCTACCGTGGACCATCTGAGCTCTTTGTCCTTAAGCTGGCGACTAATAAAACCGATAGGGTGTTCCTTACCCTTCTCATCTACTTGTGATAGTACAGCTCCTATCCCAGTGTCAGAGGCATCCGTCTGCACGATAAAAGGTCTTTGATAATCAGGGGCCCTAAGGACAGGGGCCTGGCACAAGGAGTCTTTTAAGCCATTGAAGGCCTTCTCACACTCGTCGGTCCAAGTTACCTTCTTGGGTTTCTTCGGAGTTGTGAGGGCAGTCAGAGGAGCAGCTATGGTGCCATAGTCTGCCACAAAATTGCGATAATACCCCGTGAGTCCTAAGAAGGCGCTCACTTGGGTTTGCGTAGTGGGGGTAGGCCAGTCTTGTACTGCTTGTACCTGACTGAGTAGAGGCTGTCTCCTCCCTCCACCTACTTCATGTCCAAGGTAAACCACTGAGCCTTGTCCATTTTGGTGAGGGGCCACTCGGACACCCCCAAAAGAGCTATCTGAAGGACTGCTTGGGAACAGGTCGGGGAGAGGTTCAGACTCCTCTTCCTCAACGTCTGAAGCAAATAGCAGTGCTGCGATTTCGCCGCTTGGGACGAAAGCCTTCAGCCTATTCACGTGAAACACTTTTGGAGCCTGTCCAGGCCTTCCAAGGTCCACTGAATAGTTAACCTCACCCAGGGGCTCCACCACTGGGTAAGGGCCTGACCAATTGTCCTGTAAAGCTCGAGGCCTTATGGGATTCATGATCAGGACTTGCTGACCAAGTGTAAAGTTGATGAGGGAAGCTTTCTGGTCGTACCAAGGTTTCACCAGCGCTTGCCCTGCCTTCAATTTATCACTAGCCAAGCCCATCAGAAGTACCATCCGTTTTCTGAGCCCTAGCACATAATCAACTACATTGGTAGTAACAGGGGAGTGGGCATCTCCCATCCCTCCTTGACAATGGCTAAGGGTCCCCGTACGGGATGACCGAACAGAAGTTCGAAGGGGCTGAAGCCAACACCCTCCTGTGGTACCTCTCGGTAGGCAAACAGTAAGCATGAAACAAGAAGATCCCATTTTCTTCTCTGAGGCTCCTCCAGAGCCCCAATCATGCACGTTAACGTCCTGTCGAAACGCCCCCCCAGACCATTGGTCTGGGGGTGGTATGCAGAAGAGAACCTGTAGGTGACCCCACATTCTTTCCACATAGCCTGCCTATACTTCGACATAAAGTTGCTGCCATGATCCGACACAACTTCTTTAGGGAAGCCAACCCTAGTAAACATGCCGAGTAAAGCTTCTGCAACTGGCTTGGCAGTTACAGTTGTAAATGGGACGGCCTCAGGATACCTGGTTGCATGGTCGACCAGCACCAGGATAAACCTATTGCCTGAGGATGTTTGCGGGTCAAGGGGACCAACCATGTCGATCGCTACCCTTTCAAATGGTACCCCCACAACTGGGAGCGGTACCAACGGAGCTTGGATTGTCGCGCCAACCTTACCAGACAACTGGCAGGAGGCACAACTCCTGCAGTGACTTTCTACTTGCACCCCCATCTTGGGCCAGTAGAAGTGCATGGATAACCTTTGCTTGGTCCTCTTCATACCAAGGTGACCAGCAAGGGGAACTTCATGCGCCAACTGCAGGAGGAAGGGCCTAACAGCAAGGGGAACCACCAACCTCCTATGGTCTCCTTCTGTAGACTCTGTGGGCTCACTATACAGGAGTCCACCTTCCTGGTAAATCCTATGCATCCCAGGAGGTTCACCCTCAAGCTGGGAGCAGGCCTGTCTCCTTAGGCCTTCCAGAGATGGGCACTCACGTTGGCCTTTACTGAATTCGTCCCTATCAGGACCTCCTTCAACTAACAAGTCTTTTAGTTCAGGATGATCGTTGGGGTCGAATATTTCAGGCATCGCCACCTCCTCGTCAGGCCCGGGCGATTGACCAACTTCCTCCACCGCAGTGGTAGGCGAGCTCGGGGGAATATTCTCTTTCCCTCGTTTTGACTTGTAGACTCCTTTCGCTTTGGGTTTCCCCTTCGGCTGGGGCGGCGTATTGGACTCGGCCAATGCTGCCCGTGCTTGAGACCGTGTGTAGGGTCTTTCGGCAGTGTCTCCTACGAGCCCTAAAGCTCTGAGATCATTACCCAACAAGACCTTTCCCGGGACGTTTCTCTGAATGCTCACTGGAATCCTGACTGCTGTACCATTTAAAGTAAGATTTACAGGGATCACGGGAAACATACGGAGGGGGCCGTCAGCCAACTTAGTGGGCATCAGAGTAGCTCTGGCAACTTCCTCTGAGTCTACCAAGGTAGAATCCACTACAGTGTGACTGCACCCACTATCCCTAAGAGCTGGAGTATCCACTCCATTGATCAGCACACTGTCTTTAAAGTAGTGCTTGGTATTATCCGGAATCCTAGCATAAGCCTCTGCGACTTTAGGCTCCCAGGAACCCAGGGACACTAAAACTACCTCAGCCTCTATTCCGCTGGGAAATGAGTCTGAGGAGAAGGATGCTCCTGTAATCTCTTCTTCCTCGTAGGAGGAGAAGGCCAGATTAGCGGAGTGGACCCCCAAAGGTCTAACCTTACAACGGGGATCCCCCTTCACATGGTCAGTTGCTCCACAAGAAAAACAAGCCCCAGTGGGTCTGTTTACGTAGGGAGGCTTAGTGTAACCAGAGTTCTGTTTCGGAGGCTGACCTCCACTACCCTGTGAGTTCTCTTGTGTCTTACCCTTGTTTTTCTTTTTGTGGCCCTTATGGGAGGAAGATTTAGCAGATTCCCCACCCTCCATATCTTTGGACTTTTTCCCTTCCTCCTGCTTACCAGGATGAGTTTTGTCCTTATGGGACACTCGATGTGACACCCATAAGTCTGCTGCAATGGCCAGCTTCTTAGGATCTATCTCCTTCGAATCGGCCAAATGCTGCTTAAGCTCCGGGGAAGAAGAAGCAAAAATGTTTTCCAGCATGACAAGATTTATCATGCCTTCGAAGGTAGAAACCTTATAACCTTCAACCCAGCCAGTTAAGTTTTTCAAAGATTCAGCGACATAAGATACCCAAGTACCACCTTCCTTTTTCTTATACTCTCGAAAACGCTTTAAATATTGGGCCGGAGTCTTCCCAAACTTTAAAATGAGAGTTTGCTTTAACATTGCGAAATCAGCCCGCTCAGCCTTCGACATTTCCATAATGGCACTACAGCCAGAATGGGGCAGTCTACTGAGCAACCACGCAATCTTATCAGCATTGTCAACTTCTTGAACCTCGCATGCATACTCAAACGCATTCAGCCAGTCCATAATGTCATTCCTTTCTTCATACACACTGAGCAGATCTTTCGGAAACCGTGGATGAGAGGAAGCCCCAGACCCATGTCTAGGACCCTTGGATCCATTTGCAACCTGAAGCTTGGCCAGTTCCAACTGGTGATCCCTGTCTTTCTGTTTTTCTGCCTGTTCGATTTTTAGTTTGGCTATGCTGAATTCAAGCTCCTGCTGCCTAAACCGCAGCTCTTGCTTCTTGAATTCAAGCATAGCCTCCCCATCAACACTGGCAGAGGAAACATTAGACATCACATCCTCCCTGTCCTCGTGGTCGCGATGGATCAGTGCAGCGGCAGAACCGTCGGTTCTACCAGTGAGAGCAGCCCCACCACCTTCTGCACTGTCCTCAGAAGTTATAGCGTCAAGCTGCGCTTCTTGCCACGCCACGATTCTTTGGATCATTTCCAATTTCGTGCCTTGAGAGGAAACACCTCTCTCCGCACACATCTTTTTCAGCGTTTCTGATTTGGAAGCATTTAAAGTTAACAAGGTATTTGTTTCCATACTGTTTGATAGGACTATGGCCTTTTTAAAGTTATACTACAACAATTCACTACGTGTACTGTTTGGAATAACCTGAAATGCCTTAGTTCGAGCGCAACACTGGATACCTTCAGTCGTATCCCACCGCTGTACACCAATTTGTTAAGACGGATTTCTGAACTCTGTCCTGGTGGCGCAGAAGTTCAGAAGGCCAACCTAATTACTTGGAACAGGGTAACCTCTGGACAAGCCAGACCAATCAAGGTAGCGATCGCGGCGGTCAAGACTAGGTCTCAAGAGGGGTGAGGGTGACTGAAAGCCCGCAATGAGCACACAAAGCAAGACCGCTTACAAACTACTCCAAACAGTTATTATATCAAAAATAGATACACATTTATTTTAAGGCCTTTAAAACAATGACCGTAGCGAGAAAATCACAATATCACAATATTAAACCAACACATACCATATCAACACAATATATATACAAATACACAGTCGCAAGCGTTTAAAGCACGAAATATGTAGTCCACCTGAAAGGAAAGGAAAACAGGCAGTGCGATAACGCTTTAGACTCAGTTCGCCTTCAGATGCACCTAACTAGATGGAAGTCCGAGCCCTGCGAAGAGTGGAGCCTTGTGCTCAAAGCACCTGCCACGCCGGTGCCAACGGGCAAAAGGGGAAGCTCTTCGGAGGAAGTCAGGCAGTTCAGTATAGTGCACACAGAAGAAGAACAGGTTCCGCAACTCAAGCGCAGCCTCCACAGCGGGCAGAAGCAGAGCGCGAGTACGGCAAAAGGGTGCTGTTTTTACACAGCAGGGAAAAGCAATGGGATACTGCAGGAGGGCGACCAGATCCTAGCTAAACTACTCACCGGGCCCCGAAGCAAGCAGACCCAGGCTTCTCCACGTTAGTTTCAGCAGCTGGCAGGTTCAGAAGAGCAGGGAACGCCTCGTAGTCGTGTAGAGCAAAAAGACGTCCCAATCGACGAAACCAGCACAGTTTGTTGCCGCAGCAGGACAACGGAGCGGCCGTGTGTATTCAAGCTAAATGTACACTCCTCCCTTCAGACTTGGGAACGCCAAGTGTACGAAGCGTGGGAGAGTGACAAGGACTCGAAATACAACACAACCTGGTGGCGGTTACAGAGCAGGACTCCCTTTAAGCTGGTCAGTCAACTGGATGGCCCAGAGACACTTCCGAAGGCTTACTTGGCAGGAGATGATGAAGTCGCCGGGAATAGCTGTTCCTGCTATTCCAAAGGTCGAAGCACCAGTACAGGCCTTCTGGTTCGATCAAAGGAGGAAAGGGTTTCACAGGACGACAGCAGTGCAAAGGAGGATTCCTTCAGCGGGTCACCAGCGATTCCTCGGTCCAGCCTCTTGGTTGCAGGATACTTGGCTCCTGTATTCCTTCGTTCGTGAGAACTCAGGAGATCGACATGGTAGTGGTGTTTCCAGCTCCCTCTTATCCACGGTTTCCTTCGCGCCAAAACGGAGGGGAGCCAATGGGAGATCCGCTCATCAACACACATACCATACGTGGACCAATCACGGACCACGGTGGTCCCAGGCATTCACACCACCCCAGACTCTCTGGCACCGAGGATGTGTATTGGGACCAGACATCCCAGCCCACACCCTGGAGGCACACAAACGACATGTAGAAGCCCGCGAAAGCAACCACGTTTCGCGGGAAAGTACATGCCCAAATAAGGAAGGCCCCGGGTCGCCCGACCTGGGGAAGGTGAAGGGAGCAAGACGGTCAGTGGACAGGACAAAGGAGCCTCGTGGACTGGCCATTTTGGGAGCCAGGCCACCATTTTGGGTTCAGTGCGAAAAACGTGCTCAGAACGCCAAAAGGAGCTCAAAATAAACAAAACGATCGCTGCCACCATTCCAGTCCCTGAATGACTTGCACCGATCAAAATACCATCCTAAAAGAGTATCTAGGGCCTGTAGAAGGCTAGAGACCCAAGAGAGCTGTAACTTAGCTTACAGTGCCCTCTTGTGTCATGTTGCACTAAAGCCGCAACATGATAAAAGAAACTACGGGAAACAGCGTTCCCCGGTACTGACTGTCTTAAGGGCATGTCAGTTTCCCCATAAGAAAAGAGCGAAAGCCCAGAGAAGTGCGGTAGAAGGCTGTACTTCTCTGGCAAAGTCAAGAACAAGGTTAAAAACAATAGCAAAAAGTTTAGGGGTTGCCACATGGAAGGAAAATTACTTACAATTACGAAATCTTTCCTAACAGCTGGGAAAACAGAAGCGCTCAGCACAGCACAAGCAATACAAGGAAGGAACACAGGAGGGTTTCTGGCCTCCAAGATGGCATCCAGGCCAATTACTCACTTGGTCCCACCCCCTTAGCCCGAAACAGACTCAGGTGCACTCAGGGAAGCTAGCCAATCCCAGCCCTCACCCCGGTACCACTCACAGGTGCAGACATCAGTGGAAGGCCCATCCAGGGCGGGAACAAACTTCAAAGTATAGATGCAACCAGAGCCAGTTCCTGAGGGTGACTTGTAGAAGCAGGAGTCTCATGTTTGGTAAAGGCTGTGGACTGGAGACCAGCAAAGCAGAGTTGGCTGGAGAGACTTTGGTACAGATTGGAGAGTGGTAGAGAAGGGGGTGGCTGGAGAGGCAGAGAGAGCTACAGAGGTAGCAGCAGGAGAGACGAAGAGGTGCCATCTAGAGAGGAGAAAGAGGTGCCGAGATCCGAGTGGTGAGATCAGAAGGCAAATGGTGGTGGTAGCAACTGGAGTCACAGAGGGAGCAGCAGATAAGGAGGTAGTGAGGCCGGAGTGGGAGGAGCTGATGAGTGCAGAAGGTAGGAGGTGATGGAAGTGATATATATGATGGAGAAGTAACAGCTATGGAGGAAGTATTTAGGAAGATGATAGTAAAGGAGTTAGAAGATATGATAAATAGAACAGTCCGAGGTGGTAGAGAGAAGGTATTGGTGATGGGAATAACCTGATGTGCTAGAGGGGAGGTAGTGGTAATGGAGACAGCCCGAGGGGGCAGAATGAAAGTAGTAATATTGAGAAGAGTTCAGGATACTACAGAGGAGGTTCAATGTGAATGTTCAGAGATTATAGAATTGTGACGTGGGGGGCGCTGTTGCTCACATCGAAGATGGCCGCCTAGTGTGAGAGCTCCGGCTCGGGCACAATCCTTATTAAATATAAATCCTGTCAGAAGCATCCCAGACTCACTTGGAAAGCTAAAATCTGGTGGTGGAGATTCCAAGATCCAAGCTGGGAAAGAACGGTGGAAAACCGGGACCCGGGTGGTGAGATATCTCATTCAGCAATCCCAGCGGCTGGTGGAGACTCGTGGGGCTGCTGTGGGCTCCACGAACACTTGGACAGTGAGCCGAGGTGGGGGAGGGGCACTGCACGGCCTGCAACATCCTGTACATTAAGAAGGAGCTGAGTGGCTGCCCGCCCTGGGACAACTGCGGCTTTGCCTGCGACCGCTCCCCGCGTCCCATGGAGGGAGACGGGAGCCTGCGGGGGCGGGAGAAGCCCGGAGAGACCGCATGCTTTTCCTTGGCTGGAGGAGCTGTGTTAGCTGCTTGCCCGGCCCGCTGCTCATCGCGGCACTGCCCGCGACTCCCCAGAGGCCGTGGGCTGCCCCCTGGCTGAAGGAGCGATGACTGCTGCTTGACCCTGCCCCCGGCCCATCGCGGCGCCGCCTGGGACTTCCTGCGGCCTTCACTGGGGACGCGGATTGGCTCGGAGAAACGTGGAGCAGGAGCCCACCCCCCCTCACTCATCAAGTAAGTGTCTTTGGGCCGTGACGGGGGCCCCATACTTGGCGTGTTTGAAACAGAACGGTGTAACACGCGGCCCACGTTGATAGCCGCGACAGGGGGGTCCCCGCATCGTGCTCCACAGTTATGGACTGGGCCCGCTAGGCATCACCCCCACGAATACGGGCAAAACAAGTACTAATCCTCGAAGGGGGGGGCGGCGGTCCGCAGCCCTACAGCACCCTGTGTGACATTAGCACATAGTAGAGGCTCACCAGGACATATTCCTCTGACTACGGGGGAGAATGGACATATACCCTCAAGTGTGAAATATCCACCCGTGATCTCAGGCCCTAAACCGCGCAGGCACAGCGAGACTCCCATGTTGCTCTGGGCGCACTGCCAGACGCTCCAACAAAGCCCTCCAACATAGGATCCGGAGTGGTGGTCGGGGGGGTTCCCGCCAGCACCGAACTGCTGGATCCACTCCTGTAATAAGTAGTGTACCATGTGGTAAGGACGGACATATAAGGGAACACCCCCTCTCCATATTTGTGCCACGTAGCGGGGCTCTGGGCAACAATACGTGGGAGAACACAGTCCATCCTTATCTGGAAGTCACAACACATGGGCCGCAACGAGAGGAAAGGGGCAGGAGGGAAAAAGATTGGCCCGATCGATACCTTCACCAGTTTGCAACCGCAGGGGGCGACTGGGGGGGAACCACCGACACCTGATGGGCAGGATACTGACCCGATGGAACGCCTGGCAACGCTGGTGCAAAATGGATTCATGGCTGTAAATGTAAAACTGGATGACATAGTGGCGACGATCGGATCCCTGAAGGCACATGTGTAAAAGGAGAGCGCACGTATTACAGAGGCGGAAAACAGGATAAGTGCAAGTGAAGACACGATATCACAACACAGTCGAGACATAGCCCACCTCCAAACAGAACTACACAAAATTCAAAATAAGTGCGAGGACCTCTAATCGAGATCCCGGAGAAACAACATCCGGATCGTTGGGGTATCGGAGAACTTTGGCAAAGGTCCTATGGAGAGACAAGTAGAGTCCCTGTTGAAAGACATCCTTCTCGGAACACTTTCTGATCGAGAGAGCCCATCGCACCCTAGGCCGGCACCCGAAACTAGGAACTCCCCCTCGTACTATAATCGCATGGCTCCTCAATTATAGGGACAGAGACACTATACTCCGGCTGTCGAGAGAAAAAGGAACTTTATATCATGAACAAAACAAAATCCATATATATCCGGACTTCTCAGCCAATGTGCAAATGCAAAGGAGATCTTATGAAGGGGTGAAAAGACAGCTACGTACGCGAAATGTGCCCTATGCCCTTATCTTCCCGGCGAAGATGAGAATACAACATGGGGGAAGGGCTCACTTCTTCGAGAACCCCACAGAAGCCATGTCGTATATTGAGGCCTCCATTCCGTTGCCCCCTGGAGACCGAGTGGCGAACCAAAATGCGAGACCACAACCGAGAGATGAGAGGCGAGACCCTTCAGAGTGAGGGTTGAAATGGGGCCCGACCGCCTGCCGCCCGAGAGAAAATTGGAAGCTTTGTAACGGGGACGAACTGAACAAAAACTGTTGGTTTCCGAGCTGTGAGCCTCCGTCTAGAGTGCGCCAGATGGCTGCAACTAGTGACCCTCAGGAAAGCTCCACCTGTTTAAGGGAATGTTTTTTGTGGGGCAGCATTGTCAAGTTGGGGTAGATGATGTGGGTGGGGGATTAAAGTATTGCAGGATGTTTAGCTCCATTGAGCAACGTGGAAATGTCCGGGGGAAGTTGGGGTGTTGGGACTCAGTTGGAAGAGTCCTACAAGTCTTCTAAAAATGTGGTGGCAGTGCAGCACAAGAAACTTTTATGAGTAACAGTAAGATATGGGGAGTGATGTGGATATGCAGATATGGCTAATCCCAATGTGACGGCCCAAGGGTCGAGGCTGAAGCTCCTTACATGGAACGTCCGTGGTCTAAACAACCGGACCAAGTTAAAAAAGGTGGGGACCTACGTCAGTCGACACCATCCCCAGTTAGTAATGCTACAAGAAACTCACGCACTTCAGAAAGTTAGCGCTGAGCTTTTGAAGGGATGGGGCCTACAAAGATACTATACTGAATACTCTTCACAGGCAAGAGGAGAGCTCACCCTGATCCACCCCTCAGTTGGGTTTCAACTTGAGAAAAGTAAGATAGACCCATTGGGTCGCTACGTAATAGTTTGGGGAAACATAGCAGGAGAAAAATTGATACTGGTGAACACATATGGCCCGAACATAGATGATCCTGACTTCTACACGAATGTAATACAAGAGATGGGCTCCACTGGTGGCGAGCGTATGGTGTGGGGGGGTGATTTTAATACCATTCTAGATGGCACACTAGACCGCTCCACCTCCAGACACAGACACCCCACCAAAACCACCGTTGTCCTGCACCAAATCCTATCGCAATTCACACTAGTGGACGCTTGGAGAACTCTTCACCCCCATAAACGGCAGTACTCCTTCTACTCCTCAGTGCATGACACAGAGTCCCGCATAGATTACTGGCTGGTGTCTGCGTCTCTTATGAACCAGGTTGACAGTAGTGAGATGCTCCCCCGTACTCTATCTGACCACTCTCCTATCCTTTTAGACATGACACTGGAAAATATAAAACCGCCGGCCAGGAGGTGGCGTATGCCACCCGATATTCTGAGGGATCCTGCAGTGGCCGAGGCATTACACATAGAGGTGGAACTCTTTCTTGAAACAAACAAAGACTCAGTAAATAGAAGTGCAACCCTATGGGAGACGTTTAAGGTCTGGATGAGGGGGATACTGATCTCCAAGTCCACTGGACTATTGAGGGCGGTCAGGGTGGAACTGGCGGAAATAGAACAACGACTGGATGAGCTGGAAATGCTATATAAGGCCGCACATGAAGATAGTGTTTTGGCAGACATTAATAATAACCTACAAGAATTCAACAGACTGGCCACTAGAGTGCTGCTGTAAATGGCAACCCCAGTTAAAGCACGCAGATACGGCGGGGGGAACAGAGCGGGTCACACTCTAGCCAACTTGTTGAAGGCCGAAAGACACTACACCAACATTTCTAGTATAATGGCGGGGGATGGCACGGTAACCACAAGTGAGGAAGGTATAAATAAAGAATTCACCCAATTCTACACAGACCTATATGCCAACCATGATCTGAAAACACCACATGAGGTTGGAGAATACTTAGACAACATCACGCTTCAGAGATTGTCAATAGAACATAAACTGTTGCTTGATCAGGCCATAATGGTCGATGAGATAAAGGAAGCGATAAAATCACCAGCTAACGGGAAAGCACCTGGCTCAGACGGACTGGGGGCTGAACTATACAAGGAACTCAGTGAAGAGCTGGCCCCGGTGCTCCTGTCCGTGTGGGAGGAGGCCTTGGAATCAGGGACACTCCCGTCATCCATGAGAGAGCTATAATAAAGGTGCTCCTCAAACCCAGGCGTCCATCAAATGAGATGCCCTCATACCGGCCCTTATCCCTCATAAATTGTGGCACAAAGATCTTTGCTAAGATCTTGGCTACGAGACTCCTACCCTACATGCCTGAGCTGGTGCATCCGGACCAGTGCGGGTTTATCCCTACCAGGTCCATGGCTCTGAATCTCCGCAGGTTGCTTGGTATCATGGCTCAGATTAAGCCGGAGGCCCAGGCGCTGGCCGTGTCGCTGGATGCCGAAAAGGCGTTTGATTCGGTGTCGTGGAGCTACCTGTTCCTGGTGCTTGAGAAATTTGGACTAGGTCCATACTTCCTACAAAGCATTAAGCTATTATATAATAACCCCGGGGCTAGGGTGTTGACCAATCGCACCATGTCTGAATGGTTCGAGCTGGGAAGGGGCACGAGACAGGGCTGCCCGTTTTCCCCAATATTGTTCGCCCTCACTGTGGAACTGGTTGCAGCATCAATTAGAGAACATCAAATTCAGAGGGGCATATGGATGTCGGGCCTGACCCAATCCATTTCCTTATATGCAGATGATGCTCTGTTATATATCCGGGAACCGGACACGCACCTGGGGCCTGTGTTGGAAGCGGTGCATGAATTTGCAGAATACTCAGGATACAAAACCAACCGCCCCAAGTCGGAGATCTTCCCCTTAACCCCGGCCACAAGATGTCCAATAAATACACACGGTTTAAGATGGTCCCATGTTAAGATGAGATACCTGAGTGTGATCATGTCGGGAGATAAAGCCTCCCTACTCTTGAAGAATCATGACTCCCTTTTCGACACGATAGCCGCTAAACTTCGTTTTTGAGCCAAACTTCCCATCTCTCTTATTGGCAGGGTTGCTGTACTGAAAATGGTCGTTCTCCCCAAGCTATTATATATATTTACTAATGTCCCGATTTGGCCTGGTAGGCAATTCTTTGATAAACTCAGGTCCATGGCGGTGGAGTTCGTCTGGGGCGGTCAGGATGAAGTGGGAAAAAATGGCCGAACCCTATAACAAAGGTGGTATAGCAGCACCAGATTTTGAATTATATTACCTGATGGCACAGGCTCAGTTCGTTAAACACTGGTATGATGAGCAAGACACCTCGCCCCATATTTGCTTAGAACAACACGCAGCACGCACAATCGACCTGAGGTCCGTTATCTTTAAAAACAAACATAAGGACGAATGCCCATTCGATCCAGTCAGCACAACAGTGCATGCATGGTCCAAGATTTTTCGCAGGATTGGGCTGGAGACACCATACCACTCAGATGCCCCGTTCTGGAATTTCCCAGGTATAGCACCCACGTATGATACAGATGTGCAAAAAACATGGGATCCAGAGAGGCAATTCAAAATCAAGGATATATACCCCAATGGTAAATTTATAACAGTGGAGGAATTCAAAACGGGGATGGGTAGGGATCAATTGATGGTTTTGTAATACTTCCTGGGAATTAGATCTGGGTGCCACCATCACCGATGGGTCATGGGAGAGGTACTGTGAACTCACTAAGAGAGTATCCATGAATGCAGGTCTCCGGCTGATCCAATTTAAGGTGCTGAACAAGCTACACTACAGGCCCCAAAAAATTGCAAAATTCACACGAGACAGCCCAGGCAGGTGTCAGAAATGCGGGTCCGACCAGGCTGACTCGTTTCACATGTATTGGAGCTGCCAAACATAAATGTATTTTGAGGGGAAGTGGCGAAAATTCTGGAAGAGGTTACGCAGATACCGGCAGATCTCACACCATTAAAATATTTATTTGGGGACATAGGAAAGAGATCTGAGGTGACCAGATGGCTCTTTAACATCGCATGTGCGGTGGCTAAAAAGTGCATTCTGCAAAAATGGAAAAGTGCACAGGCACAACAAGTAAATCACTTTCTCAAGGAAGTGATGTACGTAAATGAATGTGAGGAGTATTATGTAATGACGCTGCCAAGTTCATGTAAACCGAAGGACATTTGGGCCCCGTTCAGAGTATACTTAAGTGAAATGGACTCAGCCACCAGTAGCCCGGCAAGGCCTAATAATACCTCTGCTCTGTAAATACTACAAGTTATGTTGAAAAGCTATTTCGAATAGCCATGATGTACACAAGCTCGAATTGTCATGTTGCTGCACTGTTATGTTAAATTTTTTTTTTAAAAAAATAAAAAATTAGGAAATTCAAACGAGATACTTACGATTATGTGAATGATGAAGTATATACCTGGATGGAGAAAAACGCTCCCACAGGCAGGAAACCACGACAGAACAACTCAAATACCCCAACTAGCTCAGATTCAGAAGCCAGTGGCACTCGGCCAACAGAAGCAAGTCCACCAGCAACAAGCTCAGAACCATCAGACACTAGACCAGGACCATCAGTCAGTGGTGGTTTTTTAGGAAGAGGAAAAGAACCTGCAGGAGCAAAAGAAAAAGGTCGAGGAGGTCAACAGACACGCCCCCAACAAAGGAGAACCTAGTGATCAATTTATCATCTAGAGTTCTAACTACAACAGAGACAGATACACTACAGAAGGGATTGAGTTTTGTTCCTACGTTCGACACTTCATTATTTGAAACCAAGGTAGAACTATACAGATTGGTGAGGAAAATGAAACTTAAAGCCTTTTTTAGTGAAACAGAAATACCACAAGGCCCACAAGAAGGGTCTCCTTACAAGGAATTCAAACAAAAAAGCAAATTTATACCACAGATCAACATACCTGCAGTGGAGGTTTTTGAGAAACAAGTCTTGAAAGACTTAAAGAAGATCAATTTCAAGAGCACGAAACATAAAAACTTAAAACCTCATGAATTCAAACTACTGAAGGATCTCTACAGTGACACATCAATAACAATCAGACCTGCTGATAAAGGGGGAGCATTAGTCATAATGGACACAGAGGATTATGACAAAGAATGTAAACGACAACTCGCAGATACCATCACATACAAAGAACTAGGCAATGATCCCACAATAAGAATCAAACAAAATCTGGAAACCTTATTGGATGAAGCAGAAGAGAATGGATGGATAAATCATCATACACACGATTTTTGATGAATAGGAATCCATGCATCCCTAACTTATATATGTTGCCTAAAATTCACAAAGATCTCACTAATCCTCCCGGAAGACCCATAGTGGCTGGGGTGAACAGTGTATTGCAGCAAATCGGAAAATACATTGATTACTTTTTACAACCCCTCATCCAGAAGACTACAACGTACATTAAGGACACAACCCATTTCCTGCAATTACTAGCAACAGTACCACATGCATCGTCACATATTCTGTTTACTGTCGACGTAAAGAATTTATATACGTCTATTCCTCATGACCTAGGAATTGAAGCAATAGAATGGTTACTTTTAAACACAGGGGAGATCAAAGCTAACAAGGAATTCATCATTATTCTATTACGATTTATTTCAACAAATTCCTACTTTAAATATAGGAACCAATTCTACCTGAAAATAACAGGAACTGCTATGGGAGCCACGATGGCTCCCGCATACGCCAACACATTTATGCACAAATTTGAGTCAGACCATATACTAAGTCAGCAAAGATGGAAGGCACATTTGGCCATTTGGGTTCGTTTCATAGACGACATATTTGGAATTTGGACAGGTACTGAGACAGATCTATTGGAATTTTTCGCATACCTCAACACAATTAGTGAAAAAATTCAGTTCACCTATGAGTTCTCTAAAAAAAGCATTCATTTCCTTGACGTGAATGTGGAGTCCATGGAACATGAATACAAAACTAATATATATACACAAAGACAACGGATCGCAATAATCTGCTACATAGACTGCGTTTCCACGAACCTAACTTGATCAGGAACTTACCGTACAGTCAGATGCTTAGAGTGAATGGGTGAAAAGTTCTTGAAACGTGGATACAAGGAGGAGGAAATTAGAAAAGCCAAACACAAGGTAGAGCAAAAAAACAGGAATGAATTACTTACAGCTGCAAGGAAAGCGAAAACAGAACCATCATTGTTATTCGTCACACGGTTTTCAACACAAAGTGGCAGCATCAAATCAATTATCAAAAAACATTGGCAAGTATTATCTTGCGATCAGAAGACCGAGGATCTTTTCAAAGAACCACCTATATTTGCTTACCAACGAAGCACAAACTTTCGTGACAGTTTGGTACAGACAAGACAACGCAAGAAACGACCTGAGACGAAACGTGTTGGAACGTTTCCGTGTCTACAATGTAGTAACTGTAGCTATGTGCAAAAAGGATCAACTATCAACCATCCACATACAGGAAGAAAAATCATGCTGAAATCATTTGCAACTTGTGACACCACTAACATTATTTACGGTATTAAGTGTCCCTGTGGACAGTTTTATGTGGGACAGTCTCAAAGAAAAGTGAAACTTCGATGGAACGAGCATCGCTCGTGTATACGGAACAAGAATCTAAACTCTGCGGTCGCAAGACACTGGATCAAAGAGAGACATAACTTGACACAGATTCGATTCATGGTGTTGGAGGTTGTCTGGAGTAATGATCCTCATGAAAACATACAAAACAAATTAGACAGAAGGGAATGTTATTGGATTGAAACGCTGGGGTGTCTCACCCCGAGAGGAATGAATGAAGAGATAAACTGGGCATGTTTCTTATAAACATGCTAGTGTTTATGTAAAAGGATGGGGAGGGGAACACCAACATGGACATATCTATTGTGGCTAAATAACAGTTGTGGATACATAAAAAGAAAAGCGGTACAAGGATGAGACCTGGGCATCTTAGGTCCGACAACCAGATCCAGACAGATGGTTGCTAAACACAATGCAATATACATGCCTGATAGAACATGCACAAGCTATCATCATTATTGTAAACTACACGTACAGAGTAAAGTACATAACATTTTTGGGCACAAGCATTACGGATAGTGCAGAATACCAGTCATCATTTAACTTCACCTGTTTACGTGATTTTGTATGTACGAATTAATATTCAGTTTATGCTTAGTGTAACACACTCTTAACGAACATGTAGACAGAAGTTAGAATATAACTTAACATGTCTGAGGCTTACGTAATGACATTGGTTAATAAGTAATCGGATGGGAAACATAAACATATATGCAGCGGTATAATTGAATGTAATTACCCCCAACATCCCGTCCATGGGGACACTGGACCCAAGGCGTCGCCACGCAGGCCATCAGCCAGGCGCGAGCGTACGCTCAATGGGGCAGTTACATTGATTTTTGTTTAATAGCATCACCGAGTCATTATAAGTCTCCATTGAAACCTGCACGCAGCAATCGTTATTTGAAATACCTGATAGCAGTGCAGTATGCGCCGGCACTTTTTCTGTATATTTATCGTCCGACTGCCTGGTTTCCATGGAAACATGGGACGCGTGACGACGTAGTACTGAATAGTGGTCAGGTGACCACGCACAACGTACGTGGTTACCTCAGCAACCACTTAGAAGCCATTTTTCACCTTTTTTGCTTGGAACGCGGCTCCCAGTGGACCAGCGTATATGCAACACAGGCAGAGCGCGAGTGAAGCATTAGAGAGAAGCTCATCCAGACTTTTAAACAACACTACGGGTGAGTCTGTGCCCCACATTTAAGAAGAATTAGGTATAACGTTGGTATACATATAGAACAATGATTACAGTATACATCATTGTTAGTATTACTTTTCTTTAAATTTATAATACAGACGGCTGGAGTGCTGTACGTAAGAAGTTGTTCTTTAAAGAAGGGTGCTAGACACCACAGAAACATGACTAAGGTAATTTTGAAAACATGATAGTCATGTATGGGATTTATTTTGGATTTAGAAATGAATGTGCGCAAACATGTACCCGAATTACCTTTACTGGGTATGTATGTTTTTCAATTATTCATTTTATGCATTTGTTGATTTGTGTACTCAACTATGGTGAACTATGTTAATATTGGTTATTTACTCTCAAACTATTGATTGGAATTATAATCTTGTTTTGATTTGGAATTTTCACATGATGTGGATTGAAACATTTTCATTTAATCTCGTATTATAATTATGTAAGAATTTACAATAAGTGGTATGGTTAACGCCCTGAAGAAGGAGATACGCTCCGAAATGCATTGGCATTAAAACAACCGTACACAAAATGAAACAAGTCTGCTTCTTATTTAGCAAAACACCCAGCTGTTGATGCTCCTCAGATTCAGGATTATACTCTTGAAATGTTTCTAAAGTGGCTCTAAATACGATTTTAGATATCCATGAGCGATGAACTCTAAGCTTATTAAACATTAAAACAAACACAATCTGAACAGTGAGCTCCAGAAGAGCTCCAACGGAGAGCGCCGGACTTAGCTGGTTGTGTTCATCCAACTTTTTCTCATAAGCTGCACTGTTATGTACCACAACTGTTAAATAAAGTTTAAAAAAGAAAAAGAAAGGGGGGAGACACCCTTAAAGATAGGCCAAAGTGTCAACGTGGAGATGGTGATTAATGAGGCAGAGGATCTGCTCACAGAAACAAAGAAGGTGGCTACATGGAAGGTGAAGGAGGTTGAATGTGAAAGTAGGTTAAGAAAGAGACATCACAAGACAAGGAGATGGAGGAGAGTGAGGACTAAGCGCTGTGTTATGTTGATGGGAGGTTGAGGTGGAAAGCGAGAAAAATGGGGATAAGGAATATAGATTTTATTGAGCAAATAGTGTAATCCACAAAGTGGAACACTGTTGGATGATTAGCCAATTAAAGGACAAATGTTCTAGAGTGCCAGTTCAGGTTCTAGGCAGGACCATGAGATGGAAGGCGATTATAATGGGGGTCTGGGACGCTAGAGATAAACCAAATATGAGGTGTGGAGCACCTACTAAGAAATAAGTCCCATTAGGGAATGATCCTTCTGCATCTCTTCTGGCTGATCCCTACACCATCCTTGTGGAGACCTGGAAACATTTAACAGAACCTCAGAAGTTGGGGCAGTTATGGGATGCGGGACCACCGGAAATCCCATAACTAGGCTTAGATGAGCAGAAAAAGGCTTTGTGATACCGTTGTGCCTGCAACAGCACGGAGGGTGGAAGATAACCCTTCTGGAACATTTGGAACTAAAATACCCCCCTGGGAACTGCAGGGAATAAAGTTGTGACTACATTCCAAAGGCATAACTGCTCACATTGAGTGAGAAAGGCACACGCAGGCAGACATTGGGAGAAGGCCATCCTACTTTGTTATTTTTGTTTGTAAGATTCCAGGTTTTACCTTGGAGTTGGCACCATTTTGCATAGAGTTCCCCAGTGAAGTGTTGGTCTTGGGTTCCTTCTTAATCTCAAGCGTCTTCAGCCCTATTTTTTTTAATCATGAGAGAAATATAGAATGATGAACCAAGACAAAGAATGCCAAATGATTCAATGACACCAGAACACCCTATCCTCCCTTACCTGTGATGAGCGTATTTCAGCCATGGTGGTTATAGCACTAACGCTGTGCCTCTGCCTAGATCAAAGCCGGCACGCATTGGATCAAACAGATAGTTGCTTCAGTAAAACTGCCGAGCTATGCATTCACACCAATTCCAGTAGCTTTTCTAGTTAGGACTGCTTCAAAATGGAGTGATAATTCATCAGGATGTTGCTGTCCAGGGTGGGTTTAAAGTATACAGCAGGGAACCGGTCTAATGGGGAGCCTGAGATTTTACTGGAGGTGAAGAAGGCTTTAGAGTCAGCCAGTGAAAAGTGGTGGAACAGTTGTTGGGCTGATGATACCAACAGGGAAGGTAGATGGGAAAGTGCCATTGCAGTATAGAGAGCCCCAGACTTGTCTCTTAACACCTTGTACATTTTTGGTTTGAATGAAGAGTGCAAATTCATTGCATAGAATTGGAAGTTGGCATTTGGATTCAGCAGTAAATAGTTTTTCAAAGAGTGTTTTGCGCATTACTGGGGACTACGAGGTTTGCTGGACAAAGTATCGGTTTTCAGCTGCTAAAAACATGGATTTATAAGATAGGTGATACTGACGTAGTGTTGTATGCTATGAGCAATTTCCACTCAAGTGAGCATTCCTTAGGATTTGCAGTCTGTAACTTCACTGTGGAAGGCAGCCTTAGGTTTATAATTCTATGTTTTACTTTTTCCACTGGGTTTAGTCATTTTGAGTTAATGGGTGAGGGAGAGGGTGGTGTCCACACTTCTACCAGCTTGAACTAGTCATATGTCTGGCCAAAGAGTGCATTGTCATGCAGTCAGAGGTCAAGGGCTTCATAGACATTTTGGAGGAATATGTTGCAATATGAAGTATATAAGCACGTCAGCAGGCAAGATGACATGGTGGCTGATAATGTGTGTATAAATAACAATCTTAAAGTCATGAAAAGGGTTTTCTCAGATGTATGAGACCAGAAATGTGACTGATGTTAGATGAAATGCTGTAGCATTGGTCCCTGGATCTGACTGCATTTATCAACCACATTCAAAAATGAATAACTGCAGTGAGGTCCCCTGACCAAAGGAAGTGCAACACATTGTTTTTCAACATGGGCTCAAAGAAGATCTCCAAGTTACAATAGCTCAGGTGCATCCTTAACCCAACATACTGGAGGAACTCATTGACCTGTCTCTCTGTCCAGACTAATGAATGCAGGAATGTTAAGGAATTGTATATAGAGTAGAACTCCCTCAAACCTTTACTCCAACTCAGTCAAACACGCAGACACATGTCAAGTCCCCACAGCGAACCATTCTGAATATATGGAAGTTGGTGGGATAAGTGGACCATTTACAGGAGAAGGGAGACAATGATGACAGCAAGAAAATCTGTGTAAGTATTGCTGCACACGCAGCCACTTTATATGAGATTGTCCCTTAATTGAGTTGGGAAAACGCTGTGCTCAAAGATGAAAGTGAGTCCACTTTCGAGCATAGGCCAAGATCACACAGTGACCTGAATCCTTGTTCCCTGTGTGTGTATTTCCTGTGGAGTTTTGTAAGGGTGGCCCTAATTATAAGAGTATCCCTTAATTACGCTCACACCAGAGTAAATTACACTCTTCTAGGGAAGTAAGGCCAAGAGTCTGTCTTGCAAGGATAACAAGTTTATTCATTACAGAAATGAGGATGGCAGCAAAGAACTCTGCTCCCTGAATGGTCTCCTTCTGTCCCTCACCCGTTCCTTTCTTCACCACAGTGATGCCAGGCAGGGGTTAATATACTGCTGGCTTGCTGCAGTTGTGTCACTGGATCCGGGCATGGCTAAATTCCAAACCGTCCTGCTTCCATAAAAGGGATGCTGCAAAGTCTTCCTTTCTTCATTGTCAGCGATTTCTGTCAGACCATGCTGCTCTACATTTTGCTACCTTACATAGAAACATACTGCAGCTCTGCAGACTTTTACAAACCTTGAGTCCTAGCCCTAGGAAAAACTAAACAATTTTGTATACACAATTTTCATTCATTCTATCCATATTTCACTCATTCTACTCATGTTTTGGATCTGGTCCTATAATCTCCTTTAAACCTTATTTTCATAATTCTGCATTTTGTGCACCAAGCATGTAAATCTCCTATTCCTGGACCCTTGATGGACAGTAAACAGCTGGTGAGTCACTTCGTGCTGCTAGTGCTAGCCTGAACACTGCAGCAATGCCTGTAGTCCATATTTGGCACAAGCTGCATTCTTTCCGGGAAGGTAGGCCGAGTTTGCATTTTTCCACTATTAAGATTCCTACAAATGCATAGGATCTGACATTTACAAATGTAGTCAGCTAAGAGTTAATTGCGCCTTATATTTAAACAATAACTGCCTTTTATTCCAGTGCCTTTCAATGTCGGTCTATGTGATTATATCTGTCTAAAAGAGCCTTCCAGTGCCCCCCCTCCACCCTGGTCCCTTATAGCACCTAAAAGAAGTCAAAAGAAGTCTTGCCTAATTCTAAAACGCTTGGGGTGTGGGAAGGCACTAGCTCTTTTCCAACAGTTTCTTGGCATGGGAGAACCTGTGCAGGTCCAAGCTTTAGTGGACTCAGTTGGGCACAGGAACTGCATCGACTTAGGGTCCTCCCAACAATGCTCTATGCTCATGTTTTTTAAGTCATCTCATGACCCTGTGCAATCTGTGGATAGATCACAAAGTATGAAGTGTCCCAGTTTTGCTACAGTGGCTTTACAAATGAGAATACAGGATCATCAGGAGTTCAATCGGTTTGGCTTGTTTCATGGACCACAATTGACCATTCTGAGAATGCTTTGGCTTACTCAAGATAACCCAGTTATGTACTGGCCTTTGTGACAGGTACATCTCCCCTGCGAGTAGTACCAGGAAGAGCCAGCAAAGCGCAGTTGCTCTCAGTAAGCGTTGGAAGGTGCTTGGAGCAATTCGCTAGATTAACCAGTGTCAGATTGGTTGCATACCTGAAAACTAGTAGACAGCGCTTTGAGAGGCTAATTGGAGTAGAAGAGCGTGCTAACTAAGCAACAGCAAAGCACAGTTACTCGCAATACACATTGGAAGGTGCTTAGAGCAGTTTGCAAAACTAAGTGAGGCCAGATTTCAGAAACTTTGCACCAGTGCAAGTGCTAATGTGTGTGGTATTAGCACTAGGACAAAGTTTACCCTATTTCTTAAAATAGTGGGACATGTTAGCAAACCATTGCACCATGACAAGTGCAGTTTGTCATGGTATAACCACCAGGGAAGAAATTGCAGTACTGCAAAAAAGATACTGTGCCAGTGCATTTTTGCACCACAGCTAAATTTCACTAGTGCAAACTTTGCCCTGGTGCAAAAATGCAGTGAAATATATCTTTTTTGCACTCGGGCAATCTTTGCCCTGGTGCTTATCACATGCCAAACTGCACTTCTCATTATATGATACTATGATATTTTATATATAGCGCGCCTATGCACAAGTGTTTCATGGTGCAATGGTTTTCTAATACGTCTCACTGTTTTAGAAATAGGGCAAACTTTGGCTTAGTGCTAAAACCCTGCAACTTTGCACTTGCACCGGTGCAAAATTTCTGCAATCTGTGCCCAAGAGACCATGTTGATGCTTAGCTGAAAACTGCGAGGCGGCACATTAAGACGCTTATTGGAGAACAAGAGCACCCTGGGAGGGAGTGCCAGCAAAGCACAGCAAAGCACAGTTACTCGAAGTTGATTGTGATTGGTACAGTTTAGTCTACTCGGCTGATGTCAGGGACTGTCGCCTCCAACGGACCATAGAAAGAGAAAGTAAATCCCCTTTTTGTTTTCTCAATGACATTTAATGTAACATCTGTGGGGGGAATTTCACCAACTGCAAACACTTCGGCATATAACTAAAGGAATAAGAAGGAAGGGTAAATGATCCGCATTAAAAACCTTACATTAATTATCAACAAACTCAGTAAAAACTTGGCACAACACAAAGCCCCAATTGGAGAGGAAATACATGCATGGGCTGATCAAAAGAATATGACTGATACTGATTTTGCAATCAGAAACGAAATGTCAGACGCAACACTTAGTAATTTATTTTGTTGGACGTAATATCTGACAAATAAAGGTGAGAATTCACCAGTACTAATTCAGTCACTTGTAGTGCCAATTTTAGAAGACGTAAATCAGAAGGTACATACAGATGAGTCAGGGAACCCAGTAGAAAACCAAGGAACAGAGTAAGAAATAAGAAGGCATATAAATTATGTCAGCTTGGAAATTCTGCACTTTTTTCAGTCTTCCATGGGCACAGTCAGGGGTCAAGTCCTAAACAATTAAAGTGGGGAGTCCCCCATCAACAAAAAGAATGGTATGTGATGTCACCAGAAATTAGCATATCATGGTGAAATGTGCAAATTGCATTACATTGGCTTTTCATAACCACCCAAATTTCACAGGACGAATGTTATAAAATCAATACACACACAAAACCAAGAGAGGATATTTTCTTCTGCTAGTGTTTTTGAAAACGCTAAAAGGTGTGCATGTTTTAAACTCCAAGAACCAATACAAATGTTTTCCCTAGGACTTGCAGTACCTAAATGGGAACTTTCACCTTTAGTTGTTTGTTATTTTTCATCATGTTATATAGTGCATTGGGGAAGTGTCCGGCCTGCAGCCTGACGGCATGAGGACATTCAATGTTGCTCATTTTAGCTGGGGAGGGGACTCCATCCACCCGCGTGTACCCTCGACTTGAGCCTTGGGCACAGTCAATAAATCACCTGCATCAAGCACGGCTAACAGTCCAGACCTAATGCATGGACATTATGAAGGCGACCGGTGTGTTAAGTCCTAAAACACATGGTTCCTACACACTACAAGCACTAAACCTCTTACTCAAATCATTAGCCAACCTACATGGTCGATTAGCACAAAATGTCGAGATCCAGGGAGAGGCCCTCATAACAATGGAAGCTGTTTGCAACCAAACACATTCGCAAAAGAAAAACAAGTGGAAAGATGAAAATATTGCAACGACCACTGTAATCAGAATATGGAAGGCTAGCATAGCTTCAAAAGTTGTAATAATGACAAAAACCAACTGTCACACCAT
The DNA here is from genome assembly GCF_040938575.1 of Ambystoma mexicanum. Taxonomy (NCBI): domain Eukaryota; kingdom Metazoa; phylum Chordata; class Amphibia; order Caudata; family Ambystomatidae; genus Ambystoma; species Ambystoma mexicanum. The sequence continues at coordinate 386,584,013 of NC_090922.1, forward strand.
GGTTGCTCAAACACCTCCTTACAAATATAGACTTAGACTGATCAGACTGTGAGGAGAGTGTAATATACTAGATAATTCCCAAAACACTGAAACAATCCTTAAGAAAAATAAGAGACAGAAAGGAGGTAAAACGGGGAAGAAGAGAATATCAAAAAGTTTATCCAATTGCAAAAATAATGCTCCAGAAATACATTAGACAAGGGAAAGTTCACCACAATTGCTGAAAATGTAAACACTTACAGTCTGGTGAAAAAGAGAAACAAAAATAAGTCTAAACCTATATGTTCCTGTAAAGCAAAAAATAAGAAAACTAACAAAACAAATAAAGGTAGCCAACTCTTCCTATGGGGAATAGAGTGTACGAAAGTAAGTGTAAGGCTATTATGCAAGTCTATGCAAAAAGGACGAGCATAATCGGCCTTAGTACTTAAGGGGTTAAAAGTCTAGCGCTGTCAACCTACAAGATGCTAACTGTAATCACTCAAAAAACCAAACTCCCATCAATCGATAATCTATAATTTGGAGCAAAAAGACCTGGCCCAGGGCAGAACAACGCTCAGATAGATTAAATAAAACTATCCCTGGTAACGTCATAAAGCCAATCTCAAAGGTCATAACCCTTGAAGAAATATTCAATGAAGGCTCTAAACCATTCAATAGATTACGTATTTTTGAGATTTTACATTGATTGCCAACACTCAGACAATCACATCTACGGACATTCGATTGATTGAGTTTTTTGATGCAGAGCCTTTCAGTAATGTACAAATGAATTTTCATTCAAACTTAGTTGTGAAACTGATTATTGAACATGTGGAATATTTTCAAATCATGGGCTATGACCGAAACGTGATTTACAAAATCAACAATTATGAAATTGTGGACAGAAAGATTGAAGAAGACAGGTTCAGGACCTGTAACAAGCTGAGAAGAAAATGTCATGCAAATAACGAGGCCATCAGAAAAGTAGAAATGCTGCCAGAAAATAAATCAAACAGCGCGTAACTGGAATCTTGGCTGGAGTGCCTACAAACCACAGTGTGATGCGTTCCTGATCGTCAGTCAGACTTTTTAGCTAGACTGTCCTGGAACTCAAGAGGAAGTAGTCATTTGATCAGCAACCTAGGAGTAAAAAACTGGTTTGGTAAACAAGACATGATTTTAGTCCAAGAAACCTGGTTAACCCATCCATGGTTTTTAGTTGGGTTTACTTTGTACAGTAATCCTGTGAAAAAAGGCCTTATAGACAGACCTCAAGGGGTTTTATGAGTTGACATTAACAATAAATATACCTTCCGTGAATTCCAAAGGGATCACTGGGGGGATAATAGTATAGCAATCATTCACACCCCAAATGAGGAGATAAATAAAATGATTTTGGGATTGCCGATCAATGTTTATGTCCCGTTGGGTCTCAGAGAGCATGACAGTATAGCTTCAGACTTGCAAAGCATATTGGAAGATTGGACGATCCTGTCCGCCAATGGAGTAGTGGTATGTGTGGGAGATTTGAACGCTAGATGTCCGGCTGAAATTACAGAAGACAAGAGTCGCAATGGAGCATTGGATAGAGTGGTGAATGCAATAAACTGTAAACAACTGTAGATTTTGGGTCGAGGTATTTCAGCTTTGGGGTAGTGCAATGTTAAATGGTTGAATTGAAGATGACAGGCCTGGAAAATGTACCCACCATGACACAGTTAGCAAATCTACACTAGATAATTTTTTTGTTAAAGCTGCACATTGGAAAGAGTTCACTAGATTGCAATTCTTTGACACAACTAGTGATCACGCATTTCTGCTATTAAAAAAGAAAGAGTGCTTATGCCAAAAAGAAACGTACCGGAGTACATGCTATTTAAAAACAAACAATCAAGGCAATAGGGTATTGTGGTTCTTTAAAAATCTAAGATACTTTGAGTCATTTATGCAGTTAAATCGATAGTCCTAAGTTTCCATTGAAAAACTACTAATGGACAAGGATCTAATAGATGATTATTTAAAGCTATTAGAGGAAGAGAAGAGGTAATTCTTCCAATGACACACGGGGGTGGGCCTGGGAATTTGTACAATAAATGGGATGGCATGATAAACAACAGAAAACAGTTACTGAAAAAAGTACTTGGGGAGGCACAACACACTAGCGTGAATAAACAAGAATACATTGTACTCAAGAAGAGATATAACTTAATGTACAAGAACTGGTTGAAAAATCATTAAAAAAGGAATCAAATAAAGAGATGGGAAAAGATGTTAATTTCGATTTTAGTGAAGGATTATTGGTACTTCTGGGACATAATTAATTAAAAAAACAATCAGTCTCCAAACACGGACCAGCTGAATCCCATTAGCAAAAAGACATGGATTCAATAAATAAAAATGTATTTTCTGGGTGGCAGCAATGGGAGGATGAGGGTGAGAGCAAACCGCCTGACTATGAATCAAAGTGACACCTGTTATGTGGTAATGAGTGGAACTGTTGCATAGCTACCAACTACCGTAACTGTGGATTCATAATTGTTCATGATGTACCAAGTGCTTAAATAAAGTTTAAACAAAAAATAATAATTTTCAAATGGCCGACTGTTCATATTCTCAAAGAACAAGGCCAAAAATCTTGATCCCGGGTGCTTACATTTACCAGACTATGAGAAAGTTTGGGGAATAATCAAATATTTGAACAGATCTAAAGCTCCAGGACCAGACAGCCTCCCAAATAGGATTTTAAAAGCCAACCTAGAATTATGGTCAGAGTTTCTCACTCCATTATATACAAAATATATAACAGATAAAATCATACCAGAATCTTGGATAACAGCAATACTAATTTCAATCTTTAAAAAGGGCACAAGAGCAGAACCTAATAATTATAGACTAATCGCCCTACTAGATAGTGCAAGTACAATCTTTGCTACCTTAATAGTCAATAGAAACGGTCTAGAGAAGCCAGCCTGGTTCCTATGAATCTAATAGGCTTCAGTGAAAGCTGTTCCCCTACCCACAACTCACTTATTTTGAATATACTGACCAAAACAGCTTTGATGAAAAATAATGTTTCCAGTTATGTAGAAATTGTAGATTTTACTGCAGCGTTTGATGCAATTTGCCACAATTGTTTTTGGAACAAGCTGCATACAGGCGTCCTGGATATGTGATAGTTCGACTGGATAGAGATAGTAATTGTACTCTTTATATATCGACAAACAAAGGCTTAAAACAAGGTTACTCCTTTTTTAATCAATGCTTACCTGGCTGACCTAAAAGAAGAACTGGATGAACCCAAAGCAGTCCCCCTAAAGCTGGGTAATGCCCACGTAGGGTGGACTGCTTATTCAGACAATTTAGTCCTGCATGACCACACAGAGAAAGTCCTACTAGCAGCCCTGGATACCCTGAATAATTTTGCAAAGAGCAACCATATAACAGTTAACAAAAACAAATGTCATGATTTGTACTAGTATGAAGACACTAAGAGACTATTCATGCTTCCTTAACTCGTAGAAGCTGATGTAGTATCAGATTTCTTCTATATGGGGCTTGAGGTAAACAACTATTGCTCCTGTAAAGATACTTGGAGCAAGAGAGCCCAAAGAGGGGCATCCTTGGGGGCAGCCATTAGGAGGCTGTATAGTAGATCTGAAGGATTCTCAGTAGCTCCTTTAAAGAGGCTTTGTACACACAAATGTGTCCCAATCATTGTATACAGCTTAGAATGTTTAACAAGCAATTCAGAAACAGAATGAAATCATTTGGAGGCCGGATTTTGGAGAGCCTGTTTCGGCATTACAAAATCAACATCCGTGATACAAATTAGATGCAAATTGGGTCTCGCACCACTAAGTACAGAGCTAATGATACATAGAGGCTCTTTCAGGATGGGAATACTTGAATCAAATGATAGCAGAGTATTACAGGAAACCGACAATAGGGCAAACAATAACGAAATAAAAACTTTAAATAAATTGAGCAGCCAATTTTTCCAGAAAAGACCGATTTGTCCCTAACAATGAAGATCACTTGCCAGTGAAGCTCAAAAAATGTAAAAAGAGAGCCAGACTATGGGACTGGAAAAAGAACATTGATTATTTGCAATCGGTGAAACAGTGCTCTGAAAATATGAAATATCTCCTGAGCTTTTTCTGTTTGCCGCAGTACATTCAACTCTTTCCTCATTGGATGGATGTATATGAAGTTCATATTAAACCTATTAGAAACAATGGAGAAAATGGGCCGTAGGGAGAGAAAAACATGTTTTTGTAATCTTTGCAATAATAGAGAGGAACAGGAAACTTTAAAGTATCTTTTCCTTAACTGTCTATTTACTGCACAGGCTTGCGGTTACTTTTCTGGGAAGCTTGTAAATAATCACTTTCTGTGTAATTTAGAACTCTTTTGGGACAAATGTAAGTATGGCAGTAAGATCAGTTTCAATATAGCCATAGTAACCTTTTGGCTTGCCTAGAGATATCTTTCAGGAAAAACGAAATCTCATCATGGGCCTCATTACGACCCTGGTGCTAAGTAGTTAACGGCGCCGTAAAAGGCTGCAGCGCCGTTAACCACTTAGTGCCTTACTACGAGGTCCCTTTGCGGGACCCGACCTTAACGGCTGGTCTACACCAGCCGTTATAGTAGGGACCCGCAAAGGGCCCTTGGTGCTAAGTACGGTACCGCAATTTGCGGCACCATACTTAGCGCCTTCCCCATTCCCATAGAGCCCTCTGGGGCGAAAATGGGAATGGGGAAGGGCCACAGTTCAATGGGGAATTACCGCCCTGCCAACCTTGGAATGGGGTGGTAATTCCCCATTGAACCATGGCGGACCCGTTACAACACAGGCACCAACCATGGTGCTAATAGCGCCATGGTTTAGCGCCGGTGTTGTAATGAGGGCCCATATGTAATATCTAGCGTGGCTACAATATTTGAATAACTGCAAACTCAATTGTAGTTTAGTTGTGCTATTAATTCTTATGTTATTAACTTGCTTGTTTGTGTACTCTATGACAGATTTTTGGAATGTTTATAAGGTTGCATTTGTTAACCATGTGTAATAATTAATACAAAAACGAATAACCAGGAAGTCATTCGCACTGCGCGCCGAAGAATACCTACAGAATATGTCTTCTTTGGGAATCATTACTTCCCATCGATCGTTCATCGTGCTTTTATTTGGTGTTTACCTTCAAGCTTAACAACATATACAAAATTCAGGTTAATAAAACAGATAAGAAACTGGAATACTTTAAGAGTGGTCTCAGGTACAGCCACCTCAAATGTCAGGTTTTCCTGATAATAAGCATAAAGTGAGGCCCGGTTTAATTGGAAAAAAACCACATAATGGGCCTTTTGAGGATTCCCCATTGCTCCATGATGAAGTAAAAGAGGCTGCTGGCAAGATGCTGAGTCTAAAGAGCTGATAGGGAGAATGATCAGACATTTGCTAATTCCCTTCCCCTTAGAGACCCCCAGCAACTTTGCTGGATTTGTAGGACTTGATTTATTTACCTGGAGGGTGTGAACCTTTTTTACCACTCTCTCATGTATTTTGATGTGTGTTTTACTCTTGTGTTCTTTGATTATGGAGTTTTAGACAACTCCACAGGCATCATCTTTTCATGTGTGTCACACAGCACCCTCAGTGCAGTGACACAGAGAAGCCTTTCAGGCTGTCCCAAGGTTTAAATACCTTCTCTGGGATAAACTACTGTTTCCCAGGGAAAGTAAAGTTTATTGACTTTACTAGTTTTTTTAAATTACGTTATTGCAGTCAGCCCAGTCCTGAAGGAGATTAAGGATTAGTTTCCCAAAAAGTTTGCCAGCTCCATCCAAAAGGGAAATTGGGCAGTAGTTGGCCAGGAGATCCTTACCTCCTTTTCAATAGACTGGTAGAATAGTGGCCATCTGCCAAGATACAGGGATTTTCCCACTGCTCAGAATTACATTGAACATTTTGCAAAGAACTGGAGCCCATATTACCAACTCATCCTTAAATAGGTCTGTTGGAATTAAATCCAGCCCAGCGGCTTTCCCGTACTTTAAGGACTTAAGAGCAGCTACCACTTTGTTCACTGTGAAAACAAGGTTTGTGCCATGGGTTACATTTCCTTTGCCAGGCCATGGGGCTGGCATACTCTCTGTTCTATATAGTCTAGAAAAATTACACCACCAAACATTTTCACCAATGAAGCAGTATAGTTCCCGGTCCCCATTTCACTCCTTACCCGAGACCAATTTCCCCAAAAGACAGGAGTCCCCGCCTTTGCAAAGCACTGTCCAATAAACATCAATTCTCCTTAACAAATTCTCTTTTTCTTTTAGGAGATTAGCTCTTTATATTTTAATCTTAAGGAACGAAGGGTGACTTTATTAATTTCCGATTTAACTCTTACACAAACTTCAATATCCCTTTTACCTTAATGGCAATCGCTGTCATACCACTCGACCTTAATCGTGGCTCTTTTCTTCATTTCTCTAGGGCTGAAAGACATAAAAGGGATTAAATAGCTGTTTAGCTTCCTATGTTCTTCCAAAACAGTCCTATCACTTGAGCACTTGTCACATATGGCTAGGATGTTATCTAAAATCGAAGATTATATTTCAGGTTTTACAGCATGATTCAACAAATTAATCCATTTGACCGATTTTCTAGAATGGCCATTTATTTCCTATCAAATATCAGCCATGAGTTCACTCCCTCTAAATTAACAGGATTGAAGATGTTTTTCTCCTGTTGAGGCACAACAATTACACCCAAATTGGCCATATGATTGTCCTCATACAGGATTAGGTGATTCCACATGGCCGGGTATATTTCCTCACTACACAAGACGAAACCATCTTCAATTAATATATCCAGGATGCCCTGGATAAGGGCTTCATTCATCATTCCGTCTCCCCAGCAGGAGCACCGATATTTTTCATCAAAAGGAAGACTGGCAGCCTATGTCACTGCAGTGACTGGGGAGAATTAAATAGCATAACAGTAAAAAAATGGTATCCCTTCCCTTTGGTGCCGGATTTCATTGATCAGGTCTGTCCCGCAGTGGTTCACGAAATTGACCTGGTCAGGATATGGGAATGTGATGAGTGGAAAATGGCTTTTAAAACTAAATGCGGTCACAATGAATACTGGGTCATGCCATTTAGTTTATGTAATGCACCAGCAATGTTTCAACCTTTCATTTCAGATGTGTTCCACCACATCAGCAATGTGTATTTGGCAGTATAATTGGATGGCATCCTGATCTGCTCATCCGACTGAAAGAACACAAGGTGCCACGTCTGTGAGTTATTATAGTGACTCAGGAATACCATCTGTATGCCAAGCTGGAGACATGCCAGTTTAATGCTCATGAAATAGAATTTCTAGGTTCCATTCTCATGCCTTGTGGGGTACAAATGGACCACAACAAGGAAACTCTGTGTTTCAACAGCAGAAGTACGAACGAAACTCCTACATTAGTGTCACGAATGACCTATAGGGGGCCATCCTGGAGTTAAACAGACCTGTGAGATGGTGTAACAGGGCTTCTAGTGATCTTGAATGAGTAAGAAGAATATTCTGGAATATGTTCAGGATTGTTCTACCTACGCGCAGCAGAAGCACTTGGTACAGCGGCAGAAGCACTTGGTACAAGCCAGCGCAGTCTTATTTCATACCCTGAAAGAAGCCTCCCTACCATCGGGAACATTACCATGGGTTGCATAGCATGGTTACCAAGTAGAAAATAGTCCTATGTTTATAGAAACCTACAAAAAAATTAGACATTTTAGTTTATTGACTTCCTTCAGGAAAAACCTTAGCGGCCCATTTCATTCAACATGTCTTTTGGTTTCATGGGCTTTCAGAGGAAATCAATTCAGACCATTGTGCTCAGTTCACAGAAAATGTCTGGCACTGCATTAGCCAAATTCTTGGGGATTCAAGTTTTCCATTACACTGCATTCCATCCAAACACTGATTGACAAACATAGCTGGCATACTAGGTGATTGAGACATATCTGTATTGTTATATCAATCATGCCTGAGATAACTGGGTCGATCTGCTGCCTCTCGCAGAGTGCGCTTACAATGATCACTATCATGTCTCCATCGGTATGTCCCCTTTTTTCTGTTTAAGTGGGGTTCATCCCAAATCTTTACCAATCCACACTTCATCTACTTGCTGTGTCCCTGCTGCACACGAGATAGCCACGAGATTGGTTTGTGCACAATTAAACACAAATTAACTTGAGAAAAGTGAAGGAACAGCATAAAAGATATGCAGACAAGAAAAGAAGGGAGGACTAGCCTTATGCAGCTAAATATTTGGTATGACTCCTGTCCAAACATGTTAGTGTTCAACATACCCACAAGAAATCGAAACCACTCTCTCTAGACTCATCCTAAAAGTAGTGTCTCCACTAGCTATGAAGGTTTCCATGCATAAGCATTCACGGATTCATCCCGTGTTTCATGTGTCCCTTTTAAAATCCCCTAGAGCCTCAAATTGCTGACATCCTACACTCTTGCCTCCATTGCGTGACCACAGTACCCGAACTGTGCAGTATATTCTGGACTCCAGGCGCAAAGAACAGAGTTTGCAATATTTGGTAAATCGGAAAGGCGGTGGCACCGCATAGTTTTCTTGGGTGACCAGTTCTTCTAGTGAGACTTGTAGACTGGCACGATCGTTTCATGCTCAACACCCCTGTTTTCTGAGCGGAGTACTGTACGGCACACACGCCGACGTGCAGAACATCCTGTGGTGCAGTGGCCTGAGTCCCCCTTTGAGGTGCTACATACGAGCAGGCGTGGGAGGCAGCACAAGCATCTTGCAAACTGCTCACTCCAATCTCAGAGCCCTGCACCGGGGAACAGACCAGCACGCTGCCCCTGCCTCTGTGCCACGGCCCTCTCCAGCGTGCCCCACAGTCCTGGGTCCCAACTGCACCTAGCTCTCTTACCTGGGCTCTGCGGCAATCGCTCCTGCCATACACCATTGCCGCCACCAACCTCCTGACTCCCTGCTCTGTCTTTCCTTTCCACTGCGCTCGGCTCCACACAGGCGCCTCTTCAGACATACAGTACTGCCCGCTCCTGTTGGCTATAAGGCTACTTCTGTTATCCATCTTCTCCCCAGAACGTTTGCCACACAATATAAGAATGCGCGTGGTTTAAGGCCAAGCCTTTGCTACATGATTCTAAATGCCTGTGCATTATTAATCTGTGGAATACTAATGTGGTTAATCCCGAACACCTCACATGTTTGCAGCACTGGAGGCCTCGAGTTCGGCAACCTTGCATGACTAGTTGGTTCACTTTGCACTGCTGGAAAATGGCAGACAATCCCCAGCCTTGTAGGATCAATCTACCCATCTTCCTCAAGCAGCTCTCCGAACCCGTATTTCCCTGTATTTCCTCTTCAAAAGCCTTAGGGGAAAGGTAGGATGAGATGAACTCCTATAGGGCCTTGCTGCAGTGATAATCCACAAAGCAGGGAGCTATCTGTACAAAAGGTGTCAGGATTGGAAATGCAAGTAAATCACATGGGAACATATTTGCGGCATACGTCCAATTCCCCAAACTAAATCCTAAATTCCGTGGATGCCCGCACGCAGGACAGTTTACTTCAAATTCCTCACAGTCTCTGCATTTTGTCAGTGCTACAGTACACTTATACGTCTTTGGTCTTTGCCTTTTGTTTTGCTTTTGTCTTTGGATGAAAGTCATCTCCTGGGATTTGATGACCTTAAACAGCTACCAGGGCAAGCACTATATCGTACTGCTGTTGCCCTAAGCCTTTCTCCAGTGCTTTACCCATGGAAGACCTGTAGCTTCCCCTTTTACCCTAGAGGTTCTTCACTGCACGTATGGGTAAGAATTGTCCTCCAAAACAGGGTATTTTTGGGTAGGATTTCCCACCACTTACCAGAGTTCTCAAAGGTTGCAAGCTTCTTTAGTTGGGGTTGGGGCCTTGCAACTACCACCAGTATTAGTCTAAGGCCCTTAACTGGCTGTTCTCTGACTTCTTCAGCTATGGCATGCCTCTACCAGCCTTTTGGCCAGGCTCCTAACAATCTTGCTAGCCTAGCCTTCCCTGTCATCCAGGCCTTGTCCAAGGGTTGGCTCTCTTGGCTTAACCACCTCCTGTTGTGCACTTTTGTGGCTATGTAACCTATTTGACTTGGCCAAAGCAGGTTCTGTCTGTCTAGCTTCTCCCCTGCTTATCTTTCTAAAAGACAAAGACGTTCTTCTCTCCTCTCTCTTTTACTGCAACAGAACCTGCACAGTCAGGAGGCTTGTTCTTCTTCTTTCTTCTTATAGGAGTACTTTAGGTGTGATTGTTCTCATGAGTGTTCTGTTTGGAGGGTCAATTTTCCCATTAAGGTATTTTATTTATTTATTTAAATGTATAGAGCGCGCAGCAGGCCAAAGGCATCGCGGCGCTTTACAAGAAAGTGTACGAAGGCTCAATTGATGGAAAGGAGAATACAATCTTGGTTACACAGCATGTAATAGCAATTATGCAAGGGACAGAGTCAGACTTAGAACAAGCATAACGGACAAAGACTGCATGAAATACATGTTGATGAGTCAAAAAAATAGTCTTGTTTTGATGGCTTTGCGGAAGGCCATGTGGGTTTGATGGCTTTGCGGAAGGCCATATTGGTGCATTAATGGGCATTCCTTAATGCTTCCACCTCCTCCCCAAGTGCCCAGGCTTTTGGTTAACAGATTGTCCAGTGCTGTACGTAATTCAATAGCAGGAATCACCCTGTGCCCCACCCACAGTCCAACTTTACAATAGTCTTGTCCTCCACGTTGGGATCAGGCAACAATGTAATGACAGACTGCTTTACTGAGAGTACGGCACCAGTGAGTTTGTTTTCCTGCCTCCGTGTCCTCACACTGAGCGTGGATGCTCACTCTGCATGTGTGATTGCTGTAAAACTTCCATTCAACTCTGGTTTGCTATACTTGCCAGTGTTTGTTTACCACACATGAGCTGTTCACTCATTCCAGCTCCCAGCATGTAGTCACCTATGAGGCCTGTGGTTTGGAGCAATTCCACATCTGTTTGCTTGTGGCGGTGGAGCTCTAGGGGACTAGAGCAGACCCGCTGCTACCCAAAGTGCCTCCCAGAGGATGGATGGAATGGGATTCCCTTCGCACTTATGCCCTCATGCAGACAATAACCATACGCTATGCCCAGCTCCCATAAGAAAGCCAAGACAGAAACCCTACAATGCAGACTATACTTACCAGCGGACAGAGAGGCTCTAGCAATCAGCATGAACAGCTGATACATTTACCCGCCAATGTGATCTTGTATTAAATCACAACGCCAAGCAGAACCGTGAACAACGATCATTTACCCGCTAGTACTGTCCCATATGGATGAAGGCGACTGCCAAGGGTGAGAGTGACTACTTGGCCTCCCCCAACAATCAACAGACTCTCTTAGGGGAACCAGAAGAGCCTGAAACAAGGACTTTCCAAAGCAAACCCTAAGGGAGAAGGTGATATCGACTGCTTGAAGAACTCCCGAAACCCATAGGCCCCTTTGATGGGAACTGGAAAAGCCTCAAACAAGGCCTTTCTACCAGCAACCCGTAGGGGAAAGAAAGAGGGTAACACTAGACACTTGGCTCATTCCTTTCTTCTATCTCACTCTCCACCTGTGGTGTTCCACAGGAGTCTAACCTCTCTCCCTGGCTTTTCAACCAATACCTGGCACCCCTCGCCCACTGCATTGCTGCTCTCTGTTCCAATTTTCAGTGCTATGCGGATGACACTCAGCTTGTTTTCAGGCTCCCCTCTGCCACCTCTTCTCCCTCCCTCATCTCTGACTGTCTGTCTGCAATCCAGGAGTGGTGTGCCGCCAACGACCTCTGCCTTAATGCCGGTAAGACAGAGAGCCTCCTCATCAGCACTCTTGCACCCTCCTTTCCTGTCACTCTCTGACCAGCCTCCCTTGGCCCTCTCCCTACTCCCCCCTGTGAGGCTAAGAACCTCTGGGTCATCTTCGACTCCACGCTTTCCTTTTCTCCTTCACATCTCCGACATCTCTAAGAAGTCAAACTACCAATTGCACCTCCTCAGAGGTATTATTCCTTTCCTCTTCTTCCCCCAGAAGCTCACTGTCTCTAGAACTCTGGTTCTCTCTAGGCTGGACTATTGCAACATCCTCTTTCTGAATCTACCTTCTACTACTCTCCGCCCTCTGCAACTGATCCAGAACAGGGCTGCAAAACTTGTCCTTGGCTTTTGTTTTGGCTGCAAGGATTAAGCTCAAGACCCTTTGCATTGTCCCGAAGGCTTTCTGGTTCCTGGTTTCACAATACCTACAACTCTCACTTTGGAAATACCTTCCTACTCGAGCTCTTCGCTACTCCACTTCCAACTCCCTCAGGCTTAGTCGCTTCTCCAAGCAGCGAGTTGGGGATAGACCCTTTTCTTTCTCCCTCTGGAACAGCCTCCTTGCCTCACTGAAACTTGAAGAGAACCATCTTTGGTTCCGGAGGCACCTCAAGACCTTCCTCTTTGCCTCTGCCTTCTCTCTTTCTCTCCCCTTCTGATCTCGGTCTGATTTGCACTGGGCACCTGGCTTTCCTATGATATCGGGCCCATACCCCTACCCTCCCAGCCACATACCTGGACTGCCTCCTGGCAACCCCTGCACTTGGGTCTGTATCTGCAACCCTAGAGTCCCCTTCCTGCACTTATTAGACACCCGTTGTCTGTGCCTTATTCTTGCATTTGCCACCTGCTGGCCGAACTACCTTTTGTTGTTTTTGTCACGTGTTCAGCTCTTTCCACTCTCCCCTTCCCTTTCCCATGCACTTGCGCTTTCTCAATGTCACTGAGCCTAGTAAGATTGCTGTTTTGTTCTCCCTTGTACCCCTCCCTTGCCTTGTCGCGCCCTGAAACACTAGTGTATGGATGCGATATAAATAAATTATCATATCATATCATGGTCACAGGTTACAATTAGCTGAAAACAAGTACCAGTAGGTGAGGGGGCGAAAATACTCACCCATCTATAGACACCATGGTTGGGTGCGGAGATAACCCAACTGTTCTCTGAACAACAGAAGAGACCACTTCTGGGTGGGGTACTGCACGTGACTGGGGTAGAGTGTGAAGAAAACTCTGGGCCCATTAAGAATCCAAATGTTGATGGTAAAATGAATTGCTGGACTCACCCCATCAACTAAAGACTCCTTGAAAGTGAACTGGAGAACTTGAGGTCAGAGCTCTCCACCAGCAAACCTTAAGGGGAGATGGATAAAGCAAAGCAAGACCCTTTGCAAGAGGGTGAAAATAATTGCCTATAAAAGTGAGGAGAATTGGCGAAGAGGACACTGACTTGCCTGAGAATGAAAGCCCTGGAGAAACTTGTTTGAAGCAAGAACCATGGCATGAAGCTGATATGGGCTTCCTGGTAACAAACCTCACAGGAGGGAAGATAAATACTCATCTGCCAACCATCCCTGTAGCTGGGTGGGGATATAGCCCAACATTAAATTACCCCTAAGAGGGGGGAACCCATACCCCGATTTGTAGGGAAAAGAGCATGGGAGAGAGGCCCTTTTGATCCAAGAACCTGACAGGTAGAAGTAATGAGAACACTGCATACCGGTATAAAGTGCTTAATTTGTAAAAAGAAAAAGTACTGCCAAGTCTCAATTGTCCTGTTTGCCTTTGACACAGCGAGAGGGTAGGGAGGGTAGCTTCCTGCTCACTGTTACCACCAATCATGGCTGCTCCCCACTCTGTCAACATATTTGGGGGTGATGAATACACTGGCTATGTAAATGTGCGATTTACAAATATCAATCAACATAACATATAATTACATAATAAATTTGTTTATTTTTAGAAAAGCATCATCATTCCATCATTGTTAATATTTTGCTCCTGATTGCATCAGTGGCAAGTGGAAGATGTTTACTATCCATCCACAGAAAGTAGAGCAAATATGCTTTCCTCCTTTGGTAAATGGGTTGACAAATGCAGGCCAAATCAATACTGAACTGATGAATTTGCCTGTCAAACGCTGCAGCAAGAAGTTGCCTGTCAAACGCTGCAGCAAGAACTTGCCTGTCAAACACTGCAGCATGATCTTCTATGGCACTCAGGACAGGCACTCTTTCTTTTCCCTGATCTTGCCCCTGTGTTGGTAACTATCCTGTTGTTGGCAACCCACCTGCCACGCAGGCTGACTGGAGCAATATGCAGGCATGGCAAGAATGAGCGCCCAGCATTGGCACCTTTCAACTCCTTGTTATTATTATGCACCGCCAGTGTGCGTCATCAGGTACACGAATAACAATGAGGCAGCCTAGAATACAAAGACGCATAGCCAGGGCACACTATTGTTTGTTGTTGTGTGACTGACAATGACTGACTGTTACAATAGCACAGTGGTCAAAACACCACATTATAGTTAAATTGAGTCTAAGACACAATACGTGAAAAGGTTCAGACATAAGTGCCCAGGCCATGCCCTGTCAAACACACCCACAAATTGAGTGCTACTACCAGGAGCATGCTGTATCTTATTATTACACTGGGGATGTGTTATAGATTAGGGCTGGACTTTATAAAACAGGTTTGGACTTTTGTGTTGGCCAATGGTTTGCAGACTTTGCGTTCTAAAATAGGGGTAGCCGGGAGACCAATAGAGTTGATAAGATAAGATTGAATCTTTTTGTGGGCCATTATTGAACTTTTATGTGGGTTAAATTAGGGTTTCCGCAGAGCAACAGAGACTTGGTCAGGATAGGGTTTTTCATATGTGATGACCATCTTCTAGTATGAGGAGAATACTCTCCAAAACCTACTCTTATGTTATCTTTGCTTTTGGACTTTTGTGAAAATGTCCCTTCGAATTGTTAAGGCACACCCCTGATTGCCTTTTGGCGTTTTCATATCCTGACCCTGTATTATGAAATAAGCTTGACTACCAGCGCTGAACTGACTCCAGGTGTATCACCTCTTGTCCTCCTTCAGGCCCAAACTGTATGTTCAATCACCTGCTTGCCTTGCAAGTGTTTAACAGCTTTTCTGAGGCTTATTTTAACAGGGGTTCTTCCCTGATGTACTTTGGCTTACCTCTGCATTCCATGCTGGAGTCTCAATTCTCTTTCCTAGCAAGCACATTCGCCCCTGGATGTTCTGGGGAATCTCTTTCCTGACTTTGGCAGCTGCTGACTGCTTGAATTGCCTCAGGGAAGGCCTGGGGAGCTCTGGAGAATCCCCCATAAAGATTCTCAAGGTGTCAGATTAAGAAGCAAGTGACGGGTGGCTTTGTCATACATTCTTTCAAATGAGTTCTCTTCATCAGAGTTTTTGTACAAAGGAGAAGATAGGACCCGGGGTTAGAGGAACCAGTGTGGAGGAGGGAGGAGGTAGGGGGGACCAGATGGGTGATTGAATTCTGATGCTCACACTGGCGTGAAGACTTATCAACAGCTTCTTCATTAAGTCCTCACATATTTCAGGACAGCAGACTCAATCCACCTTTTAACCTTTAGGATCTCTGTTCTTACAAACACAATCAAGGGAATGTGGGTCTCTAGATTTTTGGCTTTCAGGACAGATGTGAGAGGAGAAGTTCAGGATCTGAAGACTTTGGTTCTCAGGGGGCTTAATGGGGATTCGGTCCGATCCATGCAGGATGTAGTGAATGGGTTTGAGTGGCTCATTGGATCTAACAAAAGGTCGAACTGGAGTATGTTTAATGCATTTGTGGGTAGCGGGCAGTGGATTTGTGGACACAAAGTGATGGCCTTGGTGTAGTGAATGCAGGATTTTGTCGCTCTCTCTCAAGTACATTTGAATGGTGCTGTAGGGGAGGAAGGGAATGGTTGTCCTCCAGAACTGGTGCCATTTCCAACCCTCCCTCCTGCCCTACCTAGAGGTATCATTTAGCTTCCCCCTTGATCCCCATCATTCCCTTCTCCCTATCAGTGTTAAATGAAGCAACAGGAAGTGACTCAAGAATTGGCAGTGAACACAGGTTAGGCCTTACTTACTTACGCACGCTCCGAGAAGTGGCTCGGAAGTGGCTGTTGTGCTGGGGAGAACGTTCGAGTTTACTGTGGAGCCCGTTTTCAACTGATGAGTCTGTGCTGAAAATTGGCCACGCCCCCTCCCTCACAGGTCATCAGAACCAGCCACCCGCACGCTCCTGCGCACGCACTCCGAGAAGTGGCTCGGAAGTGGCTGTTGTGCTGGGGAGAACGTTCGAGTTTACTGTGGAGCCGTTTTCAACTGATGAGTCCGTGCTGGTATGCACTTAATCACCTACCAAGCCTCTCTTGTGGACTTATATGGACCTCCTAATATATTTACCAGTGCTTACTGTGATTGATAGTATCTAAATACATTTTTATCTGCATTTTAGAAAATTGGTCACGCCCCCTTCCTCACGAGTCATCAAAACCAGCCACCCGCTGTGAAGGAGTTCCCCTCTTCTCACCTGAATCCGTTCTTTTCCAGTGTCTTTGGATGCTGCCTTCTTTTGGATGGATCGGGTTTTGAAGAAGGCGGCCCGCATTTCTGCCGAATCCAGAATGCGTTCAGTTTTCCAGGAGGCCGAATCCAGGAATCCAGGAGGCAAGGTAAGTTTGCTAGAACTAGAATCCAGGAGGGAGAAGAAAGGGGTGGTTTCGAGGAAGGGAAGCGGTGTGGAAAGGAGAAGAACTGCGAGCTACAGAGCACACGTCTGGTCGCTACTTCGCAATAGCATTGAGACGTGTGGAGCCGCGGAAGGCGTGGTCTAGAAATAGAGAAAGGTTACGTCCAACGCATGGAGCGAGAAGGGAATGCGTTGGACGGCCATATTGGAGGTATTAATGAGTATAAGTCCGCTGTGACAGGGACCATGAGGCCCAAAAGGGGCGCACCCTGTGATTCATGACAGCATGCCTCCTCCGAAGACCCTTCCCTCCTGGTTTGCCCGGGTGGATGAGGTGGAACCTTCTGAGCAGCCGTGGGGCCTTGATGTTTGTGAGAGGTTCCCAGGTTCTTTCGCTAGGAGGATACCCTTTCCATTCAACCAGGTATTGAAGCTGGCCCCTTCTATACCTGGAATCACACATCCGAGATACCTCATATTCCAATTGGTCATCGACCAGTATAGGAGGAGGTCTGGAGGGTTTTTGGGAGGATGGAGAGTAGGGTTTCAATAAAGATGTGTGAAAGACTGGGTGTATCTTCTTCCAGGATTCAGGCAACTCGATCCGATAAGAAACAGGATTTATAATTTCTTTAATGGAAAATGGAGCATAGTACTGAGGGGCCCGTTTACTATGCCGTAGATGTCGGGGTAGTAATTTTGAGGACAACCAGATCTGATCACCGACTGCATAAGAAGGGCAAGGTCTTCTTCTGGAATCTGCATATTTCGTGGTCTGTTTCCTGGCCTTCTCCAAAAAATTCCTTGGCTTCTTTATGTATGGTGACAAGGGTTTCGATCCAGGGGTCAACTATCGGTACTGGTGTAGATTGGGGAAGAACAGAAGGTAGGACCGACGGATGAAATCCTTGACTGCAATAAAAGGGGCTGATCTTAAGTGCCGAATGGTCAGAATTATTGTAAGCGAATTCAGCCACGGGTATCAGGAGCGACCACTCATCCTAGACCTTGGTTCCAGGGTTTGATTGACAAGTTCTGTGATTCCGTTGGTTTGAGGGTGGTAACCTGACGAAAGGGCACGTTGGATCCCTAAGCATTGACAGAGATGTTTCCAGAATTGTGAGATGTATTGAGGTCCGCAATCCGAAATGATCTTGGAAGGGAGTCCATGCAAATGGAATATGTGTTCCAGGAAGATTCCTGCTAGTTCAGAAGAGGATGGTAATTTACGCAGGGGCATAAAATGAGCCATATGAGTGAACAAGTCTATGGTAACCATGATGGTGGTATACCCACGGGAGGGTGGCAGTTCCACAATGAAGTCCGTAGCGATAATCTCCCAAGGCCTAGTTGGCAATATAGGTTGTAGTAGAAGGCCCGCTGGTTTTTTGTTATTGTGTTTATTTTGGCTGCAGACAACACAGGATTGAATGTACTGACGGCAGACGTGGGGGCTCATCCTAGGCCACCAGAATTGACTTTGTATCAGACGGAGGGTATTGGTGACACCACGATGTCCGGAGTGTAGGGTATCGTGACAGAGATTCATTATTCTCTGTTGTAGTCTTTTTGTAGGGATGACCAACAGATTGTCTTTGAACAAATAACCCTCCCGGACCTTTACATTCCAAGGATTTCTTCTGGATTTGTCCTTCCACAGATCAGAGGATTGGGTTTGGGCTTGGATCTCTTCGAGGAGGTTGACTGCCTGGCCCACAAAGATCGTGGGGGAAAACATCTGAGGCTATGCCTTGTCTTCAGTGGGCTCGTAGTCAGGCCTTCGAGATAAGGTGTCGGCGATCAGGTTTTGTGATCCAGGAACGTGAGTGATATGGAACTGGTACTGGGCAAAGAAATATGGCCAACGCGCCTGATGACTGTTCCTACACTCCAAAGACTGTAGAATCTGGAGGTTCCGGTGGTCAGTACAGACCTGAACTGGATGTTTAGCTCCCAAAAGTAGATGTCGCCATTCAGTGAAGGCTTGGCGGAAATTGGAAACAATTCTTTTTCCAGGACTGACTAATGTGTTTCACTAGGAGTCAGAGTTCGTGAGAGGTAAGCAATTGGGTGTTCGAGTTTATCTCCTAATTCTTGTTTCAGGACTGCGCCAATGGCATAATTTGAAGCGTCCGTTTCTACCAGGAAAGGACGGCTAGTATCGGGTTGAGCCAAGATAGGAGCTTGCGAAAAATCTCTGTCTTTAAACGCTGGAACGCCATATTTTGTGGTGTTGACCAGAGGAAAGGGGTGTCTTTCTTCAGGAGAGCAACAATCGGTTTCCGGTAGAAATTGGCAAGTCCCAGGAAAGATTGAATTTGCTTCACGGAAGTAGAAGCAGGCCAGGTCAATATGGCTTTTACCTTTGAAGGGTCCATACTGATTCCTTCTGGGGTAAGAATAAACCCTAGGTAGTGAACGGAGGTCACATGAAACAAACATTTTTCAGGTTTGGCCAGGAGTTTATGATCTCGGAGTCTCTGCAAAACTGCCTTCCCGTGCACTTCATGTTGTTTAAGATCCTTGGAAAAGATAAGTATGTCGTCCAGATATACAATAACAAAGAGAAACAGCATGTCAGAGAACACCCTATCCATAAAGAGTTGGAATATTGCCGGGGCGTTAGTCAATCCGAAGGGCATGACTAGGTACTCAAAATGGCCAAAGGGAGTTCAGAAGGCGGTCTTCCATTCGTCTCCTTCCCTGACACGGATCAAATGATAGGTGCCCCTGAGATCCAACTTGGTGAATATCACTGCGCCTCTCACGGCTTCCAGGATATCCGAAATCAGGGGTAACGGGTACCGATCCTTGAGGGTACATTGATTTAGCCCACGATAATCAAGGCAGGGTCTGAGTTCCTTGGTATCCTTCTTGGGAACAAAGAATAGAGAAGCACCAGCAGGAGATTTCGAAGGTCTTATTGTGCCATTTTGAAGGTTGGTATCCAGGTATTCTCTTAGGGCCTTCTTCTCGGGTTCGGAAAGAATGAACATCCTGCCGAAGGGAATCCCTGCAGAGGGTTCTGTATCTATTGCGCAGTCTTCAGGTCTGTGTGGGGGTAAGGCCTGGACAATGGCAGTCGAAAAAACACATCAGCATAAGCTTGGTAGACTTCAGGAACTTGCATGACATTGGATAGCATTAGTGGTGTCTGTTGTTCCTTTGTTGGTTCCTTTGGGTGTGTTAATGGAGGTTCTAGGGATAGACAATGAGTTATGCAAAACTCTGAGCCAAGGAATAGGGAACCGGCAGACCAGTTGATATATGGGTTGTGTTTCTGTAGCCAGGGCATGCCCAATACCAGGGGGTAATGAGCTGACCTAATAATGTCAAACCTGATCAGCTCTCAATGGTGATTTATTGAAAGCTGGATCTCCTTGGTCTGAAAGCTTATGGGTCCTGATGTGAGGGGTCTTCCGTCGATAGCCTCCACAGGCTGCATAGTGCTTCGTGTTTCGTAGGGAATCTGATGTTTATCAACCCACTCATGATCGATGAATATTCCCATAGCTCCGCAGTCTACCAGGGCCAAAATGGAATAGTTTGTATTCTTGGATGGTGATAAAAAGGCCTGTAGTACCACCAGATTGTTTTGTCCAGGAGAGTTCAAGGATGGAATGGATGTGGAGCAAACATCTCTCTCCCGAAGCTCTGCTTCATCTAGGATCGGGAGCTGGCGTTTCTCGAATGCTGAGGGGGTGCTAAAGGACACTCCCTAACCAAATGCTTATCTGAGGCGCAGTACATGCACAAGCCCGTATGAATTCTCCTCATTCTCTCTTGTGGAGACATGGGTCCACGAAAGGCCCCAATCTGCATGGGCTCGGATTCTGAAACTGGGCTTGGGTTGATTTCCGGTCTGGGGTACCCTCAAATGATCCCTTGGAAGGAGTTCCCCTGGATTTATTCTTTTCTGACCTCCTTTTCTGGATATGGAAGTCAAACTGCAGGGCAAGATCCATTAATGCCTGGAATGAACTTGGTCGTGCCACTCTGGCCAGCTCATCCTTAATTTCTTTGTTCAATCCTCTCCTGAACAGGGTAAAATTCACCTCAGTGGACTAGTCAGCTTCCTTTGCCAGTTGTTTAAATCGGATCACATACGTGAGCATATCCTGGGCCCCTTGCTGAAAGTCTAACAAGCTGTTACGCTCACCTGGCTCCCACAGGGGCGTCGGTCGGACCCGGACAGCTGCGGCCTCCACCCACGTGATGCGTAGTGCAGCGATGACTGACTGGATCTGCCCTCCTAATCTTGTCTGCTTAACCCGTAGAAATATTCTCCTGCAAGTGGAGAGATGGATTTAGCCACTTGTGGATTCAAGTGATGGCACCGCCACAGTCCTCCCCAACTAATCACCTCCGAAATGCCCTCACAGCAATCTCACCTTATATTCTTGAAAGATGAGCTCTCCATCCTGCGTGGATTTGCAGGGGCGCGTCGATTCCAGTTACTTCACTGGTTTGAAGGCTCGGGAGAGTTCCGGAGAGTATTGACTCTGAGGTTCCGGGTGAGGACCAGTAAGTATTAAGTTCATAGAGTTCAATATGTCCGATGTTCACTCTTGTTCCCCCCTTCCTTTCTTGTCTTGCAGCTGGCTCGTGAAAAGATGCTCTTGTGGCAGCTGGTGGCGCTCAGGTAAGAGTCTGTATTACCGGGCACTGTCCGGCAAATGTTGCACGAGGAAAACGTGTTGTTTTGTCTCTCTTTACAGATGCGGCACGTGAAAATATGGAGAGTCACAAAAGGATGCCTCCAATGGTAAATCAGGTAAGTCTATGGTGGTAAGAATTATATTTGTTGGTTCCCTCGGCTCACCTTGTGGTTTTCTTTTGTCTCCTAGGTGCCGAAGTTCGGCAAAGAAATGATGGAGGCAGCGCCGACCCAAAGGATGCTGTGAAGACTGGTGAGTATGGCGCGGCGCTGCAGCTGGAGGTGCGGCACGTGCAGAAATTATGTTCTTTACATGTCCGGAGGCAAGATGGATCCAGAATCAGGTGTGGAATAGAAATAAGTTAGTTTTCTAACCTTGTCCCTTTCTTTCCTCTTTGTTTTAGGAGCTCTGGATTCGAGGCGGGCGTGGCAGAAGACTGGATGCAGGCTGCAGGCACGGTGAGTGTTACGCTGCTGGATGCAGAATAACGCGAAGCGTGTGTTGCTGGTCGGGCGTGGTTTAAATAGCCTCAAAGGTAGTCCCAGGTAAGAAGTCCCTAGAACCACACCCGAGTAAAAAATAGTCCCTGTAGAAAAATAGTCCCTTTCAGGCTTCATGTTGGATTGGAGTCATTTGCAGCATGGTCTGTCTGAGGTAAGTAATGACTATGAGCCTGGCGCCTTAGGCGCAGGACTGATTCCTACTATGAGCCTGGCACCTAAGGCACCAGGACTGAACCCAGATAGCCCCGAGCCGGGGCTGCTGAGGTTTTTCTAAATGTCTAGATGCCTGCTCCCGGGGCTGATGGGCTTGGTTCGGATGCCTGGGGGTAGGCATCATGACACAAGCGTTCTTGTGCGCTGTAGACCTGCTCAGGGCGGTCAAACATGTCTTTTAGGGCCCGTATAAACCCATCATAATCGTCCAGGAGGGCATCACTAGAGTTAACGAGGGGAGTGTCCCAAGTTAAGGCATTCCCGGAAAGGTGAGAGATTATAAAATCCACCTTGGCCCTGGGGGTCGCAAAATAGTAAGGCTTGAAGGTAAAGTGAACCAAGCACGAATCCAGGAATGCACGAAGGGTCTTTGTTGAGCCGTCGTATTTATCCACGACTTCGCCCAGTATAACACTCTCTTTTGTAGCAGAATCCTGGGATAGGACCAATTGTTTGAGAGCGGCGTTCTCCACTTTCAGATTCTGTACCTCGGTTGATAGTTCCTGCATACCACGCATCAAGTCCTGCACGGCAGCTTCCATGTCGATATCGCTTTCGATTCGGTGGCGTCTCAAACTGTCAAGGAGTTACCCCCTTCTCACCTGAATCTGTTCTTTTCCGGTGTCTTTGGATGCTGCCTTCTTTCGGATGGATCGGGTTTTGAAGAAGGCGGCCAGCGTCTCTGCCGAATCCAGAATGCATTCAGTTTTCCAGGAGGCCGAATCCAGGAATTCAGGAGGCAAGGTAAGTTCGCTAGAACTAGAATCCAGGAGGAAGAAGAAAGGGGGGGTTCGAGGAAGGGAAGCGGAGTGGAAAGGAGAAGAACCGCGAGCTACGGTGCACAAGTCTGGTCGCTACTTCGCAATAGCATTGAGACGCGCAGAGCCGCGGAAGGCGTGGTCTAGAAATAGAGAAAGGTTACGTCCAACGCATGGAGCGAGAAGGGATTGCGTTGGACGGCCATATTGGAGGTATTAATGGGTATAAGTCAGTTGTGACAGGAACCATGAGGCCCAAAAGGGGCGCACCCTGCGATTCATGACACCGAGAAGTGGCTCGGAAGTGGCTGTTGTGCTGTTTGGCAAGCGTGCAAGCGCCACACTATCTGGTCTAAGGTTCTCTTATATTTCCCCTGCGTTATTATCGCTACGACTGCATGACGCACATTCAGATTGTAGCAGTCTTGGGATGAGTCTATTGTGGTCTGATTATCAATGTTACCATATGAATTATATGAAATTTGCATTTGTCTTTTGCCTGTTTTATTCGTTGAGATAAGCATGAAAGCCTGCTATTTTAGATCTTTTTAGATTATTGTGCTTTGCTGATTTTATTTAATTTTAAAGTGTTTCCTCCTAGTTAATTGTGTATTGTGAATTGTGCTCAGTGCTCAGTGTGCAGAGCTATGTGTGGTGTTGGGCAACAATATGCATAAGTGCAATAGTTTGTCATTATTTGTTTTGCTTCGCATCATATTGCTTTTTGACCTGCAAAAGATTTATATTGGACCCTTAGCTACTGTTGTGTGTCGAGCCGGTGTGCTGGTATGGACAGCTACGACAAAGAAATTGCTATGCACAAAAATGTGCGCAATAGGCGCGTATGTGTTCCTAAGATTATCACACGTCCCAAAAAGTGTGTTGTACAGGGAAACCCTTATTACTGACAATTTTGCGAAAACTCCTATACCTACTATAAATGCTCAATATGAGACCATAGATTAGGAATTTCGCAATATGGCATCTGTTGATTTGGTATCAGAACTGACATGTGACCTTGGATGTGTAAGTGCTAAACTTCTATGCAATGTCTTCTGTGCCCAACCTAACATTAACTGTGAGGATTTGACTGAGGTGATGACTTGTAATAATGCCACTGTAAGTGTCATTTCTAGTCACATAGACCCCAATGTTGACGACTTTGTGCCTGGCATAGCTAGTACATCTAACCCTAATATTGTAACGACTGGTGTCACGAGTAACAGTGACTTACCAGCTAATGGTTGCACTAACGCTATAGTTCATAGGGAACATGACAGTAATGGTAAGAGCTCAATTGACATATCCATCTCTGAGCTTGAAGAACTGGATATTGAGTATATGGGCATCAATCCCGAAATATCTCTGGCTGAGGCTGTCCCTACCCCATTGTTCTTTACCCCTCCCAGCAAGATGGCACTATCACTGGGACCCGATATTCCTAATGTCCCCAATGTGAAGCCTGTATTGAAGAATGAGGGCGGGTTTGATATTGGCATCCCATCTGTATTCAGCTTTAATACTAAAACAATACCTAAGAAGAACCTAAGTCCTTCCCGTAAGGTTATAACTGACTACGGAGAAGGATCATGTGTAAATTATGATGTGGACTCCAGCATGAACTCAGACAAAATGTTTAATGCTTTAGAACATTTTCTCTCGATGTTACTCAAAAAATGTGCTCACTTAGAAACCAAAATAGATGTCCAATCCCTATTAATCTACTCCACACTAAAAGAGCACCATTGTGAAGTATGTGCAAGTAAGCGAAGTATGACACCCATAAAAACCTTGCCTGATGCAAAGGATAAGAGAAATCTCAAGGGTCATGGTGGGATTGTAGCGAAGAGGACTACTCTGGTTAAAAAGGAATCCAGAAGTGTACACCAGGCAATCATGTACAGTAAGCGTATTGTTAAAAAGCAAAAACATTTGGCCATAAGCCCAAACGAAGTGCCTTTGAATGCCACCCCTGTTATTGGGACTGAAGCACCTATAGAAGTTGAAGCCGAGAATAATTGTGAACAGGTGATAGATATCCCTCTGCCTAAAGAGTTGCCCTCAAATAAAATTCAGACTGCTCCTAAATCAAACTGTGTGTTGGTAGAATCCCTGCAGTCTTCTGTTATTGCAATTGGGCCAGCAACAAGGCCGCCAAAGGCTGCAGGATCTACTAACGTGCCTGCTATTTCCAACCAGTCCACACTACCTGAAGCTTGGGTACTAAAAAATACTGTTAATGCCTCTTCATCTAATGCAAATACTGGCAGCGGCCGGAATAGCCCTGGCATGCTACCTGCCTTTCAAATTACGTTAGTTCATATGGAAAAGTGTCCTTCCCCTTTGAACCGTGCTGCAGTATTGAGTTTATTTAAAACCATTGTTCCATTAAGGGTAATCACTTCTAGTGGTATTCGGTTGGTTGACCAGCTTGAGCTTCCTAACCAATATATTACTAATGTATGCTTTGAAGCTGAAGCCACGTTTAACTACATAATGGGATATGAGGTCGAGCTATTACGTCTTGGCTTTGCTACACATAAAGTTATGATACCTGCTGTAAAATTGCGTAAGAGCGCCACAGAACAGTGGGCCAATACTACCAATCCACATGTTCCTAATTCAAATACACAAGCAAGTGTGGCTCATGTGAAATGTCCTTCTATAAAAGGAACCACTACTGTGAAAAATAACACCAACGTCATCCCAGAAAATTATTGGCAATGGTTACCTCTGAGCTTCAAGCCTCATTTTGCAGAATCTCACCAATGACCAGTATCCATGCAGCTGCTCTATTCCTGGAATACTCGAGGCCATATGCATTTGTTTCAAGATGAGGGTCTGATAGAATGGATGGCATTATTCAATATCATTGCACTTCAGGAAACTTGGTTAACTGTGGAAATACAGCTAGATGATAGAAGTACTGTTCATCAAATAGCCTCGAAGGGCCCCCTTGGTCGTCCAAAGGGTGGTTTGTTGATATCTGTGCAATCCCCATGGACGATCATGAAATGATCACTCTCTACTGAGTATGTATTAGTAGCAAAATTAACTTGGCTGTCTGTAGTCCTAATTGTTGTTAACAAATTGTCATGATCTCTGCTTCCAAAAGGTCAGGGTTTTCCCAACTCCCTTGGAAGCAGATCCATAACCCAGGTTCCGAGTGCCAACCAGTCCCAATTGGGACCTTTTGGACCCAGTCCTGGCGCCAGTGGCACCAGGCTCATAAATATGCCCAGTCCCAGCGCTGGAAGCGCCGGGCTCATAATGCTTGGGTGGACTTACCTGCAGCAGACCATGCTGCTTACTTGCCTTCCAGTTGAGCCCCTGATCCTCTTCTGTTTGGAACTACTTTTCCTGTTGGGTGGGGCAGGAGCCACTCCCTAGATTCAGAACACTGGAACTCTTCTGGAAAGCAGGAACTCTTTTCTTACCTAGGCGTGGCTGTGGAAGGAGACACCTAAGCACTACAGGAGGCTATTTAAACCACACCCGATGGATGAATCTTGCTTTGCGTTATTCTGCATCCTCTGCAGCAGAACGCTCATCGTGTCTTCTGCATCTGATCCTGGGCCTAAAGACAAAGGCTTACCTACTCTTCGTGCGCTCCGGAGGTCTTCACACTGCATTCCGGCATCTGAAAGACAAAAGCTTACCAACTCTTCGCACGCTCCGGAGGCCTTCGGCGCTGCATCCCGCATCTGAAAGACAAAACAAGGTGCGTTTAAAGACATTGGGGAACTTTAATACTCACGTGCCATTACTCCTTTCCACATCTAACCCAGTGGGTATTCCGGCACCCTGCAGCCGCTCCGAACTTGTACCTGCAAAATAAAAAGACAGTTAGAGCGCATCGTGAAGCAGGCAACAAGCGCTTACTTACGTGCTTCCAGGCGCTTCTATTCATCACACAGGCTCCATCTTCAACTCACTTCAGCCCGTCATCCGCCATCGCCGGAACCCTGCAAAACAAGAAACATCATTACTAAAGACTTTAAAGACATTAGAATTACTCGAAACTTACCGTTTGTGCAGTAAACGACGGACAGCAGTCCTCTGAAGTCAAGAGGCCGGCTCCCCTTATCCAGTGAAGAAACTGGTTACAGCACCCTGCCCCGAGGCAGATGGAGAGCACGGCGTTCACTTACCTAAGGTGAGAGCGTTAACCTTTGGGGTTCTACAGGAGAAGAGAAAGGGAAGAAGAGAGAGACATTCAATAACCCAGTTCCTTAATCCCATATTTTCTATCTGCAGACATCTTACCCTTCGAGTCAGACATACAGTGCACAGAGGTCCAGCCCAAAGAGCCAGCCGTGTGTTACACATCACCTTTGAAGATACGGTATACGCCCAGTCAAGACCGGCGCCTCTACTGGAATCAGGTGAGCGTTACAGAACGCAAAGCCTACCACAAAACTCCCGTCCAGGCGCTATGGAAACCTCGGATGCCGACCATCTAGCCCAGTTACTTGGGGAACTAAGGGCAGAAGTGCATGCAGCCCGTCAGGAAACGAACGCTCTAAGAAGGGAACTGATTATTTCCAAGGACCGAACAGATGATCTCGCTAGACAATTGCTACAGTCACAAGCCGGACAGACCCCGTTACCCGCATTTGGGGGAAATCTTCCTTCTACATCCTCTATGAATCCAGTGCAGATCAACCTACCTGGGAATGTACCTCTGGCTCCGCCCGAACGATTTTCTGGTGACCCAAAGAGGTTTGCAGTATTTATCAATCAGTGCCGGTTGCATTTCTTATGCCGGCCAGCAGCCTTTCCAACTGATCAAGCTAAAGTAGCTTTCGTGCTTTCGTACCTTAGTGGCAATGCGGCAGACTGGTCGATCCCTCTAGTAAATCAAGATGATCCGGTCCTCCATGATTTTCAAGCTTTTCAGCTCAGTATGGAAAAACTGTTCGCAAGACATTCACAGGGGCAGGCCTTGGACAATGAGCTTCTTTCGTTGCAACAAGGTAATCAAGACCTTTTGGCTTATATTGCGTCTTTCAACAGACTGATAGTGGAAACTCAATGGCCTGAGGACAAAAGGATTACGCTGTTTCATAGAGGTCTACGTGGAGAGCTCAAAGATGTGTTAGCCCAAGTAGTGAATCCCCCACAAGATTGTTCGGACTATATAGACTTAGTCGTTCAAATAGATCACAGACTGCAGAACAGGAAGGCCGATCGTTCCAAGTTTGATGCTCGAGTATTTTCCAAACCGCCAACTCCTTCCAAAGGAGTAGACTCCGGGGAACCCATGCAAATAGGGGGTCTGAAAGGTCCTCTAACACAAAAGGAGCGGGAAAGGGGAAAACAGTTGCAATTATGCCTCTATTGCAGAAACTCAGGGCACTTTCTTCGAGACTGTCCGGTGAAACCTGCCAAGAAGGCAGTAGGAGCTGCAGTTACCAAAGTTACAAACTCTGAGCAGGGAAACGACCTCGCCCGACAAGAATAGAGGTCCTCTTGCCGAGCGTGAAAACCAGTTCCGTGACCTCGCATTTCGTGATACCTATGGTCCTCATTAGCCCTGATAATCCGGATCGATTACATGTAATTGAAGCTTACGTCGACAGCGGTGCCATCGGCAATTATGTGGATCATGAAATGGTTTTGAGGATGAATCTAACTCTTTGTCCCAAGGCTGTAAAGGACGTCATTACTACGGTGGATGGTACGGAGATAGCCTCCGGGCCAGTAACGCATACCACTCAAGAGGTGACGCTAGTAAGTCAAGATGGACACCATGAGAAGATCGTGTTCGATGTGATCAAGGCCCCTCAGTTTCAGATTATTCTAGGAATACCGTGGTTAGAGAAACACAATCCTCTGATCGATTGGCGAGCAAGAACGGTCCAGTTTCCAGAATGTGTCTCTACTTGTCACCCTCCACCTGGTGTTGCACTGGCAGCAATTTCTTCAGAGACTCCCCAGTTACCTCCCGAATACCTAGAATACCAAGATGTTTTCCGGAAGGATCAGGCTAACTCTCTACCTCCTCATAGGTCTTATGACTGCCAGATAGACCTGATACCTGGATCTACTCCTCCTTGTAGTAGAATTTATGCCCTCACCGAGCCTGAGAACCTTCACCTTCGACAATACCTGGATCAATACCTGGCAAATGGGTTTATTCGTCCTTCCAAGTCCCCTGCTTCTTCAGCTTTGTTCTTCGTTCCAAAAAAGGAAGGAGACCTTAGAACTTGTATAGATTATCGCTACCTGAACCAGATCACCGTTAAGAATAGATATCCGTTACCTTTGATCCCTGAACTCCTGGACCAAGTCAGAAAAGCATGCATATATACAAAGCTGGATCTTAGAGGAGCTTACCACTTGGTACGAGTAAAAGAGGGCGATGAATGGAAGACGGCCTTCCGCACCAAGTATGGGCTATTTGAATATCAGGTCATGCCCTTCGGACTTTGCAATGCCCCGGCCGCCTTTCAATATTTTATGAACGATGTCCTCAGAGAGCTCATAGATGTGTGTGTTGTTGTTTACATTGACGACATCCTCGTTTATTCTTCATCGGAATCTGAACATCGGAAACATGTGAAAAAGGTCCTCGAAAGATTGCGTCAACACAAACTTTTCGCTAAATTGGAAAAATGTGTTTTCAACGTGACTGAAGTTGAATTCTTGGGATTCATATTATCACCTGGCGGAGTTCGTATGGATTCAAAGAAGGTCGATGCAGTTCTCAAATGGCCTT
The DNA here is from genome assembly GCF_040938575.1 of Ambystoma mexicanum. Taxonomy (NCBI): domain Eukaryota; kingdom Metazoa; phylum Chordata; class Amphibia; order Caudata; family Ambystomatidae; genus Ambystoma; species Ambystoma mexicanum. Next base: position 386,613,497 of record NC_090922.1, read on the forward strand.
TACCATCCTCCGTAAAAGGTGTGCAAAGCATGTTAGGCTTCGCTAACTTTTACCGCAGGTTTATCCCCGAATTCTCTCGAATAGTCCAGCCCATCACTGCCTTGTTAAAGAAAAACAAACGTTTTGAATGGTCTACCGAGGCGGAACAAGCTTTCCAGGATTTGAAGACTAAATTTATCTCTGCACCAATCTTAAAACACCCTCGCCCCGAACTCCCCTACATCGTGGAAACTGATGCTTCAAGCCTTGCCATGGGGGCAGTTCTATCACAAAAGGACCCGGTAACCAATCAGTTGCATCCCGTGGCATTTTGGTCCCGCAAATTCTCGCCTCCTGAAATCAATTACACGATTACTGACAAGGAACTTCTGGCTATCAAGTCTGCCTTTAAGGCTTGGCGGCATTATCTGCTGGGGGCCCGACACACGGTTACTGTGATTGCGGATCACCGAAACCTGCAATATTTGAAAACCGCAAAAGCCCAATCCTCTAGACAACTCTGTTGGGCATTATTCTTTGCCGAGTTTGACTTCATAATTACCTATCGACCTGGTACAAAGAACGGTAAAGCTGATGCCCTTTCTCGGATGGGAGTGGAAGAACACTTGATCAACCCTAAACCTGTACCAATCATTCCCAAACAAAGAATTCTGGGTGTAATCGCCACAGAATCCATAGAGGAAGTTAAGGATAAAGCCAGGCAACTTGTAACTCCAGCAGACATACAGAATTGGCATCTGCAGGGAAAGGACTTTGCAGTAAAGGACAACTTATTGTATTTCCAAGAACGATTATACCTACCCAGCACAGATTTACAGAAAAAAGTAATCTCTTGTTATCACGATTCTTTAATGGAAGGACATCCCGGTATGGCCAAGACCTCAGAAAAGATCAAGCGCTACTTCTGGTGGCCGTCTTGGAAAAAAGATATCAGAGACTTTATAATGTCCTGTGGAGTATGCGCCCAAAACAAGAGTCAAAAGGAAAGACCAGCAGGCCTCTTACGCCCTATTGACATCCCACCTCGCCCTTGGCATACGCTTTCTATGGACTTCATCACCGATCTACCTCCATGCTCCGGATACAATACGATTCTAGTAATCGTGGACTTATTCTCCAAGATGGCGCATTTCATTCCGCTCAAAGGCTTGCCAACAGAAGCAACTCTGGCCCGAGAATTTCTCGAAAACATCGTCCGACTGCACGGTTTTCCTTCGGTTCTAATTCCGGATCGAGGTAGTCAATTTATTTCTCATTTTTGGCGAAGTTGCTGTCGGTCGGCTCAAATTGATGTGAGACTATCGACCAGTCACCACCCTCAGACCGACGGAGAAACCGAGAGGACCAATCAAACTCTGGAACAGTATTTACACTGCATGCTGCAACAAACTGAAAAAACTTGGAAAGACATCCTTTGGATAGCCGAATATGCCTACAATAACTCTGTCCATTCGGGAACTGGGAAAACCCTGTTTTTTCTTTTGTACGGCAGTCACCCTCGAACCTCGGAGTTGGATCCCCTCCAAGATCTTGAAACACCAGCAGAAGACTACCTGCATTCTACAATCACCCAAGCCTTTAAGGAAGCTGTTTCTCACCTTCAAAGGGCTAAAGAACAATACAAGAAAGGAGCAGATCAACATCGGAAGGAAGCCCCTCAATATCAAGTAGGGGATCAAGTCTGGTTAGCCACCAAATATCTACCTCTAAAAGGGCCACGCACATTCAACCCAAGATACCTTGGTCCCTATTCCATCACTACCATAGTAAACCCAGTAGCGGTCAAGTTGGACTTGCCCCCGCACATTAAGATACATCCGGTCTTCCACGTCTCTCTATTAAAACCCGTGCAACCTCAAACCCGACAAACTAAATCTCCAAAACCTATCCTAGTTGATGGAGAACTCGAGTTTGAAGTCAAAAGCATTCTGGACTCCAAGATCTCCAAATCTAAACTATTTTACCTAATTGACTGGAAAGGCTACGACCCCCAAGAGAGATCCTGGGAACCTGCTGAATATGTCCACGCTCCTCGCCTAATCAAAAGATTTCACCGAACATTTCCTGACAAGCCAAAACCCCCGGAGAAGCCCGGTTTGGGAGGGGCCTTGAGGGGGGGTACTGTCATGATCTCTGCTTCCAAAAGGTCAGGGTTTTCCCAACTCCCTTGGAAGCAGATCCATAACCCAGGTTCCGAGTGCCAACCAGTCCCAATTGGGACCTTTTGGACCCAGTCCTGGCGCCAGTGGCACCAGGCTCATAAATATGCCCAGTCCCAGCGCTGGAAGCGCCGGGCTCATAATGCTTGGGTGGACCTACCTGCAGCAGACCATGCTGCTTACTTGCCTGCCAGTTGAGCCTCTGATCCTCTTCTGTTTGGAACTACTTTTCCTGTTGGGTGGGGCAGGAGCCACTCCCTAGATTCAGAACACTGGAACTCTTCTGGAAAGCAGGAACTCTTTTCTTACCTAGGCGTGGCTGTGGAAGGAGACACCTAAGCACTACAGGAGGCTATTTAAACCACACCCGATGGATGAATCTTGCTTTGCGTTATTCTGCATCCTCTGCAGCAGAACGCTCATCGTGTCTTCTGCATCTGATCCTGGGCCTAAAGACAAAGGCTTACCTACTCTTCGTGCGCTCCGGAGGTCTTCACACTGCATTCCGGCATCTGAAAGACAAAAGCTTACCAACTCTTTGCACGCTCCGGAGGCCTTCGGCGCTGCATCCCGCATCTGAAAGACAAAACAAGGTGCGTTTAAAGACATTGGGGAACTTTAATACTCACGTGCCATTACTCCTTTCCACATCTAACCCAGTGGGTATTCCGGCACCCTGCAGCCGCTCCGAACTTGTACCTGCAAAATAAAAAGACAGTTAGAGCGCATCGTGAAGCAGGCAACAAGCGCTTACTTACGTGCTTCCAGGCGCTTCTATTCATCACACGGGCTCCATCTTCAACTCACTTCAGCCCGTCATCCGCCATCGCCGGAACCCTGCAAAACAAGAAACATCATTACTAAAGACTTTAAAGACATTAGAATTACTCGAAACTTACCGTTCGTGCAGTAAACGACGGACAGCAGTCCTCTGAAGTCAAGAGGCCTGCTCCCCTTATCCAGTGAAGAAACTGGTTACAGCACCCTGCCCCGAGGCAGATGGAGAGCACGGCGTTCACTTACCTAAGGTGAGAGCGTTAACCTTTGGGGTTCTACAGGAAAGGAGAAAGGGAAGAAGAGAGAGACATTCAATAACCCAGTTCCTTAATCCCATATTTTCTATCTGCAGACATCTTACCTTTCGAGTCAGACATACAGTGCACAGAGGTCCAGCCCAAAGAGCCAGCCGTGTGTTACACATCACCTTTGAAGATACGGTATACGCCCAGTCAAGACCGGCGCCTCTACGGGAATCAGGTGAGCGTTACACAAATATGATCCCCCTAATATGGCCAATACGGTAAAGAACATTATGACTGTTGATATTGTGCTAAAACTGTACAACCATTGTTATCCTATATGGCTCTTGGGTGATCTTAATGCGAAAATAGGTGACCCCTGTCAATTTGAAGAGTCGTTGGGTGCCCCGTCCATATCAGGAATTCACCCTGTGACTAACAGACAAGGAAAAAAATGGGTTAATGTCATGCGTACCCATAATCCTGTGAAACTTAATGGTTTGACTCCAAGTGATGGTCCTATGAATTATACTAGGTTTGAGGGTAGATCTGCAGCCACACTTGATTATATTTTTACTAATCAGATTGGATTTCACTCAGTGATTGATATGGGTGTTATTGAGAGAGATGAAAGTGACCACTTACCTCTATGTCTATTATTTGCTATCCCAAGTAAAGGAGTAGGAAGTCATGATTATGATGAAAACGGGATGCTCAGCATTAATGAAGGCAACAACAGAATAGTCTGGCATTGCCGTAATATTGAGAGTGTAACCCAATTGGCATCTACTCTACTACCAGAGTTAGGTGTGAACACTGGTAATCAAATATTTCAAAATTTCACAGTGCTTATGCGAAATATCCCAAAACAAGTGGGTGAACGTAGAAACTATAAATCAGTTAGGGAACGGACCAATATGGTTACACCGCGCAGGCCTGGGAATGATAAAATGATTAATGAAGCAAAAAGAATCTTCATAATGGCCGTAATATTGAGAGTGTAACCCAATTGGCATCTACTCTACTACCAGAGTTAGGTGTGAACACTGGTAATCAAATATTTCAAAATTTCACAGTGCTTATGCGAAATATCCCAAAACAAGTGGGTGAACGTAGAAACTATAAATCAGTTAGGGAACGAACCAATATGGTTACACCGCGCAGGCCTGGGAATGATAAAATGATTAATGAAGCAAAAAGAATCTTCATAATGAAATTCGTAATGTAGTAAGGAAAAATGATTCCTTGCTGACAGAACACGAGGTTGCATGCCATATTAAAAAACTCAAAAAGAACTATAAACATTGGCTTGATTTGCATAAACACGAATGTGAAAAAAAATTGTGGAAAAAAATTGCACTGGTGGCACTGACTAATAACAAACAAGGAATTTGGTCTCTGCTTAGCAAACAAAAAAAACTGGAGCTGACAATCAACTGCATTATTGAAGAAACTTGGGCCCATTATATTAATGGGACACTAGGTAAAGTTGAACCACCTGAAAATATTATTTTACTTCCTGAAGTCACGTGGGAATGCAAAGCTTCGGAACTTGACATTATCAAGATTATTGAAAATCTCAAGAACTCACAGGCAGCTGGACCGGATGGGGTCTGTAATTTAGTCATAAAAAACAGCCAGAATTGTGGGGGGTTGCACTTATGCTGTTATTTAAACAAATGGGAAGCTGGGTGAAATTCCTCCATCATAGAAGACAAGCAACATTTTAACAGTCCATAAGAAAGGATCATGGGACAACCCGGCAAATTTTAGAATGCTGGCAAAGCTCGATGTATCATCTAAGATCTTTACCAAGATATTGCTCCAGGAACTTAATGCATGGATAAGTGAATATAACATACTACCCTCGAATCAAATTGATTTCTGCGACAAATCTAGTACTACCCATAATTTGTTGTTATTAACTTCTTCGATCAAGCATGCCTGGAGCAAACGTAACCTCGATGTGTATTTTGCATATATAGACTTTTCTGCCGCATTTCATACTATTCTTAGAAACAGATTATGGCAAAAATGTAATTCATGGGGGATCCCACAAGGTCTCCTAAAGATGTTAATGATGCTACACTTCTGTGCGTATAAGACTCAATTCGGCTGGCAAACTCTCTAAATTCATGGCCACTAGCTATGGAGTGAAGCAAGGTTGTATCATCGCTGCCATCCTTTTCAACCTTTATTTGTCAGATATGATGAAAGCATTCCATATACCAGAGGCAAATCCTGTCTGGGTAAATGGTGTGACGATTGGTTGGCTTGCCTATGCTGATGATCTGCAGTTATTGGATTATACTCCAGCAGGTCTTCAGCATATGCTTGACTCCCTGGTCACCTATTCATCCGAGAACGGACTGACCATTAATATTGACAAAAGTAAATTAATGGTCTTTTCAAAGAAACGTAGAACAAAGAAATACTCGTGGAATCTGGCCCCTCAAAAAAGTTGAACAGGTGAAATCATACAAATATTTAGGAATTATTATTGATGAAAGGTTGAACTGGGATGGTCAATGGTCCGCAATCAAAAGGTGCTGCACCGTCGCCGCAAATGCTCTAAGCGTATTCATAGGCATAAACTGTTGTTTCTCTGCTATTGCAGTTCTTAATATCTATTTGGCAAATGAGTTTTAATATAAGTTTGTTAAACGAGGCGCGGTTCTTGAAACCAAACTTTTAAGAAAACTATTATGTCTACCCCCAAATGTTAGTGGTGGATACCTATACTTGGAATTTGGCATCAAAAGCTTTTGGTATGCATATATTTGCCAATGCGTTTTGTCCTATGAAAAAGCAGTGACATTATCCACCGATACAATTTTTGTTCAATATGTACGTTTCTCAGTCTTGAAGGCAATGTGTTAATTGGCACTATTGGTACCATCCAAAGACTCCATCGCACTTGGTCATTTGGGTGTGTCCCAGGAACTCTGCCCCTATTAGTCTTCAAAATGAGACTTAAGAAAAAAGTGCATGACTATTGCCATGAACAAAACACAGTAAATCTAGCATCTAAATGGTTCAGTGGTTGGTATTTGGATGAGTATATGAGTAGAGTGTCGCCTCCTCAATACATTGTAGCTTATCCTAGTACTGGTACCTTTTGATCCTATTTAATGATGAAATTCAACACTATTGAAGCTCTGGAGACAAAGGGTTTTTTTGTGGTGACAATGTTGTTGAGTCTCTCCATCATCTTATTATGTGTTGAGAAAGCTTAGATGATTTGAGAACCATGTGTTTTAAATCCTATAACAATGGAACTGTGATGACAGACATATCCGATCAGTGAATGACTTTTATGAGAGGAAACAATATTAATCTGATATATTTTATTGTTGTTTTTTATTTGTAGATTGTGGCAATTTTAAAATGTATTGAATGATATTTATTGGAAATGTAAATGTTTTAGATTCTGTGTATTAATGTTGTTTGTCTATGTGTTATACAAAGCCTATTGGCTAGATGTATATCTAACAATAAATAAATAAATAAACTTACTTACTACGTTTCTGGTTTATATTCAACTTTGTATGGTAATGTATGCTTTATTATGTCTATTTCTCTGTTGTTAATCGCTTGATGTATGTCACCAATCCATTCAAGTTATGCTCCTGCTTTGCCTCCCCTCTTTGCCCTTCTTTTTACTCAGTAGGCATAGTCTATCTCATCCCGCCAGTTCTCAATTCTAGAGCAGTCGTGTGTGGATGGTCTCCATACTGTGGATTATCATGTTACTTGATGCCCACTTCCACATTCTCGCCAATAGACTGTAGAGACTTCCTGCTAATCTGCCAATGTTTTCCCTGATATTTCTATCGTTAGATCAAGACTGCAGCTTTCTGGGTGCTGGACATGTTTAAAACCTCGGCTTAAAGGCTATTAGCTGTTCTGGTTGTCTTACTGCCTACTACTTCTCCTGTTCTCAGCCAATCCTTTTCATCCTGTTGTCTCTTTCACCAGGTCAAACCTTTAGCAATACACATCCAAATGCCTTCTGTATCTCACCAAACTTCTCCCACTTCCCATTGTTCTTTCATAAACACTGCTGCCAAGAATTTATTTACCCTAAACACATGGCCTTAGAAGCCATAGCCACAATGGGAAGGCGTTCATGCCTGGTTTTCTTTAGAACCCATAGCTTTTGGCATGTTGGTACTACTGATCAATGACTCAAACTGTTTACTGTTTTTCATTCTTGAAGAGACCTCCCCTGCCTTTCCTCCCACTTCCTTCTTAACTTAGAAGTTACCTGGTTGAGCCAGTACGCCCAGCTCTTCCTATCCTTCGCTGCCTCTACTTCACTAGATGACCCAGCCCCTTTGGCTTATTAGAAGTTTACATATTCACAATGCCCTTCTGCTCTGAATTAGTCACCCAGCAAATATTGGTGCTTTTGACTCTCCCAAGTTCTCCTGTCCCGTCCTTTATCTTGTCCACACTTCAACTTTAGGTTGGGATTTAATGGAACAACAGTTACTGAAAGATGAACTAAGAACATTTTGAACCCACCTTTCTGGCCCTGGGGTCATACCATTTTATGACCGTACATCCCTCAGCTATACGATAAACTGTAGCTTGAACTTACATTTCTCACATAAGACATGGACCATCGACTTACCATCACTTTATGAACTATGGTGAACACTGCTAAAGTTGAGCAAAATACCCATATAAATATGTGAGGGGGAGAGCCTCTAGGCACTGGTTTGGTCTGGCCACTAGCAAATGTGCCTTCCCAAAGGGTGGAAGGAGTGGGATTCCGTAAACTCGCCACCACACCAAGGTGAGGTATTAAAGCCTCAAATGGGTTGTAGATCCAAGCGTTTTTAAAACAACCAGAAGAGATTAATATTAGCAAGTTCTAAATAAGACCAGCACAAAGCCATCAAGCAAATGTGCCTGGTAATGTTTACTATCTGGAATCAAGCTGGAGTATAACGGATTGCCGGTTCCCCCTTTTGAAATCTTGGCTCCTTCTAAAAGCACACCCCCCAGACCGAGCGGCACAGCGCTTGGGAATGCAAGTGCAAAGTACACACAGGACAACTCCGTGAATAAGTGTTCAGACAACTATCGTCCTAACCTTTCGGTAGAGCTGCAGTCAGACTCCACGGGTCAGTTGCCTGTACACACGAAATGTAATGTATGCCCACCCATGAACCAAGGGAATTCTAAAATGTCAGTGATGCTCCAAGGGTGATATTGGAGGAGTTCAAAAGCAACATTTCATATTTGTTTGATCAAAATACATACATGCGTGGGGTTTTGGCTTGGCTTTCAATTACAGGGCAACCACTGTATGAGGTACTGCTACTTCTAAAGGGGATCCCAGAACTGTTTTCACACAGTTGCACCGGTATCACAGCAGCTGCCATAGAGCAGAGACTGTATAACTTTGTTACATCGTCAGTCATTTTCGATAGTTTTATTTTCAAACACTCATCGAAAAATATTGGGAGGTGGGTAAGGGCATATAATGGGTGGGGGGTCAGGAATAGGTAAACAAAACAATTTGTGCAGGGAGGTTTTTCATTAAAAAAATGTGTTTAAAAAAAGACTGGCGATGTAACAACATAGAACCGCAAAGGCAACAGGGCATTTCTGCTTCTACGGTATCTAATTCCTTACTATAATACACAACAGGCCTCTGATATTGCCTGTGTGTCTATGTCAGTACTGCTGATGCAAACCCATGCTTCTCATGGCAATAAAAAATAAATTTCTTATTGTAATCAATACAACCCCCAAAGCTGGAGTTTTAACCAATGCCTTTTTGACAATACTAAATGCCTCGTCTGCCTCCTCTGTCCATTGAAGAGATTCTGGTGTGTTGGCCTTCGTATAGTGTTGTAACGGTTTGACTATTACAGCATAACCGAATATCCATCATCTACAGTAGCCCACCATATCTAAAAATGCCATTATTTGTATAAATGTCTGTGGTTTCTGAATCTTGTATACAGCTTCTTTCATGGAAGGTGCTATAAATCTGTGTCCAAATGCAATTCTGGGTTCCAAACAGTGCACCCTCTCTCTACATTGACAAGGTCAGTAATCTGATCTTGTCAAGAGGGGATGGGAACCTTTCTCAGCCTGGGATGGGAGGCTTACCAGGATGGAAGCCAGAGGCAGTCCTTCCTCAATGGAGGAAAGTGTCAGTTGAGAGGGCCCCAGTTCCTGTCCCCTCCGCAAATGCCTGCATGCATATGAACAGTACCACTGCGAATCACCCAATATGTCTTCAACCAAGTGCTTGCCGACCTTTTTTTATTTCAGACTGCAACAGACATCAAAAGCGACATCAAAAGCCTAAGTGGACTGCCCACAGGATTATAGCCAACCTAAGCCTCGAGGCAGATTATTCCAGTCGTCGGATCCCTCCGACCAATGGGAACAGAGAGACACAGAGCAGAAGAGAATTCTCACAGCTGCAAGTAACGCTGCGCTCTGCCAGATTATATTCTTGCTGTGCAGTGGTTTCCGGAAAAACCACAAGACCCCCCAATACTTACAATGGACTTAGCCACGGCACAGCCTCCTGATATACTCTGGAACATTTCCCAATGCAGGTTGCCATCTTCCCCGCATGGCGGGCCCATGTGGCAAAATGGGCAGGGCTTATCCCCCTTTTTATGGATTCTGTCACTTGCAATGCCTCCAGGGAGGGGAGGTAAAGGTAAGATCGGCTATGGGCTGATGACCAATGGGGGGAAATAAAAAGGGGGACAGGAAACAGGAAGGTGTAGGTTGTTTATGTGAGGTCTGAGGAGGCGGAAAGAGCAGACCAAGAGACCAGCAAGAGGAAGGATAGTGGACTGGAGTGTGGAAAGAAGGTGAGGTATTGGTTGGTGAGAACCAGTGGTACTGTGTTGCGAATGTGTGTGTAAGGGGAGTGAATGAGAATATTAGAGAAAGCGTGGAGAGTGAATGGAAGGTGATTGAGTGACTGAAGGTGGAGTGGAGTAGTAGTGGAGTGGAGATGGGAGAGTAGTAGCAGAGTGGAGAGTGGGTTTTCTTTTTTTCTTTTTTTTAATAAGTTTATTTATTATTTTCATGTGCAGAACATAGAACAGATAACTCTCTCCCCCCCTCCTCCACCTCCCTCCCCCTGCCGGCGAGTATTCTCTAAGCCCTCTGGGAAATGCTCAAGCCTTGAATATGTCCAATATTCTTATTTTGTGTGGGTACCACTGTTCCATGTAGTCCGATTGAAGATATTCCAACACCTTTCCCCATTCTTTTACAAAGGAGCCTCCTGCGCCCTTCAGGGTGTGGGATAGTTTTTCCATTGTGACCAGAGTCCAGACCTTCTGCAACCAGCTAACGGCCAGTGGGGGATCCAGTTGCTTCCAACTCTGGGCTATAGCCACCCAGGCCGCAATTAGCAGTCCCATAAAGCACTTCCATTGCGCCTTAGACAACTCCTTTGCTGCTAGGTCTTTGAGCCCACACATCCACACTGCTCCCCCATATGAGCCACATTCGGGAACATCCCCTGCATGTGTGCCTTTACTTCGCCCCAGAAGCCCTGTATCTTTTTGCAGTCCACCAAATATGCCTCCAAGTACCTTCTCCTCCACACTCTCTCCAGCACAGTTTGGACACCTGCTGAAACATCCCTTTCAACCTCACTGGAGTCAGGTGCCATTAGGTCATCACCTTTACCGATATCTCCCTCACCTGGACCGAACAGGTCAACCTTGGGATAGCGCCCCATAGTTCTTCCCACTGCTGCCTATTGATGGGTTCCCCCAAGGTTTGCTCCCATTTCACCATGTAGGTCCAATTGACCTTTTCCCCCTGCACATTTATGAGCTTATAGAGAGTCGATACCAGTTTCCTGGTTCCCGGGTAGGTTATAGCAAACTTCTCGAACTGGGTGAGGTCCCTTGTCGCTGTCTGTTTGATTGTTGGGGTAACTAACCAGTCTTTGAGTTGTTAATATTTAAACCTATCTGCTTCCCTGAGATTCAGGCTCTTTTTGCATGCCTCGAACGGGAGCACCTCTTGATCCTCCACCATTTCCCCAATTTTGTGCACCCCGCCGTCTCCCAATTCCTATAAGCACACTTTTCCATACCCAGAGGAAATTCTGGGTTCCCAAACATAGGGGTGAAGGGGCCCAGCACCGTTGTCACTGCGCCACTCCATGCCAGCTCGTCCCAAAAGTCCAGTGGAGCCCTCATGACCGCACTTACTCGCAGTTTTGGATGCCTATGCTGTCTCCCCTTCCACAGCAACTCCCTCAGTGGTGTTCTAGCCACCGCTCTATCCTGTTCAGCGCAGACCTTCTGATGCTCCTCCCCATCCATTCTTTCAGAATCCACAGCTGAGCTGCCTGATAGTACCTGTAGAAGTTCGGGAGTGCCAATCCCCCCTCCATTATAGGGGCCGTTAACACCGCCCTTGATACTCTTGGTGCTTTCTTTTTCCATATGAATGAGGTTACAGCCTTTGCGAGCGCCCTGAAGAAGGACCTGGGGATCTTTATCGGGATAGCTTGAAAATAATATAGCAGTTTCAGGAGAGTAGACATCTTTACCGAGGAAACTCGCCCCCACCATGAAATCGCGAGCGGGTTCCATCTCTCCAGATCCCTCTTGATTATCCCCAACAAGTCTGGGAAGTTCCCCCCATACAGTTGATCTACCCTGCTCCTAAGAGTTATTCCTAAATATTTGATCCCCTTATCCGCCATCGTTAGCCCCAGGGCTGCGGCCACCCTCTTCAGTTCCCCCAAGTCCACATCCAGTGGAAGAATTGGAAGAGCACGCAGGCTCCACGGGTGAGCCACTTCATTAAGGAACTGATGTACGTAAATGAATGTGAGGAACACTATGTAATGTCACTCCCAAACTCATGTAAACCTAAGGACATCTGGGCCCCGTTCAGGATGTATCTATGCCAGGCGGATTCAGATAACAGTAGCCCGATAGGGCCGAGTAATATGGGTGCCCTGTAGTACTACATCTTATGCTGTATACCTATACTAAATGATTATGATTAAGCATGTATATGGAATGTCATGTTGTTGCAATGTTGTATACCACAATCAATAAATAAAGTTTTTAAAAAAAATAACGGGCCCGTTATTAGCTCCCCATCCCCATTCCCACTGAGCCCTATGGGGGCTCGAAAGGGAATGGGGATGGCTTCCCTGAATGGGAAAATACCGGGTCCTCCAAGGTTGGAATGACCCGGTAAGTCCCCATTCAGGGAACCCGGACCCGAGTTTGGAGGTAGCCATGCCGCAAACAGCGGCATGGCTACCCCCAAACTCGTAATGAGGCCCCAGGACTTTCTCCTTGTTCATAGTTGGGGTCACGTTTCCCTCCTCTCTAAAGGAGTTGTACAGTTTTGTCAGGAAAGGAACCAAATCTTCTGTTTACTTCTTATAGAACGCAGCAGGGAACCCATCCGGCCCTGATGCCTTATGCGTCTGGAGCCCCTTAATTGCTATCCTTACTTAATCCTCCCTGATGTCCCCATCTAGCTCTTCCCTGTCCTCTTCTGTTATATGCAGCAATGTAAGAGAGTTTAGATAGCTATCTTGAACGTCCCCTCTCGGGTTATCTGTGGCGTACAAGTCTCTGTGGAAGGTTCTGAACTCCTCCCCCATCTCCGTGCTACCGGTAAGCTCCCCCTGCTTGTTGCGTATTTCCCTGATCGTTAACTTTTGATGCTTGGCGCGCAATTGCCTCGCTAAAAGTTTATCCGCCCTCTTGGCTTTCGTATAATACCAGTGCCTAAGAGCAGGAGACTCATCTCTGCTTTTTAGTGCGGAGCGCGTCGAACTGCCTCTGCACATGTCTCAGAGCCATCTTCAAAGATAGTGTGGGCTTCTTTATGCTTTCCTCTTGGATGTCAGCCAGTTTTCTTTCCAGTTCTCTTTCCCAGGCATACTTCTGTTTGTTCTTGGTCGCCTTCAAGGCTATGAACTGACCTTTGATGACCGCCTTTAGGGCCTCCCATACCATTCCCACCTTTACCTCCCCCGTGTCATTGAAGGCCAAGAATTCTTGTATCATCCCCCTAATGTCCTCCCCCATAACGGGATCTTGGAGAACCTTGTGTGGGAACTTCCACCCCCATAGTCCCTTTTTACTGCTCGGGGTCCTCACATCTAGCCACAGTGGGGTGTGATCTGATAGCAAGATCGGCCCAATTTCCATACCTTGAACCTTCCCCATGAAACCTGCCGAGACCCAAAAGTATTCTATTCTCGACATCGAGTTGTACACATGTGAGTAGTGGGTATATCCTCTTTGCTGTTCGTTAAGCACTCGCCACACATCTCCAAGTGCCAAGTGGTCCATCAATTGGCTGAGTCGTTTTGAGGGTGCCCCCTGGCCCTGAGCTCCTCCCGAGCTCCTATCCGTAGCCGGGTGCCACGCCATGTTCAGGTCCCCCCCCCAGAATTATTCCCCCCCGCAAATCCCTTCAGTTTCCCCAGTGTCTCCCTCAGGAAGCCATCTTGCCCCGTATTCGGTCCGTAAATAGAAACTAAAGTAAGGCGGAGCCCCTCTATCGTGGCGTTTGCAAATATGAATCTACCCATTTTGTCCACTAACGTCCCATGAAGGTGCACGTTCCTACTCTCATGGATCGCAATCAGGACTCCTGCCTATTTGTCCTGGGCGTTGGACTGACCTATCAAGTTGTATCCCTTTATGCGCAGCTTATTCTTATCACGCTGCCTAACGTGGGACTCCTGCAGCATTATGATATCTCCTCTCTCCCTTCTCAGCATTCCCTCCAATTTCTTCCTTTTTACAGGGGTATTTAACCCCCGGACATTAAATGTTAGGAGTCTCAGCTTACCCATATGCCACACAGTCCCGTGAACATTGCTTCCCACTCCCAGCTGACTCAGATCTACCCTCCGGCTCCCTCCCTCCTCTCTCCCTCCTCTCTCCCCCCCCCACATGACCTTCCCCAAAGTCTATAACTCCCCTTCCCCTCTTTCCCTTTCCCCCTCCCGCCAACTTCCCCAAATAACCAAAAACGGACCTGAGGAGGGTCCATGGACCTATGGTAGCTAGGGCGTGCCGCCCGTCACTCCTGACCCCCTGCATACCCGGGTGAAACTTTGCAGGGAATCCTAAAACCTGCATTTACCTCAGTCTTCCTTGGATTCTGGCTTTGTGGCCTCCACCGGGCCTCCACCGGGCCATCGACCTCTCTGCTGCTCCTTTTCCAGACTAGTTCCCTACTCCCCATCTCCTGCCCTCCAAATGTTCTTTCAGGAGTCAGCAGCGGGTGCCGCGCCCCGCCTCCCTCCCTTCTGTTGGGATTTCTTATTCTGCCCCAGTTTCCATCCCGAAGGGTTCCTATGACGTTCTTCCCTTGACCACCGGGAGTTCTCAACACTGCTTTCCTTCTGGATTCCCATGACCTGCAGACCTTCCTCACATGTTGTGACCCTTCTCTGCCTCCCGTCCCACGAAAATAGGAGGCCAAAGGGAAAGTTCCATTAAGTACCTTATTTCTCTTGCCATCAGCTCCTTGACCACTGGTGCCATTAGTTTCTTCTTCTGCAGCGTTACCAAGGCGAGATCCTGGTATAGTTGGATCTCCACCCCATTCATCCAAATGTGGTCCATGCCCCGCACCATCCTCAAGATCCTTTCTTTTTGGGGGTACGAGGAGAGGGCGACCAACAGGTCTCTGGGGCGCTCACCCGGCTCACCTGTCCTCCTCGGGCCCACCCTGTGGATCCTGTCTATTCCAATGTCTTCCTCCCCTTCGGCGGCCAGGATGTCTCTGAAGACCTCTTGGATGACAGTTTTGAGATCTTTATCCTGCACCGACTCAACCATATTTTTAATGCGGATATTCGACCTTCGAGAGCGGTTCTCCAGATCTTCGCACTGTAGTTCCAGATTGTGGGTAAGTCTCACCAGTTGTTCTTGTACTTCCCCGTTTTGTTGTGCTTCCTCTTCTACATTCTGGACTATCCTCTCCAGCGCATCCGTCCATTCTTCCAAGTTTGACACATCTACACGAAGTTCCTCTAATGCTTGCTTCATGTCCTGTCTCAGCGTCCCAAATTGGTCCTGCACCGTGGTCATGAATTTATCATGTAGTTCCTTGAACCATGTATGCAAGTCTTCCTTCGGGGCTTGTGCCTGAGATGGCATAGGCTGCGCCATCGGTATGTCCTCCTGCCCCTTCCCCCTTATAATTGCTGTGTTCTCTGAAACCCACATTTGGACCAAGTTCGTTTCCTGCCTGGCAGAGGGGGTTTGCTTTTGAGGTGCCCCTCTTTTCCCCAGTGCCTTAGACATTCTGCGTGTGGTGGGGGCAGGCTCTGCCCCGCTGGTTCCCACCACCTTCCGTTTGCGGTGGTTCCCTGTGTTGTCCACCCTTTCGCTGGATCTCCCTAGGGTGGTTGTGTACCCCTATTGCGGCCGGTTAGTCCTCTTCTCTCCCCGCCTCCCTGTTCCGCTCTCATTGTTCCCTCTCCTATGCGAGTGGATCTCCCGCCAGGCCCTGTAAGTGAGGCGCAAGGGTTGCTCTACACAATTTCCTCCGCCCCTCCGCTGTTGATACTAGGGTGAGGTTTCATGTGGCAGGGGGCCGGGTCACCGCCCCTGTGACTGAGCGGGCGGTATGAAAGATGTGCCTTGCTCTGGGGACTCCTTCCCCCCTCTCACCTCCCTTGACTTACTCTTTGCCTCCTCGCTGTCTCCTGCTACCAATGTGGGGAAGTGTGCCCTAGGTGCAGTTTGAAAAATTGTCAAATTGATGTTCAAGGATTCCTCTAGGCAGCAGGAGCCGTCTAAGCAGCAGGGGTCAAAAACTTGAAAGGAACAGCCTGGTCCCTCCTCTGGGAAACCAGGGCAGGGAATTAAACTACTGATGTCTGCAGCGACTGAAGAAGCAAGAAACCCTAGGTTTTACTTCAAAAGATTCCCTAGAAATGTGCCTGCAAAACAGTGACAACTGGCCACTGAATAGACAGCCAAAAACTGCACAGCAGAACAATGACCACACTTCCTGTGAATCAGACTAAAGTGATACCGAGTAAAACTCCCCTAGCCAGAAATACACCGATAATATTAGCAAGTAGCATAACGATGGGATTCACCATTGAACACATACTGACAGTGTGTGAATTTTTAGTGAAGCAATCTTTTAACCAAGAAGAAATGAATACTCATCTAATCAGTGTGGAACCTGCCTATGCAGGGTTTAAATATAGCAGCTGTACATATAAAATAAAACTCAAATGGTAATAAAGTCACACTTGTACTGTGTATAAAACTCGCCTGTTTAGTCTTAGGCACATAACATGTACACCAACAGCAGAAAGGAATATTTTACCTTTTAAACAAATCTGGCAGTGTGTATGCCATCGTGTGTAGCGTGCATTTACAACTAGTACAGTACTGATGTAAATATAACATTAATATGCAGCATACGCAGGGCTTCGAGAGCTAGCCCTAAACAGAAAGCCAAATACATGAACAGACATCTCAGTGGGTCAGTGCTCCCGCAGCTGAGAAGTCTATTACGACCATTTTCAGATAGCTGGAGATCAATTTATATAGGGAATTCACTCAATGTGAGGTTGACAATCGTGTGCCATAATAAGTAAGTACTAATTAAAGACAATAATGCAGTGCACAGTACAATGTGATCATTTAAAGAATCATATATGTACTGAAACACAAGAGATTCCTTTCTCCTACGTTTTAGAAATGTACTGAGTGAGCAGAAGTAATACAGCACAGTGGTGAAATGAATTAATATGTCTGGCTTCTGCCCATAGAGTAAAAGAGCCCTTATCATCATGCACAGAGACATAAAATAATGTAGTCTATTTAAAGCTCAAATAGAAAAAGCCTCCAAAGAGAGTGCATTTGCCATAGCCTGATTAAACAGCCAGAAAACCTATCACTACATAGCAAACGCTTGTGTAAACAGAGTCCAATCGGAAGCGGTCTGAGACCCATGTTGGCCTTTCAACAGTATGATATGATATGATATTTTATTTATATCGCGCTCATACACAAGTGTTTCAAAGAGCGACCAAGCAAAGGGAGGGCAACAGGGGAGTACAAAAATATCGATCTTAATAGGCAAGGGAAAGGGGGAAAGTGCGTGGAAGGGGGAGAAGTGGAAAGTGCGGACAGAGGAGAGGAAAGAATAAATAGGAAGTGAAATAAATAAATAAATGTAGTGCAGCCAGCAACTGGCAAGTGCATGATTAGTCAGATAGGGTATATCTGATAAGTTCAGAAGAAGAGTGGGGGACTGTATGGGTACAGATACAGATCCCAGAGCCAGGGGTGAGCCAAAGGCAGTGCAGGAGGGAGGCAGTGTTAGCAGGTATCTGGGCCCAAGAGATAGAGGGTGGTCAGGTGCACGGTGCCACAAGAGGGAAGCACATCAACTGGGGAGAAGAGGGGTAAAGTTTCCTGAACCAGAGATGGTTCTCCTCAAGTTTAAAGGTGGTCGGGAGGCTGTCCCAAAGGGAGGCCCCAGCCGAAGACCGAGATCTGCCCCCAGCTCGTTTCTTTGAAAAACAACCGACCCTGAAGGAGTTAGAAGTAGAGAAGCGAAGGGCTCGAGAGGGGAGGTATTTACAGAGGGATAGTTGGAGGTATTTTGGACCCTGCCCCAGAAAGCCTTGTGGACAATCCAGAGAGTTTTAAATGTAATTGTTGCATCCCCTGGGAGCCAATGAAGGGATTTCAAAGCTCGAGAGATACGATCCCAGGGCTTGAGGCCAAGGACAAGTCTCGCAGTTCTGTTGTGGATTAGCTGTAAAGGGCAGAGAGTGGAGGCAGGTAGATTTGGAAAGAGGCTGTTACAGTAGTCCTAGAGAGAACCAGAGCTTGGGAGACAGTAAGCTTCTGAGAGGAAAGGCAAAGTACCTCTAAGGAGGTGCAGTAGGAAGTTTGACTTTTTAGAGAGGTCAGAGATATGTGCGCAGAAGGAAAGTGTGGTGTCAAAGATGACCCTGCGATTCTTAGCCTCGCAGGTAGGGGGAGGCGGCGGGCCAAGGAAGGCCGGCATGAGAGTGAGGGGAAAGGATGGTGGAGGTGTACCAATGAGGAGGATCTCAGTCTTGTTGGCATTTAGACAAAGATCGTTGGCGGCAGCCAATTATGAATGGTGATTAGGCAGTCAGAGATGAGGGAAGGAGAGGAGGTGCCTGAGGGAAGCCTGGACATGAGTTGGGTAACATCAACATAGCACTGGAAGTTTGGGCAGAAAAAGGAAATGCAATAGGCGAGAGTTGCCAAGCATTGGCTGAAGAGCCAGGGCTAGAGGTTAGACCCCTGAGGAACACCACAGGTAGAGAGGGAGATAGATGATAGGAAGGACCCAAGTGTAACCTGGGAGGGTCGATCCGAAAGGAAAGAGGTCAGCCAGGCCAGAGCCTGATCGGTGATACCCAGGTTGTCACAGAGAAGATTGAGCGGGATGATATGGTTGACCGTGTCAAAAGGAGACGAGAGATCAAGTAGGATGAGTACAGAGGGAATGTTGGAGTCGAGGTTAGAGAGCAGGTCTTCATGGATGTTCAGGAGAGCAGTTTCTGTGCTTCTGGCAGCTCTGAATCCAGATTGGTGGTCATGGAGAGAGCCAACAGTGTCAGACAGAAGGTTAAGCTGGGAGATGGCCAGCTTTTCCAGGAACTTCCCCAAAAAGGGAGTAATGGAAATTGGGCGGTAGTTAGCCAGACAGGAGGGATCAGCTGTGGGTTTCTTGAGGAGAGGATGCACAAGGGAGTGCTTCACAGCACAGTGTTAGGAAATGATCCAGAGGCAAAAGAATGGTTGCAGAAACGGCGAGGGCCAGAGCAAGGGTATCAATGTGGTCCTTAATGGTTTTAGAGGAACTGGGATGGACCAGTTTTGATGAGGCTTCATAGATCGGACTGTGTTTTTGAGACAGTGTAGCTTGACGATTGCTAACGTAACATACGTACGCTTGAGGTTCTTTCCTCTAGCACAATTAAGCAGCTGAGCTGAGCGAGCAACCCGAACAAGCGACCGAGCGAGCCGCAAACGTCCAGGAACATTCCAGGAATGAGGAACCAGCCAGGGATGTGGCGAGTGAGACCGCAGCGGTATTGGGGCACTACTGGCGAGTCAGACTGCAGCAGTATTGTGGCACTACAGTAGAGTGTAGAGCTGGCTCAGCACCTCGCTCGCGCTTCCGCTGTTTCTTGTGGTTGAAGCTTTTTCTTATCCTGGCTCTCCTCGAGACTACGGACAGAGAGCTGGGTCGGTGAGCGGGATGAGCGGGGTGAGCGTGTGAGCGGGGTGCGTGTGCTGGAACACCTTTTCCCCCTGCAAGAGCTTGATGTTTTCACACTCTATTTGTTTAGAAACTGTGATACTCTATGGTTGTTATATGGATAGCAGTTTATTTTAACACTTTATAGCTGCTTACGATTTTGTATCACTGCTGCTACTTAGCACTGATTATTAGAGGTGACTGCGGGCCTTGTGCCTTTGAACCTCGTTAGTGGTTTGAATACCTTTCTTAAGAGGTTACTTACAAGAGGTTTTAACCTCTGTCTTCTTTGGGTAGTTATCATTGCTGCTGCTACCTACCACTGATTATTAGAAGTGACTGCGGGTCTTGTGCCTTTGAACCTCGTTAGTGATTGGCATACCTTTTCTAAGAGGTTACTTGCGAGAGTTTTCTACCCCTGCCATCTGTGGGTGGTTATTATTGACTAATGCCTGCCTTGAGAAGTGCCTTTGGTACTACTGAAGAAGCTGGCAATAGGAACCGGGTTCTCTGCATACTAAATTGATCACTATGAAGGGAAAGGAGTCTGAAGATATACAAGAGGGTTCGCAGCCCCCTCCCAGTAATCACTCACAGGGTCAAATAAGATACTGACGAAAAAAGGGCCAAGTGTGACCACTGAGTCTGATGACATGGTTGCAATTGTCATTTCGGGAAATGTATCACTTCCACTATCAGCATCTTTACCTGAAAAAGATAAGAGGAGGACAGCTTCAGAGAGCTTGCACCATGTTAACACTAATGACGCTATATTAGAAAATTCCCTTGTTACTATGGGCTCAGATGAGTTAACGGATGCAGAGTGTTTACAAGAATGTTTACCCGTAATAAGTAGGATTGTATGCTTTCATGCTTCAACGCCAATGCAAATGGACAATTTAAGGGACAGAATGGAGAAACTGAAATCTACAGGACACTCGAACTTGTCTAGCAACCTCATCAGGAGAGAAAAGAGGAAAGGAGGAGAAAGAGGGAGAGCGGGGGTGGCTGAAGGAGGGTTAGCAAGCCGGGATGGAGAGGGGAGAGGAGGAGGGGCGAAAGAGAGGGTGGACAAGATGTCCTGGGTTTTGGAATTAAAATGAGGGGCAAGGGCATTGCAAAGCGCCTGGGAGGCGAGAGGAGGGGCAGAGACTGCAGCAGGGTTGGCCAGCTCCTTGCAGATTTTAAAAAGTTCCACCGAGTTGTTAGACGCCGCAGAGACACAGGCTTGAATGTGGGCTCTCTTCTTGGAGCGGACAGCGAGATGCTAATACCTTTGGAGCAGGTGGCAGGCCAGTTTGTCAGAGGATGAGCAGGAAGTGCTCCATTTCCTTTCAGCCGCCCTACACTTGCATTTAAGTGTAGCTAGGTCCTAGTCATACCAGGAATTACACTTGGCTTTGGACTTCAAACGGATCCTCATGACAGGTGCAAGAACATCAAGGGTAGCAGAAATAGAGGAGTAGAGCAGAGACAGGGCTGTGTCAAGGTGTGAGTCAGCCAGTGGTGGGGGTGGGGGGAAAAGGTGGCAGCGAGAACCTCGATTGACACACGCTTCATGGGCTGGATGTCCGAGAAGGTTGGTGGCAATCTTGGGGAAGGCTTGGCTTGGCGGGAGGAGATGGACAGATGGGAGGAGAGGAGGCAGTGTTCACTCCAGGAGAGAGGAGTGGTAAGGGGACTGTGGAGGGGTAGGTCAGAGGAGATCAAGACATCTGGTGTGTGACCAGCCGAGTGAGTCGGGCCAGAGAGGAGGATAGAGAGGGAGAATGAGTCGCAGAGGTCACGAAAGAGAGAGTCAAGATGGATGTTGAGATCACCAAGAAGGAGGAGTTGAGTGGTTGAGGCAAGGAGGGAGGAGGAGAGGTCTGCCCACTCAGAAAGAAAAGAGGTAATTTGACCAGGGGGCCGGAAGAGAGTCGCAACAGTGAGAGAGTGTCCAGGGGAGAGAGAGAGCCTACAGACAAGGCATTCGAAAGAAGAGTAAGTCTGCGTGGGGATGATAGAGGCAGGAATCCACTCAGGGAATATCAAGGCTACACCCCCTCCAGGCTGGATGGATCTGGATGCAGAGAGGATCTTGTAGCCGTCAGGGAGGAGG